>NC_142501.1:199349287-199667787 GCF_057876585.1 Rhinolophus sinicus
ATGTCGTCGGGGGCTAGGAACCGTATATAGAAGTGGCATATGTGACTGTGACAGTAGCCCCACAAAGCCATTGGAAACATACCACAAGTCTGCCTTCCAGAATTAACACCATAACCTATGTCAGGGACTCACTATTATCCTAATATCTGCTTTTGGATTCTGTCCAGTCCCATTAGCGATTCCCATGTTGATTGCTCTGTTACTCGTGAATGTTAATTGCTTCTAAATCTCTTTGGATGTTCAGATGCTTGGGGAAAAAAAATTCTGACTGGTGAAGGAGCGAGTTTTATTAACGTGCAAGTAAACAACAAATCTGTTTAAAGACTTCAGTGAAATGTCTGTGACGCGAGACGTCATAGACAGTTGGTGGAGCATTTTTCTCTGCTTGTCTGTTGTATGATGGTGGTGTGATAGTGGGGAGGGGGAGGGGAAGGTTTTCAGTGATATCTGTGGTGTTTGTCCAAAATCGTCACACTTGTGTATATGATTAGATAATCAACCCTTCCCCTCTGGGATCCTACTTGCATAGTATGAAATGACCTGGCTACCTCTGAGATAAGCTTAGACTGACAAAGTGCTATTAAATCAGAAGATGTAAACATACGAATATAATTTGGCCCATCACCTCTATGTTGGTCTCCATAGTTTCCGAACCAGTAGGAACCTTGGAAATAACCTTCTTAAACTTCCTAATTTTGCCAATGGGAAACAAAAGCCCTGGAGATTGAAGAGGCCAGGGCCACAGAGCATCTCGCAGTTGAGCTGGACAGAGAGTGAGGTTACCTGACTCTTGGCTCCGTGCTCCAGCAATCGAGAGAAAGGAAAATGATAAAAACTGCCATTTATTACTATTTCAGAGACATTGCACTGAGTGTTTGTGAAGATCCCCCTCCCCTTTTGGGTGGAAAAATCTGTTATGATCTCGTATTGAATTCTAAGTATTAGTAATTGTAACAGTATCCCATTGAGAATAGAAAGAGATACAGGAGAAGGTCAGAGCACCCAGTTCAGCACCGGGATTCATTTGTTCAACCAATATTTATGGAGTGCCTCGACCCTGGGATTTATTTAGTAGTGAGCAAAAAATTTCCAGTTCTTATGGAGCTTATATCCTAGTGGTAGGGATGGGCATAAGAAAACAAGTAAAGAGACAGACCATGCAATGTTATGTTGTGGTGAGTCTGATTAAGAAAGAGAATGAGGAGTAAGGGGATGAATGTAATGAGCTATTTGAGACTGGTACTCAGGGGACACCTCATGGAGGAGGTATATGAGCAGAGATCCTGGAAGTATCTGCAGCCAGATTGTCCCAACAAAGGGAACGACTGGAAGGACAAAGATCCTGAGGTGGCAATGTGCTTGGGTGTTTGAGGACAAGCCAAGAGCTCAGTGTGGCTGCAGAGGTCAAGATAGTGGGAGATCATGACCTTCAAATCATGGGCTTTCAGAAGGCTCTGGGTCAGACCTTTTTAAGGAGACCCAGCTTTTAGAGTTTCTGTATTCTCAAATAGTATGGTTCAGAAACACAGCCCCAACTCATCTTTTTTTGAGAATATTCTCTGAAGGAGCCATCCTTCTGGGGTTGGTGTCTGTCACTTACCGGGAGTATCCAGAGACCCTCAGATCTTTCTGGAGTATTTTAGATCCAAGTGGTCGTCATTGTGCTCAAATCATCAAATCACAAGATAATAAATTTCTTGATGAGTAGCACACATGTTTGGGTCCTCCAAGAAGCCACATGGAGTGCAAAACTTACACATACTAGTAAGAGCTCAGTAAATATTATTTGGTCAATGCATGAATAAATGGCCTGAGAGTGGTAGAAAGGATGGTGTGTCCTAGAAAGGGTTGTTAAAAATATACCCTTCTAAAAATGTTGTTAGTGAGACTACTTCTGAAGTGTTCTGACTTCCTTGGAATAATTTTTGAAGACAAGTCCATATGCTGACATGTGAACATAAGTATGTAACAAACTGAACAGTAGTAACATTATTTTCAGGCCAGATTTTAGTTGGATGGTTGTTTTTTGTCAATCTAATTTTTCCTCCACGTTTAAACTGGATATGGGAAGTATTTCCAACCTTTTCTCCGGTATTAAAGGAATATTGGTGTCTGGGCTCATTCGACCAAAGGATTCCATTTAGTACTGTCTTACTCTGGGTAAAGTGTGTTTAATATGTTGAGATCGTGTTAGAGATTATGTGGGAAATAGTAGTCCCCAAGGAAAAGATGGGTGGTCAATTTGCACTGTGTGGGGAAGATGAAAGTTGTAATTCTTGTCCTCCTGTTACTGAATTCTCTCACTATAATGGACCAAAAATTTATTTGCCTATTGCATTTCAATATCCCCATCTGCGAAGTGGGGGTAACACGAACTTACCCTCTGCCTTTCAGGTTTTTTGCGAAAATCAGTGAACTAATATTGGTAGAATTGGAGCCCCATGGATGAAGGGTACTTTGTAAGTATAACACATTATTGTCATGTTATGTTCTGTTACTCCAAATTACAAATATCAGATGTCTGTTCTTGTCATATTAGGAAATCAGCAATACCGAGTTTCACACCCAAATATCAGTGATCTGACTTCCTTTGAGGAATTTATTATTTCTGAACTCTCTAATGTTTTGTCAATGTGTTTGATGTAGAAAAGCCTGACCCACTATCCCCCACCCTTCAAAAAATATTCAGGTGATGTTTACTTGATAATTTAGAAGAATACATGTCTGCGTATTGTGTAAAAATGTTGATATGCACCCTGGATGTGAATGCAAGGTATTTCTCTTCCCCCACCTCTCTATCACTTTCTTTTTGATTTGCATTTAACTCTGTGTTTTGAGCAGTCAGTTTGTCTTAAAGAAATGATTGGTTTCAGGGAGAGAATGACTGTTTCACGGAGGGCCGCAATGTTTTGTTGTTAATGATGAAACTAAATGATACATCCCTTAGACAAGTTGCTAAGTATTGTGTTTCCAGACTTTGGGAGAGGGAGGAGACCAACTAGAATGGTGAACTAAGTGTGGATCGCTCTTCCCTTAACATGTTACAGCCCAGGTGATTTAGGCGTGGCCTGTCCATGGAATGGTCAAAGACTGCAAGCCACAAAGCCAGAGAGCAGGCAGAAATTGTGTAATCCCAAAGCAACTGCTTCAATTGATTTTCCCCGCTGAATGGTACATCTTTTTATTTTGCTAGGTCAACCAATGTCCTGGCTGGCGACATGCCCAGGGCTTACCACCTAGTATTTTTTTTTTTTTTTTAAATGGTGATTGTCACCGTTTTACATAGAGAAATGTATAACGTGTTGTGTTGTGACTGCTTATTGAAGCCCATTTTAGTGAGTCATCCAGAGATTCATGGGACTATAGGATCTTATGTCTGGAAGGTCCTACCTGTCTCGTCTAGTTCCATTTCTTGGCCAATTTAAGGATTCATCTGATTGGTAACCGAGATCCTCTAGAGGCAGACCTACGACCTCAAGAGGCAACTCTTTCTAGTTACAGCATTCTTTCTTGAGTTGAACCCAAATCCACTCTCTATGTATCTTCCACATAGATACCCAAATCCACCCTCTATGTTCTTCTACAAAGAACAAGTTCTCCTCCTCCAAAGTGACATCCTTTCAAGTATTTGGTGGCACTTATTGGGTCCCCCTTAGAGTGGTCTCTTTGTTAACTTCAGTTTCCTTAACAACTGGAGTTTATGTGTCATGACTTCCAAACTCTTTACCCCTCTGGAAAGGTTCTCATTTGTCTATATCTTTCTTAACAAGCAGCACTGAGACTCTACCTTCTCCAGGCCCCATTCTGCATCTCAGAGTCAAGAGATCTAATCAAAGGTATGGAAGCGAATGACCTCGAAGAAATCATCTGGAGTCACGTGCGCCCATGGATTGGTTTGAGTAATGAGATGGCAAAGCCCACATCCCTCTGTGAGGTGCAGATGATTGACAGGGGAAAGTTGTTTTGGTTAATAATACAATCTGCTTGCCTCCTGGAGACACAGCAGTAGCCTACTAATTCGTTAGAAATGAATTAAAGTTGTTTACTGATGTTTTAAAGTAACTGTCAGAGTGAAAAAAAAAAGTTCGTACTGGATGGGACCACTCACTTACTTCGGAGTTGCAGTTTATTTTAAGCCGAGTGCATAAATAATATATTGAGATACGAAGGGTGATTTCAAGCTTTAGAACACGAAGCCTCCTGTTTACTAACTGTCATTGGGCTGAAGAGAATTTAAACAGCACTGAACCTTTTTGTCTGTGAATGTAAGGCATGAAATTAACTTTCATTTCGTAGTTAGCAGAAATCATGATTAAGGCAATCTTGTTGATGTGTCTTCTGCGGATCGGGGTCTCTTTTGCTATGCAAAACAAGCCTTGGCAACAGAGCGCTTCCCTGGTGTCTCCGTTGAAAAAAGACCCTCACTCTACCCCACCCCCCAAAAAGCAAGGATCTGTCTGGGTCCCTGAGTCAGTTTGTTCTGGATATAAAGAAAAACAGTGGGAGAATATTAGACTCAGTTCCAGGGTCTCTAGTCCTGTCTGCCAGTAGCCCTCTCTGAATCTCTCTTTCTTCACCTATCAACTGGGGATAATCTCTGGGGATAGTCAACTGGGGACAGTCTCTGCTTCCAGTACTTCACAGGAAGATGGTGTGACCCCAGTGAGGCCATTGTTGTGAAATGGTTTTGAAAGACATCTGGGCAGGACAGGGCTGTGGTCTCAGTGACTTACCTATATTAACTCATTTCGTCTCCCTGACAACCCTATGGGACCCATACTGTTATTGTCCCCGTTTTGTCCCCACAAAAACTGAAGTGCCAGGGAAGCGAAGGGACTTGGTCCATCATCTCGCAGACAATGAGGCAAATTGGGACTCAAACAGAAGGCCGTTGGGGTCCAGAGGTTGCGTTCTTAACGCTTACTTCTTTGGGAGAAGGTGCCAGGTTTGCCTACTGATGGTTGTGCCTCTGAGTCTTGCGGAAGCGAATGAAACATCATCCCACTCAGCCGGGAGCAGTTTTAGTTTGAGGAAATGCAGGTATGGCTTCTTCAGGAGTGACTATCAATGAGGAGGCGCCCCATTGCATAGTGATGTAGCCCACTGTATGGATTAATTATGTTTTATGTGTAAACAGCCTGGCGATTCTTAGATGAAAAGCCCGAAGTGAAAAGGCCTATTACTCGTAATGCTTTCAGAAACAAGAAATTTGATTGACTTTTTGTCCCTGTAAACTTGAAAGTGTGATAGCCTATTTTGGAGCACAGGGAGAGTGTTAGAGAATGAATAGGAAATATATTGGGATGTTTAATTTTGCATGATTACATTTCATATTTGCTGAGGTAACTGTGGCACATAGAAGTGTATAATAATATCACAGCATATCTGTTTTAGATGTTTTGATAAAATACTCTGGGCTTTACAGTCTGATACAGGAACCCTTTGGGATACGTCCTTATTATGCAAATGAACAAGAATGTATTTGTGTTCACATCATTGAAAATATGTAATTTGTGTAACTGCTTTTTAATTTATATTTACTTGAATTTCAAAGGAGGAAAGAGCCTAACGTGATTAATGAAAACAAAAATGATGGGAATTTGCAGACTTTCCCCCTGAAATATACTCAGTCTATCGTGGGGCCATACTGAAAAGTTGGAGTGGCAAGACGGGGGTCCGATTTGCTTGGGTTTCTGAATGAAGCAGTTCAAAAATAAGATCATTTTCATAATCCCAGAAAAATGGACAGACTCATGAGACTGAGGGGAAGAATAAATTCTCCAGTTCCAAATGACCAAAATCTCAGCAATTGCTGCTGTGCTCTAGCCCTTATTAATACAATAAGATAATTGCATGATTAAATACACTGTGGAATTTCGATAATTAGGAACTTTGTTTTCTCATCACAATATGCAGCTTGCTGAAATGTTGAAAAGCATTGCGGACTTTTACGGAGGCCGGGCTCATTCTTTCACATCACGTCCTCTGCAGCCTTCTGCGGCTCATCTGGCGGTTCTGAGACACTTCCCTTTCGGGTTATTTTTAGTTGGTTATATTTAGACAAGGTGAAATTAAGCAGGAAGTCCCCCAAAGTCTAACTTGCCTGCCCAGGTTATGAGAGTTGAGGATCATTTTGCTAAAAGCATCGCTGGTGCCCTCTAGATCTTTGTAGGTAATAATGGGTGGAAAGCAAGCTGAAGACTAACGCTGTTTGGACCTGGGCAGTTACCTCTTTGGATCCTAATTCTGAGATAACTTAGTGAAGTTGCTGAGAGGACAGGCTCTACACCTGGGCTCCTGGGCTCAAACCCTGGCGTAGCCTCTTACATACTGTGAGACCCTGGGAAAGAAACTCAATCTCTCCTGTTTGCTTATGTGTAAAAGGAGACTCTTAGTGTTGGTTCCAGGCTTAATTGAATTAATATGTGGAAGGAGCTCAGATAATACTGGGCAGCTTGTAAGCACCCAGTAAAAGTTAGCTAGTATTATTAGGTAATGTGGGAGGAAGTTTCACATTCATCTGAATGTGGCAAACCTTTGGGGAAGAACAAATACGTCGATTTATGGCTTCACCCTTTCAAGAAATATTTATTGACCACTTTATCTGCCCACCATCTTGAGTGTCAAAAAACAAAGATGAATAATCCTCTTCCCTGCCCGGGAATTAAATTGGGAAACTAGACATGTCTATAGATGATGACGATGATGATGATGATGATAAAAATAACAGCATTAAAATAGCATCTAGCAGATGGTAAGGTATTTTAGCAGGGACGGGTCTGTCGTGGTGCCTTCAGGACCTAACACGTAGATGAATGAATGAATGACAGGAATTGCATCTAAGACGATTTTGTCTGCGAGTCCAAATTGTTTATCAGCACAGAGTAGGTTCCTAGCTGGATAGTCACTTAGCATGTGGCTTGGGGGGACTCAGCATATGTTTGGAGAGTAAACGAGTGAATGAATGCATGAAGAAAACTGACTTCCAGCTTCTTTTCTTTAGGATGATGACAGTCAGTTTGAGAAAGCAGGTGAATTTGCCGATGTTGAATATTAGGGTCAACACGAGGGTGAAGCAAGCAAACGCTGACTTGAGGTGTAAAATTGAAGGAGGCACTCACCTTCAGGCTCCTACAGGTGCCTCCTTAAATTGTACGCCTTAAATGCCTCACTTTCCTCCCCCTCGGCTGTCCGGGCCTAGTTGAATACTGCTCATCTTACGCGTGTGACTATGCTTTATTTGAATGTGTGTTTGAACACTTCCCCTAAATTTTAATTCAAAAAATTTCAAAGCTATAGGAAAGTTGAAGGTCGAGTACAAGAAATACTCTGTACACCTTTTGCCTAACTCTACGAATTGTCAATGTTTGGCTGCATTGACTATATCCCGTTCCATAGACTTGACTTTGAACCTTGTCCTAATGCACCAGAGGAATCACGTACCCTCCGTGCGACGTCCTTCTCCACTTGCAGTACACAGAGCGTTCAAGTTACTTTCTAAATTCTGCATTTCAAACTTCAATGTTTTGGAAGAGAAAGACCATAAGAACATTAAGAGAACTTTGCTTAAATACTTTTTTCAAAACTGCTGTTTGCAACTGATTTGTTGACTATTAATATGCTCACATATTTAGAACATGGCCAGTATAAGATGCTTCAAATTTTAAAGGTTAGCAAGCTTTTCTGGGTGGTCTGACATTCTCTTTCAGAGAGGAGAGATTTTTTTTTGAAAAGGTAAATTCCCTTGACCATAATTTTCCTGAGAGCCTTTCAAAAGTAGATGGTAGTCCAATTACTTATACAATGAGGTCATTGTTCTCCATGTTAAGAATATTCACTGAGAGGGGTGACTTTGCAAATATAATATTGGGGCTATTTATAACTTTGGTGATATGCTCTCAAATAAAAAGAAATACGCACTGGACTTTGGACTATACTGACAAACTTTCATGAAAAAAAGCTTCTCGAATCATCTTGAATGTTTATAAAAAATAAGGTATCTGTCACTAGGAATGTGAGGCCAGATCTGCCAGAAAGTTGCATTATTTCAGTGGTTTTGAAAATGCTCTCTGAGGAGGCCTAGGGAATCTGGGGAGGGATCTCAGAGCCCCCAAGGTGATGACAAGCTGGAGGGAAGGGAGTGAGACCAGCATTGGAAATCCAGGCCACGCATGTTCCATCAAAACATCTCTGGTATCACGTGCTCTGTATTGGCATCTACTTAAGAATCATTTTTCAGGAAAGTGTTCTAAAGCTCGAAAGAAAGAGTTTGGAAACCGGAGCCCTGGTGGCTAGAAGTAAGAAAAATTCATGCAGCAATAGTTGGCAGTGAGACGTCATAGCTGTCAACCTGCAGGGTCAGAAAAATCACAAAAGGCAGACGCAGGAACTGAAACACGGTGGGTGTCTGTGAGTAGCCCACAGGGTCAGGGGCCCAGACACAGCCTAAGGGGGTGATTCTGCAGTGGAGTGACCCCTGGTCCTTAACACAGAGATTCTGATTCAATAGATCCCAGGAGGGGCTCCATCTAATTTTTGAACAGTCACCCTGTACTACAGTTGCCCTAAAGACACCTTTATGTCATAGAACAACACAATATCGTACGCTGATAAAGATGACTGGAGTTGTAAAGAAAATGCTAAATTCAGTCCTGTATAAATGCAACCCTTTTCTAATGCAGGGGCATTTCAGAAGGATTTTTTCCCCCCAAAATGCATAAAATAGAAAACATTATCCTGAATAATAGAGGGGAAAAAGACAGAGAAATAATTATATTAAAGTAGAGTTTACTGAGTCCAATGAGAGAGGAAAGAAAGCTTGCATCTGGCTCGATGCTGTGATGGGTTCTTGGGTGAAAGACTCCATGGTGAGGCCTCACGACTTAATAGGATATGTCCAGACTGTAGTTAGATGGACCTGGGTTTGAATCCTCACTCTCCTGCTTACTAGTTACAGAAGCTTAGGAAAATTATCTAATTTCTTTAAGATGTGGTCTTCTTCAAAGGGTGAAAATTAAATGAGACGATGTACTCAAAGTACTGAGCACAGGACCTGCAAAATAGTAGATGCTGAATATAAGTGGTCGCAATTACTGTTATATCTATTTAACATGGATCTTAAAATGGGTACCTTTTCAAGAGGGCAGAAATGAAAGTGTGTTGTCTATTGGTTTTGTTTTTGGTTTTTGAATGGGGTACGGGAGGGGGAGTACTAGATTATTCCCCAAGAAGAGAAATAGCATAAGCACATTTTGAGGTAAGACATGGTGTATGCTTTCAGTGTTCCCACTATTCTTGCTCATATAGAAGGTTCTAGATGACAAATATTTTATAAATACTAACTGATTTAATCCTCATAGTGACTCTAATGAAGTAGGTATTGTTATTTAGCAGATCATGGAGCCGAGGCACGGAGAGGTTAAGTAAGTTGCCCACGATCACACAGAGGGTAGTGGCAGAGCCAGGGTTTGAATACAATCAATCTCTGTACTTCCAACCACTATGCTATGCTATTTTAATAGTCATGATTTCTGTTAATGTGTATTAGGAAAATATAACTAGCACAGCAAACACCATGGTTTTGTAGATATTATTGCCTAGAACACTAGTAAAATTTTAAAAAGTGACTTGATTTAAATGAGTCACATAAAACAAATAATAGAAGGGTTGACATGTAATATGATAGAAATCCTGTATGTGGTCCCCAGATGATTTTGGCCTGAGAAATTTTGTGGTGAGGATGGATTAAGGCTACCCCAGGAGACTGTTGCCTCCAAATGATTGTTTAATGGGTAAAACTACAATAAAAGCTTCAAGAGAAGAAGCAAGTGGTTTACCCTTGAGTGGGAAGCCAGGGGAAGGGAAAGCCTGTGGCTAGCTGACTTCACTCGCATTTCTGGCAGTTCCATTGGGAAGGGGAAACACATTCCCGTTGGCCCTGAAAGTCTGTGGAGAGGCAGGCCTGAGAGCTGAGCCACTTTGCAGTTTTTCAGTTTCTCATTCTTCTTTTCCTCTCTCCTTCCTCTGCCCTCTTTTCTTCTCTCGTCTTCCACCTCTTCCCCTTCTCCTTTTTATTGTCTATGAGGACAGATTTCCAAGTGGCCAGGCCTCAGGAATGCAGATGCCTAATGCAATTCAATAAGAAAAAGATTTTAATGCTCTGCATGGCATTTTAATTTACCTTCGGCTTTCCAGGATGGCACTTGTGTCTGCCCCTGTATCTCTCCTTTGGATGTTTAGGTAATCCTAAACCAATCCATGCTTAGGCTTTTATATTTGCAGCAGATTTACCTTCCTGACAACTGTTTAGAGGCAAATGTTAAAATGAGTTTGTATTCCCTGGGCAAATGAGCACAGGAGTTGGCCTATACGTTGCAGGAAACTAGACTGTAATCAGCTACCCTTGGGCAAGGAATTTTTGGATAATTCCACAGTCCCCCAAACCTGGGGTGGGATGCCTGCCCCTCGGGCTCCAGATCAGCAGTGATGGTAGGTCTCACATCTAGAGTGTCCTGACCCAGTTTTATGCATTTCCTGTCTTACTGTGAGGATTTATATCATGATCCATTCTTCTTACCTCTCTATTCCTGCCATTTAGTGCCGGGCGTATGGTATGCATTGTATACCTCGGCATACAGTATGCATTCAATACACAAACTTCTGCCCATTGGTTAAGGAGGGAGAGCCATAATTCAGCATTTCTTATTTCAGATTGTCTTTTAAGTATTGATTGAGCACTTACAATGTGCTAGGTGCTCTCATACTACCATGTTTCCCCCAAAATAAGACCTAGCTGGACAATCAGCTCTAATGCGTCCTTTGGAGCAAGAATTAATATAAGACCCGGTCTTGTATTATATAAGACCTGGTATTATATTATATTATATTATATTATATTATATTATATTATATTATATTATATTATATTAAAGACCAGGTCTTATATTAATTTTTGCTCCAAAAGATGCGTTAGAGCTGATGGTCCGGCTTGGTCTTATGTTCGGGGAAACACGGCATTTAATTCTCACAACAGCCGTCTTCACCTATCCATAATGGGGAAACCCAGGCTCAGGGAGGCTCAATGATTTAACCAAGATCACTTTCTGTTGGCTCCACACGATTCAGGTACAGAGATCCCGATTTTCAAGGGGCCTTGAAAACATTGAGTGGGTTTCCTCACCTCTTATTAAACTGGAATTTCCTCACAACCAGTTGCCTAAGATCTCAGTCAACCCACACGTGGAAGAAAAGCTTCTCCCTCTTTGGCTGCAAATAAAGAATCTGTCTTCCCGGCATGAGTCCCCGAGTTTGATCAATGCTACTGCCCGTAGTGAGTCCGGGCCTGGAAGCCGCTCTCTGAGTTTCCAGCAGGGGCTGCCTGTGAGAACACCATGGGATTAGGCCTGGTCACGTGCCCCAAAGGCTGCTTTACACATGGAAATAGTTGTTGCAGTGACTAGAAAACTGACTGGGTTAAACCGTCTGGTTTCAGATTGTTTTTGGAGAATGAGTAAGTCTATGATTTCTTTTCTTGTCACAGGCTAAGAGGAAAAAAAAGTAAGAGTGAAACTTCATAGCTATTTTTCTTCCCTCTATGTTCATAGTGGTTATTTATATCTGGGAAGTTTCTGTTGAGATTTGGTTCAGGGTATAGACTTGGCAGAGTGGCTTCTGCACTCCGTGGTGACATTTGACAGACTGCAGGCAAAGCAGGATGGATTTCTAATATCTAGATGGATGGATTTGAGGGCGAAGTGTTGGGATTGTACTGTATTATGAAATGGATTTATTGATCTGCATCTAAAAGTGGCCCGTTGCCTGTCAATATCAGATCTGTATCAATATGTTTGATAAATTAGGGTTCCCGACCCTTTGCTTTGTTTGCTTTATCAACTCCACTTGGCAATAACAACAAAGGACTCCAGGTGGTGTATTGAGAGTGGCTTATTGCACTGGTCCTGTGTGCTTCTGACCTTAGGGCCTGCTTTTGCAACACCGCATATGTCATAACCACCCCGAAGAGTACTGCTGTGCCTGATTTCCTCCCCTGAACGAGACGTTCCCCTACAATGTCGAGTTTCAATCTCAGCCTCACGCATTAACCTTGAAATGCTGTGCCCATGCTGTAGGTAGCAGCTTCATTTTCCAGATGAAGACATTAAAACACTGCGAGGTTAAATGAGTTGCCCAAGGCCACATGGTAAATCTCTAATCCGGCTGGGATCCAGGCAGAGGTGTCGTGGTTCCTGGGTGAGGGGAGGACACTTTCCTTCTCTGTGGTTACAAAGTAAAAGGATCTGAATTTGCAAAAAGCTCGCCAGTAATAAATAGACTTTCTCCCCAGATGTGGTCAGGCTGCCATCTTCTGAGTCTTTGGGGGAAGAAACCCATGTCCCTGTATGGAAACCAGAGGGTTTAAAATGGGGTTTATTTGGTCTTTGTAGCCACAGACCAAGATTGTGGACTTTGTCTCCCACTGGATGCCAACCCTCAGGGGATGGTTCTTATTATGCCACACGTATCTTTTGGGGGGCAATTATACATCCAGCCAGATGTCAGATGATTTGGGGGAGACAGAAAAACCAAAGACATAGTTCTCCCCACTAATGTGCTTATATTTTAGTTGGTGGGAGTGGTTGAACACAAGTCTGTCTCCCCAAAACCCTTCATTTGGGGGCCGGTGACTCCACTTACATGACCACAGCCACAACACGGTGAGTGCCTGACTGCTCAAAACACACTACATACACTTGACTCAACCAATCCTGGCAATGGCCTGGAAAGAGGTTAAATATTCCCCTTCACCAATAAAACCCTTAACAAAAACCCAAAAAAACCCAACAAAACAAAACAAAACAAAACAAAACAAAACCCCCCCAAACCCCCCAAAGGTGTTGGGAGTTGGCCATCCCTGTGTGTGCCATGTGTGGTTCAGGTATAATTATGAAGGGAGAGCTGAGTTCTTTGGCGTAAATTATGTTGCTGTTTACTTTTGAACCTCTTCTGGAACTCTGAACCGAGTCACTTTGTCATCACAATGATGATAAGATGGAATATAGAAAACGAAAGAGATAATTATCTGGCCAAATATATCAAAACCTTTAGGGACTAGAATCCTTGAGAAGTAAGTGGAGTTTTATGTAGGAAAACATTTTTTTTTCAACCTTTTTGGGTGAAGATTCATTCTATAGTGAAAAAAGTATATCATGGAAACAGGCTTATACCTCTGTTTTCATGCCGTTTTGTTTTGGTTGAACCGCGGGTATCGTTCTGAAGACCAGGATTTTTTTTTTTTTTTTTTGTAGGTTGAAAGGGTATATGGTATCAACCAACTGTTGGTCTTTAGCGTGAAATTTTTGACATCAGTTGATTTCAAATGCAGTCAGTTAACGAGCACATTTTCCACAATTTTATTTGCATCCCTTGTTCCCAGAAAGATTGTCTGATAGTATGTTTTTTCTTTCTCTCCTTTACCCCCTCAATTCATGTTCCTCAAAACTCAAAGAAGAAGCCCAATTTCACCTGAACATGTTAGAAGGGTAGATCTCCTCAGAGATTCAGATCTCATTGGTTTGGAATGGCATCTAGGAATCTCCTTTCCTAATAAGCACTCTGTGCTTTTCTAACAAGCACTCCAACAAGCTTATTAGAATCTTGATTTCTCACAAGCAGGTGTTCTGAGGCCCACACTTTGAGAAACAGTGTTAGAGGCAGAGGAGTTGATTCCTGAGGAGATGCCAAGCAGAGTGCGAGAGGGGATGATACGTGTTAGAGGAAAATATCCCCTCTTCCGGAAGATGGTTTCATGAGTGATTTGGTGGTGGCTTTTAGTCAATGTCCGACTAGTTACACGATCTTGTAGGAAATTCAGACCATCCGTCTTACCCCAAATTGAAGCTTCCAAACATTTATTGAACACGTTCTTTTGGGATCCCAGGATCTGAATAAAAAAACAAAACAAAACTCAGTATAATATGGATCACTGGGAAATATATTTATTATGGGAGCTGTTTTTTTTATAGTCAGAAGAATTTATTTCATGCAAAGAATATATTATTTGATTGTCTCAGATTCTAGGAAGCCTGTGAGAAAAGAAACACCACCAGCAAATTATCACATTAGAGTTGTTCGTCCTCAGCCATTTGTATACCATATAAATAAGCGCTCTTCAAAATCTTTCTTTATCCTGTCAAATAATTATTCACAGAAAACATTTTCATTACTTTTCAAGCAACAACACTCGTGTGACTGAGCATAAGAGCGTGTGTGTGTGCATGTGTGCTTGTGGGTGGATATCAGCAAACAAGCCATGAACTAGTATTAAAACAACAAATTAGCAACAATTTAATTAAGCACAATTTATGTCAAAGTTTTCTGAATAGGGATATGATTACATAATTATATGGAAAAATTTGAGGGAAAGAGCAGACTTTTTTCCCCCCTTATATTCAACTACACTTTCCACCATTGTCTGGCAGCTGTTTTTTGAACTGCCAAGCTGGAGTCACAAGTTGGGCCAAACCGTTTCCGAAGGAATGGTCTGTGTGAGCTGGCGGGCTGTCAAGCTGTGTGGTCCTCGTACCAGCAAATGAGTAAATCAGAGTTTTAAGTTGCAAATGTGCCTCAAATTAACTTCTGCATCGTAGGGAATGAGCTTGGCATAATTTAAAGTCCAGCTCAGTGACAACCTCTCTTGTGGCAGCCAAATCAAGGAGATGATGGAAAATTGAGGCATGGTGGGCCACGGAGCTTCCACAGGGCATGAACTCGGTGTACTGTGCTCGAAATGTCACATTCCAAGAGGTCCTGGAATTAGCAGGCTCAGTGTCACATCGCGCTGTGGGCTCTGTTCACATGATGTGAGCCTTTGCTTATCTGACCAGGCCTAAAATAAGCCGCTCCCATGCTTTATTTATGAGCTCCAGGCCACCCAGGCCCGTGATGTAAGTAACCTTGGGGTACACAGCATTTGATCACTTCAGTTCCCATTAACTACCTGTTTCTAAATGGCGAAAAGCATTTACCCAGTGCATTGCTTTATTCATGAAGACACAAAAGCAGCCCGTTGCGCTGTCACTGGGGCTGATTTCCATGTAATGTGATCCAGCTGCTGAATGCTGCAGTGTAGGTTTCTAATGTTAGTTTTCTCCTTCTCTTTTTCTTTTTTTTTTCCTCCTCCATTTTTTGTTTTTTGTTCTTTTGAATCGGTCAGTTCCAGACATTGTTAAGCATATAACTAACTGTATGTCAAGAAGTGATGAGCTGTTCCCCTTTTTAACACAGAAGGTCAGAAATTGGTGGCAAAGAACCCCTTTTATATAATAATGGGAGCTTCTAGTACAGAGTCTGTTGACTTTAGTACTATTCGTATTTCGGACCTGATTTTTTTTTTTTTTTTTGAGGGGGGGTGTTTATGGATGCTGTCCTGTGAAATATTAAGATGTTTGGGGCATTTCTGGCCTCTATTCACTAGATAGCCAGTAGCACCGACCCATTTGTGACAACCAAAAATGTCTCCAGACATTCCCGAATATTCCCTTGGGAGTAATTTGCCCCTGGTTGATATAGTGTGACAGCTTACTGGGTCTTTGTTAATGAAAATCTCAGTGACTCTCTCTGAGATGTGGTTATCAGATTTGGATTTCAAGACAGAAAACCTGGGTTTGAACCTTGGCTCCAACACTAATTCGCACTAACTTGTGTGACTCGGGGCAAGATATTTAGCTTGTCTGAGCCTTAAATTCTTCACCTATTAAATAAGGATAATAACACTTAAAAGATAATCGAAAACCAGTGAACTAATATGTGTAAAGAATATGGCATATGATACTTGCTCAAACTGATGATCTGATTATATGACCCGATGTAGTATGATTGTCAACTTAGTGAAATAGATTGTCATACACAGTGAAATAAAAGGCAGCCCTGTGAGTGAGCCCTTTTCATCAGATGTTGCTCAATTCTGGTCCTGTCCTTCTTCTCTTCCCCTCTACTTCCGTCCCCCAGCCATTTTTATTTTCCAGAAACTGACTAATTATGGCCAAAGGCACGAAACTGGGAGACTGGAAAGAGAAATGGTGAGGGGATGGCAGAGAACATTTTCCTGGTGGGACCACTCTGTGAGGAAGCTCCACGAAACGGCGTGGGCAATTCATTTAGCTTCTTCAGGGTGAAACTATAGAAAGATTGGAAAAACAAAGAAACCCTCAATACCACATTAATCTGAATCCCACTCTGCACTCCACAAATGCCAAATCTACCTTGTGGTTTTGCTTCAGGAGAAGCTGAAATCTCTTTCCTTATTCGGGGGCGAGGCGACAAATGTTAAATCTGTTTTCTTAGGAAACAGCTGAGAAAACAGTCAAAATGATTCCATGTGATTAACACAATTTTCTACCCAGGTCTTCAAAGTCTGAGTCCCTTTGGAGCTGCGTCTAAATCTAGAAATAAGGGCTAAGAATGAGTGAATAGACATCAGCCTGGGACGTGAGACTGTCATCTTTGACATCTTTCCTTCAGCTATCCCACGCCTGTTTTACACAGCCTTGCAAGCCTGCTCCTTGCCAGCAATTAGGAAAACCCTGGCAACAAAACCCTACTCTTCCCATTTGTCCTGAACCTCTCCTTTTTGAGGGTGTGACAGTTTCACTCATCTTCTGCAGGTCTCTCTTCTGTATGTGCACCCTCTTTCTAATCCTTTCTACTTGTCCTGAAGAACACGAGGGTTGGAAAGGCTATGAGAGATCAAGTCCGTTGGAAGAATTGCTTCTAGACCATTCCTGACGTGTTCCATCTGTCCTCTCTTGCATGATTCCAGAGCTGAGGTGCTCACTGTTATGTGAATGAGGACGCTCAAATCCTGAACCCCTCATTCCATCTGTTAGAGGTGTAGCTATCGGCCCTTCTCTCTCTGCACTCAATATATTCCTGTGACAAGTGCATCCTGAGGACCCAGGGTATACTGGGACCTAAATATGAATAAAATATAGCTTCTGTCCTCAAGGAGTGAATTGTGCTCATGGTGATATGTTGCATGCATGTAAATCATTCATGTATTCATTCAACAAACATTTATGAGCAGTTGTGATGAATGAGGTACCTTGCTAGGGGCTTGGGATACAATGGAGTGCGAACACCATCTCTGCTCTTGATGGAGCTTGCAATGTAATAGAAGAGAAAGACATCAATCAAAGTTCTTAATAAATACAGAATAAGATTGTACTAACTTAAGTGTGATGAGGGCAAGGGGTGTGGTTCAAATTGGGTAGAAAATGGACTGTTTTCTCTGAGCTGGGAAGGATGAGTGGGAATTAATGAGGTCCTGAGGTTGGAAGGGGAGGGAGGGTTAGCATGACGCTGCAACGGCAGCAAACGTGGGGACCCAGGCGGTGATGACAGTTGCGGGACTGAAGTCCATTCAGCAAAGATTGGATCAGGTCAGCAGGGCTCCTGGGGCTGTAGATTTTGGTTTTTATCTCAACATCAAGGCTACAAAGGGATTTAAAGAGCTATTTAGGAGGTAAAATGGACAGACTTGGTCATGGTTAGATACAGACCAGATCAGACCAGCGGATGGAGAGAACACCCGGAGATAAATGTTGTGAGAGCACAGAGGGTGGAGCAACTGACCCTGCTAGTGAAGGCATAGCAGGCTTTATGGAGAAGGTGTAATGTTTGTGAAACAAGAGTGGGTATCTGCCAAGCTCGTGTTCCAGGTAGGGACACGGCAACTCCACAGATAGGCAGGCCTGACTATTGGCAGGAATGTTCCAGGACACAGCAAGTTGTCTTCCGTAGGCTGGTGCACAGGGCTAGTGTGGGTAATGGTGAGCATCCTGCACGAGGCTGGAAGCTGGGTATGGCCATCTGGCCAAGAGCTCTGCGGACTCTGCAGAGGTGATGGACGTCATTCTTAAGGTGAAGCTTTGGCGGAAGCTTTGAGAGGGACACCGAGATCCTCAGCTGGGGTGTTAGAACAGTGTCTTGGCTACTGTGTTGATAGGGAGACCAGAAGTCGGAACATTCAGTGCAAGGGCTGTGCTGTGGTCAGGATGAGGCATAACGAGCTCTGTCCCTAGGGCAACAGCCGTGGGCTGGACTAATTACGGAGAGAGAATCAACAGGACTTAGTGTTGGGGTAGTAGCCTGCTACAGACACCCTGACTATCGCTTCCCAAATAGCTGGGAGAATGCTGGGTAATGTTGATGTGAATCTGTACAAAATGGGGCTTGGATGAAAGCCTTACAGCAGAGTGAAATGACAGGAATAAAATATCCCGACATGTGCAGAAGCAACAGTGAGTATTTCCCATTTTACTCGCTCTTTCTGATGGTGCAGGCGCCTGTTCATTTCTTTTGTCAAAGACAGAACATTATTTGTAAAATGCTGACCCCTCCCGCAAACATCTGGATGCTTGGGGTCGCCCAGGTAAAACACCTGGATTCAGGCTGAGGTTTCACCTCTTCTTCCAGATGTTTGGTGTTCCATTGCCAAAGTCTTTGCAAAGAGTCATCTCATACAACCAGGTGCTAAACAAGGCTTGAGCCTGTGGAGGAATTTTAAGGGTATATGAATGAATGCACCCCACACAAAGGGGCTATAAAATTACCAAACACATTATGGATCCAAGGGAATTGAGAGTTTTTTCTGGTTGACCAAAAGGGATATAAAAGAGCATATTCAGGCTTCTTAGGAATATCTTTTCAGGTGCATGTCTGCTCTGAACAACTGGGGGTGGGGCGATTGGGGGAGATTAGCATGTTATGTGTATGGAGGGGTTCTCCAGCTGAATTAAAGTCTGTCACTGAAGTTGGCTGGCAGACAAAGAGCCAAAGCACTTGATGGTTGAGTTCATTCTTTGCTAAATAGCTCTTTTTGTTACACAAGTATTTTTCTAGGCTTTTTGATGAACTCCTTGTGATCTTTGGTAAAAGAATGACCCAACCAAGGGTTTGGGCAATGATTTAAATATAGGAGTTATACACAAACTTTAGGAAAGTACAACTTCATTGTATATGGGGAAGAAGAAATAGGGGAGACAGAATATGCAAAACATGTTAACAAATTGTGAGTTCAACAGTCTTAGCCATTCCTGGGAATAGGGGTGTTTTCCACATCCTCCCTCCACCCTTCATCGTCACGGTTTCTCTGGTATCCCCAAATGTTTGTATCTTTGCATGGGCGGGTGGGATGTCACTGTGATAGGTCATGCCACAGATGTCCCAAAGTTCGATGAGGTTGTCCTGTGAACCAGGAGAGATGTCCCCTTTCCCTCTCACCCTGCCTCCTGTGTGCCCCTGAGAAGTGTCTTGGCTGAAAAACCACTGACTCTTTCCAGGGAGAGGAGAACTGCCTTAGGGCCGAGGGTACATCTGACTAGCTGCGGTCCTTTGCGAGAACCGCCTCCGCTTGAACTACTGTCAAGGCAAAATTGCTTTGTTTTCTAATTTTGATGATATTAGCAAATACATGTAATGGGAAATAAAATTAATCAGTCTGTGCTTATGAAATTGCCTCCTGTTTACCTCAGCCTTGTAGCGATGTTTCCCCCTCCTACAGGGGTTATTTTAATTAACAGCGTGAATTTTTGGTAGTTTAATTTATTTTATGATTGTGTAAAAAGACTCCTTTGTAAGGGTTTATATATAACTAGCCAGTTAATTAGCAGTAATATTTTAACAACAGCTGTAGAAGCAGGGAGTCCCATGAAACATGGCTTCCCCCTTCAGACCCGCCAAGATATTTATTGGTGTCTTTCCTTATCAGCTCTAGCTGAAGGCAACAAAGGAGGGAAGTGTGAGCATCAGATAATTAAAAGAGAAGTAGGTATTCAAGTCCTCCTCTCACCTGACACACAGAACTTCCTAAGGACTCCTGCGTCTCCAAGCCTCCGATGTCAGACTCTGTCTCCTTGGCCTCCAGCTCTTCCAAAGTCTGTTCTATATTCCTTGTGGGCCTCAGCAGAAGACCTGCCTTTCTCAAAAATTATGGGGAGTCTTTTAACAGCATTATCTGGAGCTAATAACAGTCACTAGCATTCGGACCACGCTTTCCATTGATGCAAAGCCTTTTGACATAGAGGGAAGTTCACCTTCTGTTCATTTCACTTACTAGGATCCAGTTTAAAATTGGGGAGACAGTGGGGGGAGATGATGCCGAGACGGAGACATGGAGAGTCAGAAAAAGAAGAAGCAAGACCGACAGAGACGACCCCTCCTTCGAGAGCTGACACAAACCCCTAGTCAGTTCCCTGCTACTCCTCCACTGTTACCAAGCACCCATTTTGCTGCTTTGAGTTTGGGTCCAAGGACGGGGCATAGGAGCAGTGAGAAGGCCACACGTGGAGAGCATTGTAGAAATGGAGGTGCACTGGGGCACCAGCAGGCTCATGTGCCCCCCCTGTACCTCGTTTCAGGATCTGCACCCATTGACCACCCTGACATCAAGATTCCAGAGTTCAAGAAAAGTGGTTTGTTTTCCACACCACATTTTTTTTTTTTTTTTTAATTCCCAAAGGCAAGCCAGCTGCTTACTCTGGTGCTCAGCATGAATTCTGCCGACACAACGCTTTTCCCTTCTGTGTTTAGATTTTTGATTCTGACTCCTGCAGAACTGTGTGAGCCTCCTAACCATGGGAAGCTGGGTATCCTTAACCTTATTTCATGTCCCTAACCTGATTGTGAGAGAGGGACCCTGAGGGCTAGAAAAGTCAAGTGACTTGCCCAAGGTCATGCCAGAAGTTGTGGTGGAGAGGCAGCTAGAATCACAGCCAGCCCTTAGATGTCTGTAGTTTGCTGTCTTACAGAACACTTGGCAAGCCTCACATTTTCTAAGAGAGAGCACACCAACCTTTCCTTTGTGCACCCATAGTACTTCACCCCATGATAGCACAATCCCAATTGTCTCATCAGGGTTCATTTACATGTTGTTCCCCTCACAGGACAGCTCCGTGACAGCAGAATCTCTGTATCTAGCTTGGTGCCTGGTCCATAGTAGATGCTCAATAAATAATTATTGCGTGAACGAAAAAAAATCACAGTACGTTGAGTCTGACTTCCCAATGCAAACTTCTTTTGCGTAAGGAGTCTAAATTTTGGATGAAGTGCTTGGTGCTTAACTCCTAATAGTTGTGTCTAAAAATACTACATGTACCATGGTGGTACAATGCCTGAAACACAGTAAGGGCTCAAATGTTAACTGTCATTATTTTCTCAACTTTAGTAAATTAGAGGGAAAATATCTATAGAAAGTACAATACAAAGATTTCCAGAGTGCCTAAATCATTAAAATGTGGGGATCAGTAATTACACACACCCACGTACACACACACACACACACACACCCTTGGTTTGATCAGATTCACTTAAAAGATCTTCTGGAGAGGGAAAATGCCCATTGGGGGATAGATAAAAGGTTCCCGAGAAATAGTAACCTTCCTGTGCTATATAACCACTCCAAAGAAATGACTTATATTTGTAAAGCTCTTTTTATTTCGCATCTATGTAGACACACAGAAACATGGAGTGTCAGAGAAAGAAAAAGCAGGACAGACAGGAATGAGCCCTCCCTCTATAATTACCACAAACCACCAGTGGCACAGAAGCAGTGACACTGCATATGCAGCACTACAGCAGTGCCTGACACATAGTAGGCTCTCAGTGTATGTTTGAGGAATGGCTGAATGATCTTCTTTGGCTTCATCATAACCCTTCCAAGTGGGTATTGTTATTATCTCTACTTGGCCAATGAAGTACCCTCAGAGAGGTTAATGTTCCCCGTGAAAGTTTCCGAGCTAATCAGTGACAGAGCCAGGAGTCACACCCATGCCTTTTCATTCCCTTGTGTATGCTATATCTTATTTATTGTTACATAGCACCACTAACAATGTATTTATTTATACGGAGAATAGAATTACTAAGTATAAGGTCAGCAGCTGGTAATATTGAGAGAATAGTACCGTGTAATCGTTAGAGGTAAGACCCTGTAATTAGACAAACTTGGATTTGAATCTTGATCCTGCCACTTATGATCTGTGTGTCTTTAGGCAACTTACCTAACCTCTCTGCACATCAATTTCCTCATCTCTCAAATGGAAGACTATTAGCATCTACCACGTAAGTTGTCTTGAGGATTATGGGAAATGATGCCACTGGCTGAGTGTTGGGCATAGAGTCAGAATTCACTGGAGCTACTTCTGTCCCTCACTGCAGTGCGATCTTCCCGGGTCCTACGATCCTCATCTGTAAAATGACAGACTGGATGACATGATCTGTAAAGCCCCTTCCCACACTAAAGTCAGTGATCTGAGCATAATTTTATGGTGTCTCGCATCTACTGCGATTCCCCTCAGTATTTCTAAAACGTTTTTATTTTCTGATGAAGAGAGAAAATAATAATGTGACGTGGAAAGAGGCAGGAGAAAGGAGGAACTGTAAGAGCATCAGGAAGGGGTGGATGGAGGAGGGGGTATCATATGACAAGTAGCTAAATTGACCATTACGGGTATTGAACTCCATTTGGTGTGTAACAGCAGGTGAGCGCTTGGCCATGGGAAATTCATATCTATATCTCAGCTTTCCCCAAACACCATCTCAATTAAAGAGCACTGCACGAGGAATGGAGATTTGTCTGGGCAGAGAGAACGGTAGAAAATATGAGAAATATAAATATAATACTGTAATTAAAGGTAAACTGATGTGACGTATGGCTTCCATCTCAATTCCTTTTCTTTCTTCCCCTGTTAAGCCTCACGAAGCAAGACCTGTTGTGGAAAGGAGATTGAGGAAGCGATGTTTCTTTAAAAAAAGAAAATTCAAACTTGGGATTTCTTTTGACGGGGGAACAATAAAGGGTTAGATAATTCTGAGGTTCTCACTGCAAGAAAACAATAATTGCATTTTGTATTTTATTATAATAATAGGTTCCCGGCTAAATGCACAAATCTAATAAAACCATAATACCAAGCTACAAAGGGCTTCATGAATTGGAAATAGAGTGAATTTAAATGTTTTTGGCACCTGCCACGCAGTTCCCCAATAATAAGATCTATAATTTCCTGATAAGGGTGGGCACAACTCTTGGGACTTGAGCTCGATAGAAGGGCCAAAGGCTGTTTTCAGCATTCAATGTTCATTTCTCACTGGCCTTGGCAGGCCCGCTCCTTCATGGCTAAACCTTTGCCGTTTAAAAGCATTGAGAGCCCTGAGATAGATTTTGTGAGTTTTAAAGGGATTTTTGAACATATAATTAGCTGTACGGGACCAGAGCATGGTGAGTCATCCTGGGCTTATTTGAGTGTTTCAAAAGCACTGGGTATCACTTATACACATTGAAAGAACACTGTGTGTTTGCAAATGAAGCAGGAAATGTTTATATGTGTTGGTAAGGCTTAAGGCACAGTGGCAGAACACTGTTACTTTTCTGATCTGAGTGTCTTGCCCTGAAAGTTTAGGGCCGTTTTCCCCAGTGTGGGTCACAGATGTGGGCATGGTGAGTAGGGTAAGAGAGATGACGTGTCATTTCTTTGCTTGGGCTCTTGGTGCCTGGCAAAGCTTCTAGGCTAAAAGCAGTTGCTAACTGGGCTCTCGCACACCGCATTTGCAGGTACAACTCAGGGTCCTTGGTAATCCCTTTCTTCCCAAAAAAGGCATCATCCTTGATGGGGCAGATGTCAAGTTGGACTCCATTTTATGGCTATCTTAGTGCCAAGTCCCCAGGGAATACATGAAGGAGCCACCAGGAGTGTCTTCTGCCTTTAGATATATCTTATTTCCCCCTCCCAAACTCACACGGCACAACAAGGGTGGCAGCTGATGGTATGAGCCAAGAGTCTGGGAACTGTAGTCTTATTATAAAGCGTCCAGGTGCATGACCAAGGTGTCAAAACTGTTGATTCACCACTAGGAACGAGTGGTAGGTATACCTCACCACTTCTCTTTTCCTCCAGCAGTTAGCTGATAGGCCAGAAAACCTACACCAAAGGTTTTGTACCTTTAGGCTAAACCTTTGGCTGTTGACAGTAATTTAATTGCTAGTGGTGAGAGTCTGAGATGCTATGAGATAGTTTGAGATACAGGGCGAGGATGAGAGAAAACACACCTCTGAAAAACTTGCGGTTTCCCGAACCCTGTGTCCCCCATAACACTTTCTGCCTCTCCTTTCCAGCTTGGAAAACGCAGTTCAGTTGAGCTGAGTCACCTGCCTCTGATCACTTCCTTATCAGCTGCGGATGAGACTACCTTCACTTTGCCCCCAGTCTCATTTAATTAGATATAAGCCTACCTCAAAGTCAATTCATTCTGTTTCTTAACATTGACTGCAGTTTCTCTTTTGGCTAACTCCTTGCCTTTCCCTGTGATTGAAGCACTGGAGGTTGATAATTCACTTTGTTCCGCCATTATTGATTTGGTGGCTCTGGTCCAAAATTTGAAAATTTCACTCCAGGTTGTTCTTGCCCTTGGTTTTTACAAAGACATTGCATAAAATGAAGGGTGTAGGTCAGAAATAGAAGCACCAGTGCTACTTTAGGGTATAAGGGTCCACTTTCAATCGTGAAAGAGGCTTATTGTTAATTACAGAGATTTCCAAGGGCATCACACACTTCTCATGCGGTGACTGAGAAAAAATCCTTCTTACAAATGCTTTCTAAACTGAGAATGGATTTGAAAGACCATTGTCTGCCCTCGCTCAGAAATTATTCCCTCATAAAGGACTTGTGTAAAGGTTTTCAAGATACCTTTATGTGAAAGATAAACTATATTAAGGGCCCAAGAGCTTCTGCTCACCACATTTTCACTGAAGGTTTCCTTTCTTGATTCTTATAAATGTCAGTTTCACCGAAGAGTTTCTTCAAGTCGCTGCCTCCCTTGCATTAAGGATTCTGAACCCAAAGTGAATGCTTCTCTGACAGCCTTTCTTTTTCTTCTGGGTACGTTGGTGGGTGTCAAGTGTCCAGAGGAGTTTTTCTTGATGGATCATAATGAAATGATTGGTGGGCTCTTACACTGCCTTTAAAAAAAAAAAAAAAAGAGAATCTTCCCCAAGTGAGCATTGCAGAAACCCCAGGAACTAAGAATTTGTGTCGTGCGGCTCTTGTGGAGGCTTACATTTCTCCATGATTCCTCTAGCATGTGATGTTTTTTATTTTTTACTTATTTATTTTTAATGGGGCAAATAGTTGTCATAAGGCCTAGCTTTAGGAAAGCAAAAGGAAAAACCCTATCTTTCTTTGTTTCGTTTTCCCCAATTAGTATGGCAAGCTGAGTCAGGGACCCCTCGGGTCTATTTATTGGATTGTATGAAAGACCAGTGGAAGTGAACAGAATGCATTATTTTCCTCAGGTTACTTTGCTTCCACGCGAAGATGGGTTCTTTGAATTAGCTCATAACCACAGTGTAGTATGTATGCAGCATACTTTCCTCCTCTGATATTTCTCAAGGTAAAGGCAGAACCCATGTAATTGTCTTATATCTTTAGAAAACTGGAAGTAGATGCTTTCCAGAGATACTTGTTCTAAAAAAAGCTATATTCTGCCCTCTCCTCCTTTCCATTTAATTTGATATCATGTGTCTCTATAAATAAAACAAGCCTGTGATGCCAGTTTCTCATTGGCTTAGAGATCAACTCAGCCTTGACCTCATGCCTGTAATGAACTCCATTTCCTATGATCGGATAGATAAATTATAACCAAAAAAAAAAAAGCATTTTCCTGAAGCTAGATGGACAACCCAGAGATGAAACCACCACCTCAGGCCTTTTAAAATATTTCCCTTCTGTCCATCATGACTGTAATAAAACAGGTAGTGCAAAGATGTTTTTAAGCCTCGCTGACTGTCAGCTACCAACGTATCCAGCCAAAATTGGGGAAAACTCGTACTGCGTTAAGTATTCTGGCTCGGTGCAGCAAAATCCAAATCTGCCCATTGTGCTTTCGTTTCAATAGGCCCTCTAGATTCTTAATTACAACATGGGCTAATTATGCAGTCAAAGTTCTAAACCGCAACTCGCTCTGCGCAGCACGTCTTTCCTTCTCCTCTCCTCCTCCCTGGCATTATTGTATCGGCTTTCCCAACCCTGTCAGACTGAGATTTAAATCCTTAACCTTACATTCATTGTGGTCTGCGTATCAGATTTCCTGCCTTTCTGAGTTACGTGCCCAATAAAATTCTGATTTCTGTCATAGGTCAGGACGTGGTCTTCTATACATTTTTAGGCTGGGGCCATTTAAATTCTGTTTTGGATTTTATCCATCCTCTTCGGTTTATTTGCCTTGTAAGTGTTTTAATGTTTTGGTCTTAAGGCCCAGCTTCTTAGGCTATTAATTTTTTTTTTTTTTTTTTTATCCTGGGTGACCATTGAAGCAAATTCATAGAAAATATCATTGACGATGAGATTTTGGACACTGAGGTAGCTTCTTTGTGGAGAGGGAAGAGGAATGTTTGTGGGAGTATTTACCAAATTTGGTGTGTGTGTGTGTGTGTGTGTGTGTGTGTGTGTGTGTGTGTGTCCTCAGTGCAGGTACCAGTGCAATATCCAGTTCTTAGAGCCTGTTGAGTTGGGCATGTGTAGGATTTCCTCCTTCTATGCATTTCCTCCAGCCAGTTCTTTGGATGTTTAGTTGCGGTTTCATTGGGGGCAATGTCTTAGTTTTCTCTGAATTCAGTTGAGAGAGAGAAAGAAGGAGAGAGGGAGAAGGAGAGAGGGAGGCAGAGAAAGAGAGAGGGTGACAGGGAGGGAGGGAGAGAGAGAGCGTGAGAGAGAACTCTAGCGCAGTGTGTGCTGTGAAAAGCTTATGGTACATGAACAGGACAACGTACGACATCATACTTGTGTGCTTATTGAGTGACATGTCAGAATATATTTGTATCTTTTTTTGAGTTGGAGAGGAAATTTTCCAGTCTCATTTTATTTGCATATGCCTGAGTGAGACTTTTGGGGCTGAGCTTACAAATTCCAAATATGCATTGGAGCCTCATTATTTCTTCAAGAAGAAAGGGGAGGCCACAGCAATATGGACCAGCAGAAAATGCTGGGCCTCTCCAACTCTGGGGCCCTCATGCAACATTGGGCACCTTTTGTTGGTCTTCTCGCCACCACTAGACAATCTCAGTCAACTTCCACCGCCCCTCCATCCATCTCCTCATCACACTTACCTGCCTTCGACTCCTGTCCTTGGGGATTTGCTTTGTGTCAGCTAAATCAATAAACATATCCGTGTCAATATGTTAGAAACTACTAATTCCCCGACTTGTTGTCCTTCCTAGATAACATGTATGGACTTTAACAGAATCCTTCTAGAGACAATGCCTTAAGTCAAAAAGATGGTGCTCATGGTAGGAATCTCATTTGAGTCTGTGGGGATTCCCCAATCACCAAGCTGAAAGCCTGCTTCTCAGTATGAGTGTTACAACTAAACCAATTCTACTTGGAATAGCAGCAAGTCTTTGTGAATTTCTTTTTAAAAGTGTATTTATGTAATATATATTATTTATATATTTATGATATACATGATATATATATATGTGTGTGTGTGTATATATATATATATATATTTTTTTTTTTTTCTTCTTGAGTTGACAGCTTATTGATCCCAGCAGCTGCTGAATTTTTATATGCCATTTATGATTGTTCCCGTGATATAGTGAAATATTCAAGGCAAATTTGACCAGTGTTTCTTAAAAAGGTCAAGAACTTCTATATAACTTTAGTCTGGAGACATTCTCAGATGCTCCCTGCCGGTCCACAGGGACTTGGACAGATACATGTAACTAATGGAGTCACAAATCGGAGGCTGGCGAAGTAGCGACAGCGGAGTTTAAGCCAACGTGGGTCTGCATCAGTCGTTCTGTTGCCCTGAGAGCTCGCTGAGATGGCAGCAGTGTAATTCCAGTAGGTCCCTTCACTTGTGCAAATAATCAGGTGTGATTCTGCTCCAGGATCGTTTCAGGAAGTAAAGAGTGGAGTATGATAATCATAGCAGTTGGTCAGCTACAGCCTAATTCAGTCATGTTACATGCTGAACTGGCTGGTAATTTCACTGTCAGACTGAAAGACAGATTGAGACATATTTCAAAAAAGTGTTTCGTAGTGACCTGAAAGGTTATGTATTTGAAGACGGCCACAGAAAAGCAGACAGTGTATGCCATTTTGTGTGAATTTGAAAAGTTTTTCTCTTAAATTGAGGGGAAAACAGGGGAGGGAGGGAAAGACCAAATACAGGGCTATTTTCTTTGCTGGAATAGTTGTTACTTTTTTTCCTTTAGAAAATGAATAGGTTACTATCTAGGTCTTCCTGTTTCTCTTCCTCAACTTTGTTGTATGTCCTGTCAGTTTCACTCTGGTGGTATTACATGTGATAAGAAAAGGACTGGATTTTGAGTTGGGAAAAATAAAGAAAATAAAAAACAACACATGCTCCAAATACCCAAACGATGTTTAGTGGCACCCTCATTCTTGGTGTTCTTTTATGGAGATACAGTTTCTTTCTGAGTTGAAGTTTCTAGAAATAAGTATTTAACTTTCCCTACAAACTGCAACTTGGCAACTAATTTGGGGAGGATTTCAGTTCCTTCTCCAGATGCCTTTGAAGCCTCGGTAAAGTTCCCAGATGTGAATTCCATCGTTTAAGATTTCTGGTATTGAGCCCTTTGGGATGGGACACTCTGGGCATCATGGCAAATCCTCTGTGTGGGAACCGTTAAGAGAAAGACTGGACCAAACTGGAGAATGTCTTATGTTTGTTTGAAAGGTTGAATATCAGGACTCTGAATATTCCAGAATTTTTAGTGGAATTTCTCTGTGAAGATCCCAAGAGATATGATGTACAAGGAAGTAAAGATCACCATGGTGTCACAAAACGAAGGAGTAGTGGAACCAGGGTTTCAACCCTGACTCGTTTGTTCCAGACCTGCCGACTCTTCTGTCTCATTTTAGTAGTGTAGTCTATTGCTGCAGAGAGCATTTTGGCTGTGGAGTGTGAGAACATGAAACTAAGGAGACAGGCAGGCTGAGTGATAAAAGGGCTGGGGATTTCGGCTGTGGAGTTCGGGCTTTCTCTTGGAAGCACTGCGAAGCCCAGTTTTCCAGTGACTGCTCACCTACGTCTTGCTTTGGATCATTCACTGTTTGTTCTTTTCCTCGTCCATATCTGATGAGAGCTTTCAGATTGTAAACGTGCAGTGCCATCATTCCTTGTCAAACAATAAAACCTTTTCTTCTTTTCTATACATTCGATGACCTGTCTGGTTGCTTAACCTTCTGTGTGCCCCTCCCCGAAGGGGTACATCCCCTTGAGCAACACTCCTCCCCCACATTTCTAGACCATAGTTTGAACTCCATGCTGAGACAGTTCATTGACATGTACAGTTGGTGGTTTTCCCCGTCAAGCCTAACCACAGTTGTCTCACGATGCACGGTGCAAGTACCCTCTTTGTGTTCTCATACTTTCAGATCTTTCCTAACGTCTACCTTGAGTTCCCTTTCCATTCTCATGGTACCCAACGTCACTCTACTCTGGAACCCAGTCTACGGCCGCCAGATGTCCTCCCTTCTCTTTGTGTACTCATGGTTCAAGTTAGAGACCAAACATTCGGACAAAGGGAGGTGCTATATGGAGTGGGCCCAAAGGTACCAAAGAGAGGTTAAGAAAGAGTGTGTTCTACTCACTGCTCCTCTAGTAACCAGCTCAAGACCTTAGGTAAGGTCATTTTTATCTTTTACCCGCACGTCCCTCATCTTTAAAATGAAGCAGTCCACATAAGATGGGAGCTGACTCCTATTAAACTTGGTCTCAGCTCTTTGTCCTGTCCGTGTTTCTCCCTAGAAGGACAATCTAGAGGACCAAGAGAAGGATCCCTACAGTGGGGGGCTTTTCCTGTCTGCGGTTCATTTCACAGGCAGAATAGAGATTTGAAGATGATTCTTCTCACCCCGAAATGTACGCTAGTTTAAATACCAGGGCTTGTTTGCATACATGCGGTCCTTCAAGAATGACTAAAGTCGGTCAAAATGGTATATGTTGCTAAGAGCTGCACTGCAGTCTGTAGGATTGCAGTGGTAATAATAATACCAATACATCTAGTTAACGAGATGTAAATTCCAATATGTCTAGTTAAAGAGAGGTAAATTCCACATCATTTGCAAGTGAGTTAGAAACACGGTGGCGCAAGGTGGGATGGGGACGTGGGCTGCCATTGAGTGGCAAGTGTGCTTTGGCGGTGGTGCTGGGACTTGGGCATTCTGGTCTGGGCTTCCAAAAACGCCTTCAGCTACCATGTTGTTTCTGCAGAGGAACAGGAACTCCAAAGACCAGGAGGCATCCAGGGAACAGAAAGCTTTTCCTGCCATCATCAACGACAAATGCTTTAAAGAAGCTTGTGAGGGGATATACCAGTGGGTCACATCGGGTACAGCCAAGGCTGAGAACTACGAGTTATAGTGGTTCCAAAGTGTGGGACTCCCTTGGGGAGCTTGTAAAAGATGAAGTTACTGACTCAGAATCCAGGGGGTAGAGGAGCCTGGGCATCTGCATTTTAAATTTCTCAGTGACCCTGACCACCATAGGAGTTAGAAGATAAAACCACTAGCAAACAAAGAGGTGAACATTGGGTAAAAATACCTACTTTTGAGGACATGAACAATCATGGGCTTAATTGATCAGTGATAATTCTTATGGGCACAGCGAAGCAGCATTAGATCAAAGACCAGGACTGAACTTGTTGGGCGCTTCTGAGGGGTCCGACCTTTATCCCCCACCTGAGTTTTGAACAAATTGAAAAATAAAGGCGTCAAAGTGGATGCCACATCTCGTCTGTATTCCCACTGGAGCTGCTATTAGGCTTGGCGGTAACAGGCAATGACCTATCACTCGAGCCCCGGATGAGGTAGATTTATCCATCTGGACATCACGGCTGCTCCTGCACTCCACTACTGGCGTTTGCTGGAAGAGTCAGAAATGCCAGCTTCCTCAGGGTAGCTCCTGCCCGAGGTGAGAAGGATGAAGCTGAGCTGAGCTCAGCAGGCTGAGTTGTCCTTCCCAAGTTTCAAGCAAAATGAATTATGCCAGTGCCCCACTGTAATGGGATGAGAAAGGCAGCTCTATCCTAGGGAAACATTTCCCCCTGGAAACCAAGAGTAGGGAAAAGGTGTTTCAATCATTAGACAACCCTGTAAGTTATTTTTTGCCTCCCACCTGCATTTTAGATTTCCACCAATTTAGGTGCTCACCTCGTCCTGTCTGGAATCTGCCCTCTGATTTTCATTCATGTCCAATCTTCTCTCCCAGGTAGAAGGAGTGCAAACCAGGGTAGGGGTTGCAAGTTTGGAGTCTGAGCTGAGGGTGGGGGCTGAGGGGATAATGGTGCTCTTATATCACTGCAATAGTTGGCCCTTTGTATTAAGTCCCCTGTTTAAACACCTAGAGTGTTCTCTGTTTCTGTGACTGGACTGTGATCCAGTGGGTAGTTTACACTTATCATCTTATTTAATCTTTCCTGCAATCCAGATTTCTGTGTGTGATTATGTATCTGTTTTACAGATGAGTCCACAGATGTAAAAAGGAATTTGCGCAAGGTTATTATTTCTAGAAGCACTAGAACCAGGAATTCAAACCCAGTTCTGGCTGAAAGCAAAAGTGCACAGTTTTCGCATTGTTTCGTGTTCCACTTCCCTGCACAGACTGAAGAGCCAAGATAGGGGTTTTTCTCGTGTTGCTTAAAGCTCCCAGAAGAAGTTCCATGCGGACAAGGTGTGGGAGGGTGACTGATCACATCTGTTCCCTGCACACATCTCTAAACTCCTGCCCTTGTGCATTTCACTGTCTATAAACATCACACAGTCGTAGACCTTGGAGCTGCAATGGCCTGACCCAGACCATCCGGCCCGGCAGGCTGCCTTGTGGCAGGCTACCACGAATTATCGTTATTTTTCCAAACGAGGCGGCCAAGCCCTGACAGGTTTGTGTGACTCGCACAGGATGACACAGCGAGTCAGTGATAGTGCAGCCCCAGGCCCCAGGATTTCTGGGGGGAGTGGGGGTGATTTCAGCTCTCTCCCAACACAGAGCCAAAAGGAAAGAAATCAACCCAATAGGGAAGTCTGTGAGATAGCTTTCCCGGGGTCATTCCAGAGGAGCCAATTCTTTACTTTAAATCTGCTTTCCCAGCTAACATTGAAGACGTGAGCAGGGAAACCTCCTGACTGGGGGCTTCCCACCTCTCTGTGCTCCCCCTGCCTGGGTCTTCCTAATCCTCCTTACTGATGGTGAACAGCCTTTTCCCCACCTGCCCAAGCCCGGCTTGCCGAGGAAGGACCTGGGAACAATTCCTATTTCACAGCTAACAGGTATTAAGGAGACCCAGGCTGAACTGACAGCATGGGATGCGGAAGGCCCAGCATCTCTGCCTTACGACCAGATTTCCAATTTCCCACGATGCTCTAGGCGGCCTGGAATGAGCACATTTTAGCCAAACGTGCGGGAAATCATCTTGTCACTGGTATTTACAGTGTCAGACAACAGCAGATTCGGACATGTGCTGTGAGTTTAGCACAGTGATGCAAGCGGGTTTGGGAGGAAACTCGGGCCTCCACAGACGGAGATGGGAGGGTGACAGATGCCGGACAGCACCACACAGAGAACCAGCCCTCAGTTCACGTCCTCACTCTCTTTCTCTTCCCTGTTTTGTAGGTTCTGTCCTCCTTTCTTTTATTACAGCATTAGTATTATTATTTTAGCTTTCTTTCTCCTTTATTTTTGTTGCATTTTTCCATCTTCTGTTCTTTGACCATTTGTTTATTTATTCGTTCAACCTAAACTTGTCTACCAGACAAATTTGCTTGGACAGCTAATTATTTTGCAAACTTATTATGTCCCCAAAGTAGACTCTTGGTCTTCTCCACCCAAATGTATTGCTTCCATAACCTTCCCCATCTCAGCACACAACACCCCCCTTTTCCATTTGTTCAGGCCAACAAGTTTGGGGTCACCCTTGACTCTTTCTCTTTCTATCACACACCACACCGTATCTAATCCATTTTCAAGTCCATGGGACCCATCTTTAAAATATCCCCAGGTAACAATCACTTTTTAGTACGTTTCTATCATTAGCTGGATTATGAAAATAGTCTTCAAACTGGTGTCCCTGCTTCTTTCCTTTCCTCTACAGAGTATGCTCCACATAGTAGCAGACCCTTTTAAAATTGGTCACCTCGTGTCACCCTTATGCTCCAGACTCTTCAGTGGCTCCCCATTTTACGCAGAGTGAAAGCTTTGGTCTTAAAATGGTTTCTGAGGCCGCAACCGCTCCGCTCCCTCTCTGAGCTTATCATCCCGCTCCATCTGCAAGGGCCTCCTTGCCTGACTTTGAACGTCCTTTACACACTCCCACCTCAGGGCCTTTGCATGTGCTGTTTCCTCTCCCTTCCTCAGATATCCATATAGCTTCCTCTTGCAGTGCCTTCAAGACTTTTCTTAGCTGCCACCCTCCCAGTGAGGGCTTCCCTTAGCAGGCTGTTTAAAGTTACAAGCCTTTCTCTTACACCAAGCACTCTCATTTGCCTGAACTCTTGCACGTCTTCTCCAGCACACGTCATGATCTAATGTTTTGTATGCTTGGCTTCTTGGTTTATTATAGTCAGTCATTTCTGGCCACCTTTGCACCTTGCTCCATCCCCACCAGAATGTAAGCAACGTGAGGGCATAGATTTGTGTCTGTTTTGTTTAATGCTTTGTCTCCCTTGCTTCGACAATTGCCTGACAACATAGCACATGCTTAGTAAATATTTGTTATGTGAAAGAATTGAATAAGTGATTGGATGAATCATTGAGCAACTACTATGGACCAGGCATGGTGTTAGCATTTAGGCATATGTAAGTCATTCTTTCACTTATTTGTTCCTTTAATAATCCTTGTTGAGGACCTAAGTCATGTGTCTTTGAAGATGTTCTAGTACGTTCTCTTTTCTCATTAACTTCTTTCCCTTTCCAGGGCTCTCTTATTCCCCCGCTGCCACATCAATTTCCTGATGTCTTTCTCACTTTTGAATACCTGTCCTGTTCCTACTGCCTTGTCTTCATTCTCCTTCTCTTTGTCTAGAACTCAACTGTCTTTGGTCGGATGTGGCAATAGGTCTGCAGTTGAACATGTCCCAAAATCTACCTTAGGGATTGGGTTTGGTTTTAAGCTTCCTCCCAACCCACTGCAGCTTTCAGGGGTGGATGTGCTGGGTGGTCACACTGTTGCTCTCCTCCCCGTCTCTGCCCCTGCACATCCTACTGGAATGTAAAGATGAGTTTAAGATGAAAAATTCTTTCAAGTTTCTGGTTCTACAGTGAACAGGGCATTTAGGTGGCTTTTTACTCCCATCTTGTTCATATTTCTGCCCAGGATTTCATGGGAAGTGAATGTCAGAGAAGGCATATTTCTTTCTTAAAAAAAAAAAAGGAGAAGAAATGTTAACACATCATGATATCATAGTAACATTAATAGAACTCTAAGTGAAAGGAAGAAAAGGTATTACTTGTAAATCAAACTGCGTTTGTCTGCATTTCCTTTCTATTCAAGCCCTTAATCATACGAAATTTACTGTGATGGTAGTCTATATTTTCATGTTTTTATACAACCTCTATAGTTGCTACTTTTAATGACTACATACTACTGCATTTTCTTGATCATAAGATATTACTGATTTTAAGATGCACCATTTCCTTCATAACAGCTTTTCAAAGAGAAAAAGAAATATTGCCACTTTAAATGTATACTTTGAATGCAAGCTGCAGTGTAATTTCAGAACTGTGGATAATTTACCAAAAAGCATCTTAAAATTAAGAAAAGTAAAATAGTTCACAGTATATTTATTTTACATTTACATTTACTTTACATTTATATTTACGTAATTTACTACAAATAACACTGCTGTGAAAGTCTTTGTGCCTATAGCTTGTATCTTTTGAATTGTTTCCTTGGTATAAATTCACAGGGGTGCAAATACACATTTTTATGGTTTTGAAGTATGTTGCCTTGATGTTTTTCAAAAGGGCTGAAACACTGTAGCCTGTTACCCAAAAACGTATACTTGCGTAATTGTGCTTAATTGCAACTCCGCCAGCATTAGGCTTTATCATTTTTTTGGTTTGGTTTTACTTTTTGTTAGTTTTATATATGTATGTAGATGGTTTATTGCCTTGTTTCCATTATTTGGAAGGTGATATAAGATACATTAGTAGCAAGTTTAATGATATGTCTAAACTGCTAGTAAAAGGTGTTGCTATTGACAAGGTGGTATAAGATTATCTCATTTAGATGACAAAGACTGGAATTTGTTTTCCAAAGTTTCTGCCTTTGGCTGGGGTGGAGGAGAAGATTCAATGAATAGAAATATTGAGAAAGAAAATCAATTTTTGTTTCTGAGAACAAATCTAATTAGACTTTTGCCATTTCCCAAGAACCTTTAAAATAAGGTACTACAGTATAACCTTGAAATTCTCAGGAATTTCTTTTGGGAACTTTGATGCTGCTTCTTTCTGCTACCGAATATGTAAGGAAGGATTCAGTTTTAATCACTTTGAACATGTGCTAATAATAGCAACATTTTGCTGGAGAAAGTTGCAATCACTTTGTATACTCATTGAATTCCTACAATGACCTCATGAGATAAGTATTATTGCTATTATTCCCATTGATGGGTGAGGAAATTGAGACACAGAGAAGTTGATGTATCTAGTATGTTAAAACACTGGGATACCAAACTAACGAGTCTGGCTATGAGCCTATTGTATTAACCACCCAAGTTACTTCATTTTACAATTGTAACACACTGTGGTGCAGACAAGAGCCTGGGAGGTTGGTGGAGATACTGGATTCTCTAGGATTTTCTGCTCTATGCTGAGGAGTTCACTTTCCATGTCTAGGATGGGAGGATGAAGTATATTCTTTTACCAACTGAAAGTACATTTTCCAGCCACCTCTACCTTTTGACTCAAGTTTAGAGCTAAACACCCTGATGATATCTTTTGCCCTTGGAGATGGTCCCCTTTTTTGCACTCCTTGCCTTCCCCTGCCTATGTTATCAATGGGTGTCTCTCATAAGATGTGTTTAAAATACTGGGATTTGCAAAAAGTAACGCCAATTTTCCAAATGCTTCAGCATCTGGGATGTTTCTAGAACATTTTATTTCTCTACTGGACCGAGCAGTGAAACTCTGAGCGAAGCAAGGTCTTATTGTTATTGGGGCAAACAGATCATTTCAACTAACTAATTTAAGTTCAACTATTCCATTGCTCTTTAAAACTTATCGTTTTATGCAATTCCTCTGTGCTTTTGTGTCACGTGCAGATATTTCCTCTGTGTTTGGTTGTCAAGAAGTAGTCATACGTTTTATTGATATGAAATTGTATTCTTGTTTGGAAGATAATGTAGCCTAGTGAACAAGAGGACAGTTTTGGAGTCAGAAAGACCTGGATAAAAATCCTGTTCTGCCATCTCTCATTCTGTGACCTTTGACACGCTGTCCAGTTTCCTCAGGTATGATGAGGAGAATACCATTCTCCCTCAAAGGTTTGTGGCCAAGATGAAATAAAATTACTGAGCTAATTATTATAAAATGCACAGAACATGGTACATGCTAAGTGTTCAATAAATTAGCTAATAATAATACACATGTAATAAAATTTTAATAAAATATAATAAGCATTTAGGTAAAGTCCAACCTCAGAACTCTTTTGGGGAAGTGTTTCATCATTCTCCTGTTTCTTTAAAGTCAGTGGCTCCCAGCTTCTTTCACTGTTGAATTTTGTGCTCTCTTCCCTCTACAAAGAAGAGTCAATTAAGATTTATTTTGTCTGTGGAATTAAAAAAAAAGCAATGTCACAATTTTCTTTCTTTTTTTTTTTTTTTAATGAGCATTACAGACATCCTCATTTTTCTCCCCATCTGGGGGTAAGAGGTATTACTTCTTCAGTAGTTTCTGGGGCTATACACAGAAATTGTAAAATCAGTGGACTTATTTCCAAGGAGTAACATTTTTAAACTTCATGTCAAAAATTGGTCCAGAGAGAAATCACTTCCCCATAGGAATGAGACCCCTGTGGTGGGTGTTATCCTCAGAAAGGGCCTCTCGAGAGGAGTGATGGGTGGTGGAGGTGTGAGCTCCAGGGTGTGGCAGTGGCCTTGGCATTGGCTCATGTGTGAAGGGCCTTCAATGCCAGATCCAAGGTACCACTCACAGAGTGTCAAGTATCTGAACATCATCCTTACCTCCACATTTTTAACTATTCTCAAGAGCATCCATATTTAGGGGCGGGAGGGTTGGACATCTGGAGTCCAGCCAGTGGCTGGCTGCAGGTGTTCAGTGAAAGAGAGATAAGAGTTAAGGGGATAATGCAGACAACTCATTGATCCATTGATTGTTTAGCTGAGCAGGACCCTACCCCTGAGGCTTGATCTGGATGGTGACTCTCATGAGATGGAGGCAGGGATGCAGGTGGTGACAGAAAAATGACTCCATCACTGAACAGTTCAGGGAAGGCAAGAGCCCAGTATGGTAGAACCAATAACCTGGTTGCTGTTGTTTGTAAGATTCTACCTGGGACATCCAATGTACAATTCCAGCCAGCGGGCATGGGTCTGACAGCTGCTCTCAGTGTTGGAGAGAGATTCTAGGCAGTTGCTGCCAGATAACAAGAGTTCAGAGCATCCTGACTCAGAGGTGATGACCCCCAGTGGTGTTTTGGCACTTGTAGGCAAGCATAGCGGTCTTTCTGGCTCCATGTCCAAGGGTCGTGGGCCGTGACATGTCTCCAGGACATTTGGCCTGGTACCACTCACCCTGTGTGCTTCTCTTTCTGCCATGACTACTTCTGAATCAGCTGAAAATTTCAACTCTAAGGGAGAAATAAATGCTCCTTTTTTACTCCACCTAAATAGCAGTACAGTCGTTTTAATCGTAAGACGATTCTGTGTTCGCCCTCTTGGACTTGGTGATTGATTGCATTGGAAAAGGACTGACCTTATCCATTTGCATCTCAGCCAAAGCAGGGTCAAGTGTGGGAAGCAGGCAGGTCATTGGGACACCAATCTCCAAGGGACATTAAAACAGCACTGGGGGTGAAAGTCAGACAATGTCAAATTTATCAGAACCCCCCTTAAGGCAAAGGCTGAAATGTGATTGGAAGGAATGTCCTGATTATGCTGCTTGGGGTGGAGGGGCCGCTCATCTCAAGAGGCACAGTGAGTAACGACGGTTGCTTCCTAAGAGCATTCTGAGGAAGAAGGAGCAGGTACCGAGTTTGCCGAGTAGGACTGGAAGTGTGGACCCGAGCAGAATCGCTGGGGACGTTATGGAAAAGTCGGAGTACCGCCACCACCTGCACCCTTCCTGTTGGAAGCTCCCAGCTGCTCTTCTAAATATTTACCAACATTTCAATGTCTTTTGGAAAAAAATGACAAATTATAAGTCTGCTTGCGGGACCCACATGACTGGGTCCAGCCCTGCCTCCTGGCATAGGTTACAGGACCCACTCCCTTTTTTCCCTTCTGGCTGCCTCCTCCAGGCACTGCGCACGCACCAGCCAGTTTCTCTGTACCCTCCAGAGTGTGAAAAACTTTGCCTGGGTGTTGTCCAGGGTTTTCCGAATTTGTCATGGAATGTCTTTTTTTCCTGTGACAAACATTACCATTTAGTCTTTTGTGTACCAGGCTGGGTGAGAGCCTGGGTTAGCTGTTTGATCTGGTGTTCCTTAATTCTCCGAGCAGATGGCCTATACGTCATTTACTTCTTCTTTTGACAAGCCTTTACTAAGAACTTGCTATATGTCCGTTGTTGCAGTATGCCCTACTGACATTTCAGATGCAGCAGGTTTCTGGATAAATTCATCACCATTCTCCAATTCATACTCCAGAAAACTTATCTTAATGTTCTAAATTTGTATGAATGACACCAGCAATCTCTCCCAGGCACTCCAGATTAAAGACTTGGTGTGATCACAAATGAATTCCTTCCTTTTTGGAAAATGACATTTACTTTAGCAATTAAAAAAAAAATTTTGTTGTTTTTATATAAATGTTACACATTTTTATACAAATGTTGTAGAAACATTGGAACGCACATTAGCTAAAAGTGGGGAAAAAATGACTTACCCTTTCAAATCAGTTGCCAAGCTCTGATGTTTCTGCCTTTCCGTGTTCTCTTGTGCCAAGCTCCTTTTCTTGTCCCCATGGCCACCATTCAGCACCCTCACGTGCTCATGTTCTCGCACCCAAACAACTGCAATTACGCAAACGAGGTGCCTCCAGCTCTCCACCTTATATGGTATGTGGGGCCTACGGGTGCACAGATGTACCATGTCTACAGAACATGTCTGATCAAGAATGAAAGTCAGAGTCCTATGTTTTTACTACTATCTTTGCACCTCTGGTAGTTAGAGCAGGGTTACAGTTCTTGAATCAATTTAAGAATTCTTATGAATACGTTATAAGCGGTTGAAGCATTGCTTTAGATGTCTGGGAAAAATACCTAAGGCAAATAAAGTCTTCATTTCTTTAGACCCTTGATTTAGGCTTCTCCCTGCTTCAACATATCACATGCCTATGGTCACATGTTACCTGCATCCCAGACTCTGAGACCAAGACCTGACCTGGAGGACTTACTGTGTGCCAACATGTTGCATGTGTTATGTCTGATGCAGTCTTTGCCACGTTAGTAGTTACATTATTTCTGTTTTAAGAGGAGGGATCGGCACAAAGAGCTTAAACCATGTGCCCAAGGTCACTGTTTCCAACCAGGTGTTAATGCTACAAACGCTCCCTTCTCAGGGAGAGTTCTGGATGGTCAGAAAATTCAAGGGCTGCTTCCTAATTTAATCTCTTCCTGGATGAGAGTTTCTTTCTACCCTGTTTCTGCTAGTAAGGTTTGTTTGTAGGTTCTGGAAACTGGCCCTTTAAATCCGCTCAATTCAAAAATATTTGAATAAAGAATAGGCTGGGACGCCTGGTGTTTTATAAGCTACGTTTCATAGAAGAAGCAGTTTGGCCCAGGAAAAAAACTGAAGGGCAGAAAAATAAAAATTCTCAGTGGATTTTTTAAAACTACTGAAGAACCTCATTATGTCGTCCTGAAGAAAAGCTGATTTTGAGTAAGTCAGCTCCGTGATGTGCCATCTTATAAGAAGTTAGCTGCAAATGGATGGGTCTGTGGTATACTGTAGGGGTCCCTACAGTTGGGAGGTCTGGTCAGACTGGATAAATAATACCTGCCTCAAATAGACCTGGTGAAAACCCCTGCCTCACAGGGGTACACACAAATTTAGACAGGAGCTGAGAAACACGGTCTGAGTTGCGCTAGCCACCTCATGTCTGCAGCATTTGCCTACCTCTCTTTTTCTGGTCTTTACAACACCAGTAGTATATTATTTAGTTCTGTTTTAAGATGATGGATAGGTGCAAAGAGCTGAAACAAGAGCTTAGGCTACAAGAACAAACAAACAAACAACAAAACCATAGGCGTTGCCTTTCCCTAGAAAGCACATTCTCACAGACATACCCTAATGTATGACAATCCAGCCTGCCTAGCACAGTGCACGCGCCATAAATGTTTCTTATACTAACTGAGTATGGATACTCCCCCCCTCGGGCTGTGTTGGTCACTCTCTCTGTACCTGCAGGAGGAAGCAGAACCACAGGCCTTCACGTGGTGTCACTTCATTTTATCTCCCACCTCTTCCCTGTCAAACCTTTGTAAGATTGTTTGAACGCTTTTTCATTTATGTTCCTTTTTCTTCCATATTAAGTGATGCTTTATTTTAAAGCTGCATGCACACCCCTTTGAGAAGATATCAAACCCCCATTGATAAAAAGGTGAACTCAAGTTCAATGAGATTAAGTCCCCGGTCCTTAGCAAAGGCGAGATTCATTACTGGGATTGTGTGATTCCTAACACTTTCTTTTTTACCCTCTCAAGAAGGACCCCAGTAAATTCTTCTAAAAGTCATTCCATGAGGCCAAAAAACCCCACTGCTTCGATCAGCGAAATTCAGGTCGGGACTTCCTACGCTGAGCAGACAGCAGGATCGTCCATGTCCCATGCACGGGTGCACGAGCCCTTCTGTCTGCGTGTGGCTCTCTGGATCTCTGTAGCTCTGTGATGTATGAGAGGACGAGGTGCTGGTGAAATCACAGGAGGGCCTGAAGCCATTTGCTTATTTCCAGCCTGGGCACATGCCGGGGAGACTGACACCCTCTGTCCAGGCTGAGGCAGCGCCTGTGAGGAGGGGAGCCAGGGAGGTGAGTAGTCCTTGTCTTTGGGCTCTGAGATTTGCTGCTAACAGAAGTTACACTTCGAGCTCTCTGTAATGGTGACTGGGGTGCTTTTCCCCCGCTGGACCCATGGGCTGAAGCCACAGGCGTGAAGACCCATAATTCAGTCATTCCGGGGCGGGGGGTGGGGGCAGAGAACGAAGGGCAGCATACCTGGTGTGTGTACAAATACCAAGTACCCTGATCCTCCTGTGTCATGCCTGGCATTTAGATACTTTGCCTTTCCCCCTCATTGCTCTCAGGGAATGCTTTGCTTTTCTGCTTTCAGAGACTCGCCTTCTTTGGAGTGAGAGTTTCAATGATGGCGGGAGAATGAAGGATTCGCGTTCTAGTGGTTACCCTCTCTCCCCTCGGCACTCCTGCTTCTTGTCCTAAGGCAGACAGAATCGGCCTGTGCTGGAGGGGCCATCCACACAGCACAGACAGCTGGAAGGTTTGGGGGGCACGGCCGAGGGTGTGGCACACTCTAGTCAGGCGAGCAATCGCAGAAGAGTCTGGAAACCTTTGTCTTCACCACTGTGTAGCTGTCAGCTGAGGTCCACCTTACACCTTTCATCGCTCACGTGGTAACAGTACCCATCTCTTAGGTTTCTATAGTCTCCTTCTCTCTGTTACCCAGATCCTTCAAAGACCATTTTAGAAAGCCTTGCTCTGTAATGCTTTCTGCTCAACTTTTCCACACAGGGCCTGGTTTTAAAGGCGGGTGTAAAACCCCACCACCCACTCCAGCTTTCCTAAATCCTTAAGAAAATAATGTGAAATAATGCTGTTGTTTTCGGGGAAGCATGTCATTTGTTTTACCGGTCTGTAGTTGATTAATTTGCAAATGATATTCCCAATAAAGTGTTTAGAAGTAGATAATTACAACTATATTAACAGTTCCCGGGGAAGCAGATGGCATTCTGAGGAGCTGCCATGTAGCATTAGCGCTGACGCTCCGCTGTAATGTACCATCTACCCCAGAAAACCACAGACAACAAGCGCAAATCCTGCTGATATTCCAGATTGGGAGGAAATTGTGCTTTTGCCTCACATTCCATTCTTATCGGAATTTTTATGGGTGTCTTCTTGATCGCTACAGTGCCTAGTGAACTGGTGCATTTTATGTGGAGTCCCATAACTCTCCAAGTCTGTAATTCTGAATTAGCCCCATATTAAGCCTTCGCGAAGCAAGTTTTTAAACTATTCATCAGTGTTCCTCCTACCACGCCAGATATTTTAAAGCATAGATTATCTCTGTACAAACATATAATTTCAATTTCCTAAATTACCTGAGCCAACATGCAATGTTAGATAATCAATTAAGAATTTTTGGATGCAGAGGAATCTCTTCCTTTTTCTTTCTTTCTGTGTCACAGAGACACATACACACGCGCGTGCACACACACACACACACCCTCTTGTGTAGCAGCATCATATTTTATTAAGCTACAAAGAGATTATTTTTCAGTGTCTGGCTCTCAGGAGAAAGGTCACAAGGTCATGTCATCCTGTCTGTCCATCAGGAGTTGTCCCTCTTACATAGGCTGGAGTTATACAAATGTTAACACACGACAGGGCATAGGACTTAGAGTCCAATATTCCTCTGTGCTCTGGTCAGCTGGAGACTGTCAGAAAATGTAGAGGAGCATGTGAGTCACCAAGAGCAGGATGTCAGTGTGACACGGAGCCTCTTGGGTGACTCCTGCTGGGTCTTTGCTCCAGGTCAGGTTAGCAGTAGGCTACCAGCCAGGCCTGGCCTTGTCATGCCCAGGGTCTACTTTCAGTTGCTGTCTCTGAGTCACTGCTGGCCTACAGAGGCTATGCACGGGCCATTGCAGTAGACTGGGATGGCCACTTTTTTACTTGCCCAATTTCATAGTCATTTCTACTAAGAGAGTAGGAAAGGACCATTGTTTTCTCCGCTTTCCTTAGGGAAGGATGGGCTAGGAGCATGTGTGGGCTGCAGAGTGCTTTGTGCTTATTTAAAGCTGTCTCAGAGCATATGCTCACTGGCTTTTCTAGAAGCAGGCCTTGTGGTTGTTGCTTGGGGCTTACGCATTAGGGGGCTTACTCTGATATGCAAGCAGGCTCTAGGGTTCCCAACAAGTTGCCCAATTATCACCATCAGCCTTTTTACTGTTGATGTACACTAGAAGCTTCTAGTTTTGGCTGCCTTTTTTTTCTTTTTTTCTTTTCTTTTCTTTTCTTTTTTTTTTGAGAGTGTACCATGCACTAGGCACTGTGAGAAATAATTTGAATACATCATTCCACTTAACTGTCACAATATTCTATAAAACAGACAATAGCTGCATTTCACCAAAGAAGAAAGAGAGGCTCAGAGAGGTTAAGTAACTTGTCCAAGGTCACAGAGTTAATAAGTGTCAGAGTTGAGACGGAAATTCTAACCGGCCTGCAGCCAAAGCCCAAGCTCTTCACCATGACATTATTTAGTATTCAGGTCCTTTGATGAAGCGAATTCGATGAACACCACCTAGAATGTTTTTATAGTTCTGTGCACGTGCCCGGATAGGCAAACAATGCATATTCTTGATTTTCCATGGGCTGTACTCAGGCTCAAGGAAGTAGAACATGGGAAAGGATGGGCTGGGAGGGGACGTTGGAGTTGGATTGGACAAGGTCTTGACAGTCATATGAAGGAGTTTGGGCAGCGTCCTACAGGCTGTGGGGAAGCCATGGGTGTTCAGGAAAGGGAGTCATAACATCAGATGAGAGTTTTAGGGAGGGTTTAGAAACAGGATGCTTTGAGGAAATGTGGGAAGGAGATAGGCAATAATTAGGAAGCTTTTGGAAAAATCGAGGTGTGTAATGCTGGGACCTGGGTGGCACTGGTGATGAAACAGTGGGAAATAGTATCACGGAGATAGCCTCTGACAGTGCGAACATCACAATAGTCAACATTTATTATCCTGTGACCATGTACCTGTCATGGTTTTAAGCATTTTACAAAAAGGGAATGAACTTATCTCATCCTGACAATATCCCTATGAAGTCAGCCATATTATTTTCCTCATTTTACGGATGAGGAGTTGGAAAGACAAAGAACCCAAGGTGACACAAGTTATAAGTGGCTGGAGCTGTGTTCAACCTCGGCCTCTCTCAGTCCAGGTCTTGATATCTAGCAAGCATGGTGTCAGGCCCTGGGCCAGGGTGGAGTATCGGAGCCCTAGACGTGCCGACCATGCGTGCACATAGGTATATATACACCTGCATACGTACCACAAAATGCATGTGGAGCACTTGGGAAGGGAATGGCATTAGTGAGTGTGACGATTCTGTTTGTGTCCCTTTGGGTATCTCGGCAGCTCTTTCAAGGCTGTCCTCAGGAGATGGACATTTAACTGTCTTTCTATTTAGTTGACTGAGGTAGGAATTGCTTCTATATTGGAGTCTGGTGAAATTGAGATGAGAGAATCTGGGTTCAGGACTGTCTCTGTCATTTATAAAAGCATGTTTTGGGGCACGTGACTTAAGGTCTCTTAGTTTCAGACTTCTCATGGTTAAGGTGAGGATGATAATATTCATTCACCAAGGGATGGATATTGAGTACCTACTGTGAGTCATGCACATGCTAGGGAGGCATCCGCTGATACCAGGGCACGAAAAAGTAACTGCGCGTGCGATTCAGGAGGTGAGTTTAGTGGCTGATACAAGTAAGTCAATAACTAATTGCAATTCAAAGAATCAAGGAGATAATATTCATTACAGCTTTTGAAAATCTAAAGAGCTTTAAAATAGTGTGCCATTATTGTCATTAATTACACTGGGGGGAGTGGGAGGAGAAAAATCAGAAAATGCCAGAGATATCTCAGTTGGGGATGAGTTCCCTGCATCTCCAAGGCTCCCACTGGGAGAAGATCCAGGAGTGCAGGCCCCTCTGAGGAGGGTGCCGTGGCTCCCGCCTGCTTCTGACCTTTGTGGAGAGTGCTTACATGAATACACTTCATTTTCAAAAGTTTAAAAATACGCACTTGGAATTGTAGATGATCCAGCACGACTCCCAGGCCAGAAGCGTGTGGGAGAATTGTGCTGATCTGGGCCATGTGCCTCTGCAATTTGACGTCAGCCCAGGCCAGGAGGCGTGCAGCGTCTGTGCCCCTCTGCGTGGTCAGTCTGTGATGCAATGTGTTTGCACAGCCTGCGAATCAATTCCCTCTAGGAAAAGAAAAAAACACGAACACCACGCTGATTAACTTGATATTACCCCTGGTGAAATTCCTGATTTTGCAATCTTTAAGCAACTTCTCAGCGAAGACAGTGACATAGGCTAAGCAAGAAAAAAAAAAAAAAAAAAAAAAAGACACATGTATTTATTAGAATCAAGCCCTTTCCTTTTTGAGTGTTGACCTTTGAGTTTCCAAATTGGACAAAGGACTAATTAACAGGAATATCTTGATAAAAGGTGGGACGATCGCAATTTAGGAAAACAACTTTATATTTATTAATCCTTTGTATTTTTGGTAGCACTTTAATATCAGTTATCTAATGTAATCCTTCATGCCAACTCTGTAAAGTATTCATAATTAGGTTATAGATGAAGACACTCAGGACAGAGAATTTGTGACCTGTGCAGGGCTCTTACTCCTAGGACAAAAGGGAGAGGGAAGAGGGTAAAAAAAACGACAATTTATTGAACAGCTACTATGTGCTAGGTGCTTAATACACATTTTAATGTTTCATGCAATCCTGGGGAGATCAATATTCTTATTCCCATTGTACATACAGTTAAACTAATGTCATACATTTAATAATTAGAGGCTGAGGTGGGAATTGGATCCCAGATCTCCTTGATTCCAAATCTATACCCGTTTTTCTACACTTTCCGTATTCTCTGATTATATGCTCTTACCAGGAAACTGTTCTGAACATTTACCTCATATATATATTTTGTTGCTTGTTTGTTTGTCTATATATAAAGTGTTTGCATGTACTCTTGTACTACTACTTCATGAAGACATAAAAATGCGTAAGTATGAATAAAATACATGATTTTCTTTCAGTACCCCATTTTGAAGACTGACATCTAGGCTATGCTTCCCTTTTTTTCCTTCCTTCCTTCCTTCCTTCCTTCCTTCCTTCCTTCCTTCCTTCCTTCGTCCCTCCCTCCCTCCCTCCCTCCCTCCCTCCCTCCCTCCCTCCCTCCCTCCCTCCCTCCCTTCCTCCTTCCCTCCCTTCTTTCCTTCCTTCCAGGAGGCCACAGCTCACAGTGGCCCATGTGGGGATCGAACCGGCAACCTTGGTGTTATCAGCACCACGCTCTAACCAACTGAGCTAACCTGCCACCCCTCTATGCTTCTTTCTTGACAAGTTAGGAACACAATGTTAATTCCTATGGCTCATTTTTTTTTTAGGAAAAAAAAGTCTACTAGCCACTATAGGGATACTTTGGGGCAGTGTTTTTAACAGTGATGCTCTTGGCATTTTGGACCAGATAATTCTTTGTTGTGAGGGGCTGTGCATCATAGGATGTCTAGTGGCATCCCTAGCCTCTATCCACTAGATGCCAGTAGCACTCCCTCCCCAGAGTGACAACCAAAAATGTCTCTAGACTTTGCCAAATGTCTCCTGTTGGGGTGGGGAGGCAAAATCACCCCCAATTGAGAACGACCGCTTTAGGGTAGTCGATAGGAATGTTTTCCTTGCTAATGCCCAAAGAAGAAGGCATCAAGTAGCACCAGGTTGGGAGACGTTTTTTTTTTCTCACCTATTGAAACTCATCCAGAGGACCCTCGGGCTTGATTCCAACCTGTATCTGGCAACTCCTGAGGTTGGCCACCCAGAATGGAGGTCCAGCTGTTCAGCGATGATATCAGCCTTTGGATGGCTGCTGTCCCCATGCATATCACATCTAATTTTAACATCTTACGCTTCACTGCCAAAGGACTTTGACAAAACCCGGTGTGGAAGACCATGGTGGTTCAGTGTGGGGTATGATATGGCATCGTGGTTTCGAGAATGGGCTCTGGAGTCAGGTAGACCTGTGTTTAAATCTGTGTTCTGCCATTTTTGTCTGTGACCTTGAATAATTCTCTCGACCTCCCTAAGTCATGTTTTCCTCATCATGCTAAGACATATAAGGGAGGAGGACACTTGTATCATAGGGTTCCAGTATTTGGCACAAAGATTGTTACTGGCTCTTCATAAAGAGTAGTAGCTATTATTCTGATTATGATGATGGTTGTATAAAACACTCTTGTGTGACACACGGTAAGCACTCAATGAATGATCCGTGTTATCATAATGTGTAATTTAAATATATATATATTTCTGAGTTTAGTGAGTTGGATTACAGATTCCATGACACGGGGACCAGACTTATCTCATTCAGCACTTCATTCCCGTTGCCTAGTTCAGTCTGGCCTGTCATAGGTGGTCAGTAATTGTTTGCTGTGCAAGTGTTCTTCATTGCAAGCCATCAAAAATTGTAATCACTGTCTCTTTTGGTCTGCGTCGCTCTCACTTATCCTGGCCCCGGCCAGGGAATGCTCCCAGCTCTTCTGCCCACTTCACTCTGTGCTCCTTAATGTGAATGGAAGCTATTTGGTTCGACCATGGAAGGAAGGGAGGAAAGGCAGCTGAAGCTTTTCTTTTTTTCTGATGCATTGAAGCTCAAGGGGAGGGAATTCTTTGTAATTGTATCTATTCAATGGAAATCCGGAACCTTAGTCATCAGGATGGTCTAACTGTTTCTCTGGATTTGACCGAGATGCTTGCTGTTGTGGTATCTCCCTGAATTCTATTTCATAACGCAAGTTTGCTTATCTGACTTCAGGTTTTTGATTTATTCTTTGTTTCCTCCAGCTAGTTTTAGAAAAATTAGAACTCTTTTGTGGCTTTACCAAAAAAAAAAAAAAAGATAACTTATGAGGTTGAGAAAAAAAATTTTTTTTTAAATTGGGAATACATCAAAAATCATCAATAAATCAGCCATAACAACACGATACATTTAGGAGAAAATTGATTGCAGCAGCAATAGCTGATTTAAACTCAGGCCTAGTTGCATCATTACTCAAACAAACACAGGAGCTGCATCAGTTTTAATTTCTGTCTTGTTTAAAAATGAGCAAGTTTCTTTTCAGCAAATGACTGTTGATGATCTGTATCTTTACATTAAAAAAAGAGGGAAAATTTTCCACCATTTTCTGACTTGTTGATGTTGTATGTTCTTCAAATTTTCAACACCTCAAACCTGTAATTTTCAGACTATGTTTTATAAAAGCACAATTAGCAGTATGGGCTTGCTTTTTGGTTTGTTTGGGTATTGGAAGTGTGTTGGAGAGGTGTGCACGTAGGTATGCATGTGGTTTTTATTGTTTAAACTAAATGAGATATGCAATTGGAATGTTCTTTTTGTTCAAAAAGCAGGTATTCAAAAAACACATTGCCTCTCAGCTTCATTGAGTAACCTCTCTTTAGGTATTAATGGGATGAGTGAATAGAAGCTTCCATTTGCCTTGTCTACTATCACTCAAAGACAGATTTTATGTTCAATTATATGTAACTGCCTAGCTACATCAAAACATTAAAAAAAAATGGGAGCAAGAGTAGCCAGCCACTTTCCTCCCACTGCGTCTGGGAAAGGACGTTGAGATTCATAGGAAGTAAACAGCTGAGAGACTGGGGGTTCACGTTTCCTTTCGCCCTCAGCTATGAAAACATGTAAAAAAAACTCCAGAAAATAATTTAAAAAGTCAAAAGAAAATATTTAAAAGTTATCTAAAATTCTGCCATCTAATAGCACTCACCGTTAGCATTTTTCATAAGGTCACAGCCTTTTTTCTCATAGTCAGGATCAAATACAAGGGTTGAGATAATGTTGCACATGCATTTTTGTATCCTGAGTTTTCTTTTGTGTACTACAGTCATGTTTTGTGCTATAGCAAACTATTGCAGTTTACTGTCTTCGTTGGTGAGTATAACCGTAATTGACTTAATTGTTCCTCTATTATTAGGTATTTAGGTTGTTTCCGTTATCTTTGTTACATCAAACTGAGGACTTCTTAATTGGATGAGAGGGCTCTGGCCCAGATATTTATTCCCTTTCTCATACTTTTTGTGATTTGCTTATACTTCCTTCTGTGGTATCTTAACTTGACCTTTTCACTAAGCCAAATGGCCTGGTTGACGTGGCCCTCTATCTTTGCAATACAATTTTCACATCTTTAGCAGGGGCTGGTCTCAGGCATAAAGGACCCAAGTGATTGACTGCAACTGACCGCCTTGTCTTGACACTAGTATGGAAACATCACTGACCGGAGCCCAAGGAATGGAGTTACGTAGCTGCCTTCAGCCAAGAGAATAACTGGGCTGGACTTGGCCTTGCCTTTTAAGGCTGAGTTTTAATACGTGAAAGTTTGCTTTCTCCCCAACCTACTTTAAATCTTAAATTGTCAGAGGTTTCTTATATGGAGCCATACATTGCTCTTACTGACCATAGGTTACTTTATACAGAAAATGTATGGTTTATTAACCATAGTAATGTACTTTCCAATATGAACCTGTCTTGGAACGATTCCCACATATCCTGACTCTGACTTCTTTCTTCATAGGTATTATATTGAGAGCAAAACCTGTACCATATACTGATCATATTTCTGTCAAAACCTCAGAGGCTCATATCCAGCTTGGAAGCCTGGAATCATATGTGTGTGTGCTGATCTGTTTGGTGGAGAGAGGTCAAGGGTGAACATTTTGAACATCTGCTTCTTTTTATTTTTATTTTTTATTTTTATTAAATTTATTGGGGTGACAATTGTTAGTAAAATTACATAGATTTCAGGTGTACAATTCTGTATTACATCATCTATAAATCCCATTGTGTGTTCATCACCCAGAGTCAGTTCTCCTTCCATCACCATATATTTGATCCCCCTTATCATCTCCCACCCCCCACCCGGACATCTGCTTCTTTATGTCACATCTTTTCATCATTTCACATTGTAAGTTTCATGACAGATATCCTTTGCTCAGTGTCTGTACGTTGTAGTAAATCTGTATTTGTACACCGGATGTCTCTCCCTTTGGTGGGGAATTCTAGTTTTTCAGCCAGTGGTCTCCCTGGCAATGTCTGCCTCATGGTCTTGTAGACTCCCGTGATCATCCTGGCAATACCCACTGCTAGTCTGGTCGGAAAGGAAGTTTTCATTTGTTTGAAAGGTGCGTAGTGAGCTCTTGGTGTGTTCCAAGGAACTGCAGAGATTGGAGGAAAATAATTCAGTGTGGGATATGGGGCTGGGTGATGCCTTTCAGATGCTCCAGATCACTGTCACTAGATATTGTGATATAGCCACACGGCCTGCCCCATCGAAAAATAAGAGGAACACGTGATGTCAGTTGCACGGAGTTTTCTGCGGTTAATACTCAGCTCTGAACTTCTGAGGCCCCTGTGTATGTCTCTGTCAGGCCCCGTTTCTCAATGGGCAGGCTCAGGTAAACAAACTCATAAACCGCTAATAAGGGGAGAGTGGTGGTAAGTGCTAGAGAGGAGTTGTGAACGAAATGCGACGGCGCTGCTGAAGAAGGGGATGAATTTGGTGCTCATACCCTGGCTGTCACAGCTCTCCTGCCAGCTTTTATTCCCTGATTCCGTCTTTCAGGATGCTGAGGGGTATGTGAACATGGGAAGGATTCGTTTCTGAGAAAATTATCCTAGGAAGAGAGTTCACGGGGGAAGATCAACTTCTTTATCTTCTTTACTGTGAGCCCCTTTTTTCCCTTCCTTTTTTCCTTCCTTCCTTCCTTCCTTCCTTCCTTCCTTCCTTCCTTCCTTCCTTCCTTCCTTCCTTCCTTCCTCCCTCTCATTTATCATTTAATTTATTCAACAAATATTTACTAAGCAGCTACTATTTACCAGGATGACGATACACACCATGATCATCAATACAGACGTGGTTTTTGCCCTTAAAGGGCTTATATTCCAGTGGTTCAACCTATTGGCAGAGACAAAAGCACCGAATACAGCACTCCCTGTGCAAATGGTTTCACTGCACTCAAACCGTGCTGTCTTAGCAGAAAAGCTCCTTTGGCCCTGCAGGTCCTTTAACTCCTTGCTGCCCCAGTGTGAGTTTTATTGATGTCACTCTGTGTTCATGGTGGGACCTCAGGAAGTACTTGTTGATCAGCACTTGGCTGATTCTGCGTTTCCTCGTAGATATTCTAGTTTTCCTTTAAAATTTAGTTTTCTACATCTTTGACTTTATCTCATTTTCAGGCAGTCTCTGCAGGAGTTGACTCAATGATGGCTTCAGTTCTAAATCTATAATAAGCAAATCCCTTAAACATTTATTTTTAGAGGTTATGCTCTACTCTAGCAACTTAATTTCACAGTAACAAGGAACAATGCATTTTCCAATGAACACTTCAAAGCACCCATAGGCATAGAGTCAAGTTCATTGCCTTCAAGTAATCCAGAATTTAAACCACTCTCAGTCAGTTCTTTGGCACATTCCTTTTTTTTCAAAGAGCTCAGAGCAACTTGTCTGCTTTATCTCCTTGAGCCTCACGTTATCCATCAGACATTCACGATGGGGTTTCATCGGTGCCTCACCCTCTGTGAGACTGCAGGCAAAAGGATAGGTTTTTAATATTCAAACATGTTTTATGCATTTGTATTTTTAAAGCTGAACTCATAAATACTTCTTTATTCTTTCTCCATTTCCTCTTTCTTTTTCTTTTTCTTGTCTACCTTCCTCTTTAGTTTCTTTCTTCCTTCACTTTCTTTGACTAGTTCATTATTTCTGCATTGAAAGGATGGATCCCAAGCATTGTCCATTCTTAGTAAACAACAGCCATAGGAATGATTTCTGTGTTCCCACTGGCCAGGGATCTGTCACTTCCCATCATGAGGTCTTCCTGTGCATGGACCACAGGTTGGATTTTAAAAGCTGTGCCGTGTTAAATTGATAATGGGTCATTTTCAGAGCTGTATCTGTGGTTATGGATCCCCAGTCTCTCTTGTAAACCTTTTCCGGGGACACAAACCTTGTTGGAGGGAGAACCTCTTCTCGGTGAGGGGACAGACACCTTCTCGGCCTCCTCCCTGCTGATTTGATGACTTGGCTTCTCAGAAGGTCATGTACATGGTGGATTCTTTAAAGCTTGTTTATCTGGGAAAGGGCTATAGAAGGAAGATTGAATCCCTGCTGTCAATGACTCTTTTCTGAAATAGGGCCAGGGAGATAAGAAGAGTTCATGTTGCCAGGTAATGACCTTGCCTGGACCCACCTGAGAGAGGAGCCTGGCAGGCGTCTTGTTTGGAGGGTCTGGCAGGATGATGAATGGGCTGACTCTCTGCCTGGGGGGAGAGGGCTGTGTCCTCTCTGCCTCCAAAAAGGCTAGGAAGAAGAAAATTGACTCACATGGACAGTTTTCCAACTTTCTGGCACAGTGCTTTGCTTTATTCAAGTTGTTGGGGTCATTTAATATTTATTAAAGTGTCTGCTATGCATGAGATACCAGTTGTCAGCTTCCACCCCTGCATACTCCACTCATCAGCAGACTGGAGACAGTGGCAGTACCAAGGTCACAAATGTACTCAATTCATGAGCATCTTTTGAGTACCTTGCATGTGCCTGGTTCTGCATTAGATTCGTTGGAACCACAGCAAAAACAAAAGAAATACATGGCATAGTCACTTTCTCCCTAGTGTTGTTTGAATCACATTGGGGCCCTCGGCAGTGATACATGAAGCAGCTAGAAAGCTGTCTGGCTGTATAGAGTGGAGCTTCACAAGGAAGTGAATTGGAACATTATTTAAAATGTCAATGAAATTAGAAATACCCTTTATGTCCATCAGTATGGGAATGCTAAAAAGTGATTCTATAAGCACACTGTAGAATATTCTGCCCCTGTTAAAAGGAATGCTATAAATAGAACTGCAATGACATTGAAGATTGTCAAGACTATTGTTACGTGTATTCCTATTTTACTTATATGATTTAAAAAGTTACTAAGAAAGTAAGTGCTAGATTATACAAGATGAGAAGACAGGTGGGACAGAGCGAGGGCTCGCTTCTTTTTGACTTGGTGTATTTGACCAGAAGACCAGGGGCCTCTCAGAAGTTGCTTTTTCTTACTCCCGGCCTGGGGAGTAGCTGCAATAATCAATATGACTTTAAAAATGGCCGCCTTTGCTTGTGAACAAGCCCTAGGTGGAGGGATCTGCCATTTATCTTAATTTTCCCCTTCTATCCAGCATGTTTTGTTAATGAGGGTGAGGGTTGGCAGCGTAACTTTTGGCTCCTTGTCCTCAAGGAAGTCATAACCTGAGTGGGGAAGGTCATTTTCTGCTGTTACATTTTTAGATCTTGACAACTGCTGAGATATGAAAGCGCTGATATCATATTTATAGCTCCCATTTTATTTTACACCGATACCAGCCACATCCTAATGAAAAATAAAGTGTGTTATGGTGATGTAGTTTATGGCATACAATTTCTATATCCTGAAGTGTTTGGGAGCTATTTGAATGTATACATCCTTTGTCTCTTGACGGATTATATACTCATGGAAGTTGGGGAGTTTGTCTTTTGAGCGCATAGGTATCCCCTATAGTCATGTACAGTGGTGGCTTTCTCTGTAATGGACCCTTAATAAATGCCTGTTGATTGAAGAAATGGTTGAAGTAATGAATGGAGTAAGTAGTGGTCTCTGACTTTTGGCTTTAATACAGAAAACAGAGTCAGCTCAATACAAATGAAGCCATGGACTGAAAACTATATAAAGTAAGTTTGTCTTTCAAGTGAAATTCCTTTAGAAAATGTGAAATACTTTTTGAACAGTAAGAAAAACAGAGACTAATATAACAAATACCTAAGAAAAGCCCCATGTGTCCAATGTGCACATGTAACAAATGCTCACAGTTTGTCATGTTTGCATCAGTGTTTTTTTTTTTTTCTTTGCTTAAATACACATTTCGGATAACATTAAAATTCCATTTGTCCCCTTTCCAATTCCATTAGCCTCTCATTACTTGGAGGTGACCACTACTCTATAGGAAGCTATACCTGTTTTTATACTTTTCCTTTGTATATTTAGAGTTCTGTGAGTTTTAAAACTTACCTAATAGTATCATGATACATACACCCTTCTTGACTTGCTTTCTTTTCTCAGTGTTGTAATAGATTTCTCCATGTTGAGAACGTAGACCTAGTTCTTTCATTCTAACTCCCGTATAAATACATTCTATGATTTATTTATTGCCTTTTGATAGATACCTATTCCCCTATGGATGGAGACATAGATTTGCCCCCAGTTTTTCACAATTGTCAATAGTACTGTTAATGTCATCCTCGTGGAGGTCTCCTTTGGCTTGTGAAGGCTTTCCTCTTGGGAACGTACCTAGAAGTGAAACAGTCTAACTGTGGGGAAAATTCTATCTTCAACTTTACTAGCTATCAATAAATCGTCCTCCAAAAAAGGTTGTACTAATTGACATTCCACCAGCAGAGTAAGAGAATGCCTGCTTCTGTATATTTTCACTAACACTTGGTATCAGAGTCTTTCACTTTTGATATTTTAAGGGGATTGATTTCTGGCTGATGAAGGCTATGTTACAGAGTTCAAGCCCTGCCAACGTGCGTCATGCTCCCAGAATTGTGTAATGTCACACAGCTATCTGAACATCACAAAAGCCGTCCCCTTTGCCAGGAATGCATTTATTGCCTCTGAGTGGCAAACTCTTACTCATTCATCAAGTCCCAATTAAAATGTCCCTGTCTCTGTGGCACTTTCTCTGATTCCCCTAGATCATTTGTTATTCTCTCTCCTTGCTCTCCTAGGTCTCTGTGTAGGTCTCACTTGTTGTACTGATGATGCTATATTACTATTACATTCTGTGGCTGTTTTCATCACTGGACTAGGAGATTCTGCAGGGCAGCGATGGTCGGCATGGGACTCGATTCAGGAGCCTCTTGACTTGGCGCACCTTGCAGGTGCCTGGCACTGTGTTAAGTTCTATGGAACCACAACAAAAAATCATACATGACATAGTCTCTCCCTCTCAAGTGTTGTTTGAATCCCACGAGGGGCCTAGGCAGAGATTTATGAAGCAGCTAGAAACAGTGCCTGGCTGTGTAGAATTGAGCTTCTGTCACTTGTGACACCCCAGCACTTAGTCCACGTACAGCTCAGTCAATGTTTACTACATAAATACATGAGCAAAAAAATTAATAAATTAACTTATCCAATAAAATCTGCCAAGCACTTTCCTAGGCGTTGGGGATGCAGCAGAGAACTGACCTTTAACTCTCTGTTCTCATTGAGCTGACTTGTGTGTGTTTGTTGGGATGGCGGTGGGGAGGGGAAGGGGCTAGACAGTAAATAAATCAACAAATCAATATACGCGATGTCAGGGGACGGAAACGGCAGGAAAATAAATCCAAGTTAAGTGGAAGGAAGGCTGCTGTTGCCCTGTGCCCCATCCCTTCAGTCTACCCCTGACACCCGCGGCAGCTGAGGCCGAGGTCCTTTGCTTAGACAACGTCCCACCTCCAGCACTTCTGCCAAAGCTGAGGAGCTGGCCGTTTCCTCCTGGGGGCAGCAGCCTTCTCTCTGGCAGGATTGAGCCCCCAGAACCCACCGTGGTCTCCAGCTCCATCTTTGGCCCTCATTGCCTTTCTCTCAGACCCCATTTCCCTCCCCACTCCCTCCTTCCAGCTCCCTAGAATCACCTTTCAAATAAACATTTAGCTCACAAGTCTGAGCCTCAGGCTGGAGGAACCCAAACTAAGACAGTGGATGTTGGAAGGGCTGCTAATACAGGGTAGTTGGGAAAGGACTCTTTGAATGGGGGACCTGAAAGAAAAGAGAGTAAGCTGTGGATCCCTGGAGGAATGGTGTATCAGACAGAAGGAACAAGTCTGACCCCAACCCTAACCCTGAGGTAGGTGTGGGCTTGGTGTGTTGGAGGAACAGCTAAGAGAAACAGCTGGAGCAGAGGTGAGCAAGGGACGGGCAGGAGATGATATCAGGGTTTGGAGCAGGGACCAAGGGAAGGGGTTTACAGTTCATTGCAAATGAATGAATTGGATGGCTTTGAGGAGAGGGAGGATGCAAGTGCGGTTTTAAATGAATGAATGAATGCAGGCATGTGCACATATGACCGAAACAAACTTAACAAATAATTTGGGTATTTAGAGATTCCAATTCATGCAGATCTGGAAGGCAGTCATATTTCATAAGACAGGGTCGAATCACAACCAACTACTGTGGTCAGGACTGATTTGATTCCACCCTCAGCTATCTTTGGAGTTAGCCGCTGTCCAAAGATGCTTTGCTTAGGGAAGCCTGTGATGGAGGGAGAAGTAGGAAGGGGGGCGATAGCAGTTTGAGGCCAGTTGGAATGTCGCTGGGTACAGAGGATTTCAAAAGTGATGTTTGAGGCTGCAAAAAGGTCACAGCCTACTTGTTGTTTTGTGATGGGTGGGTTTAAGTTAGAATGTCTGATGCTCAGCAATGTTTTCTAGCAGGTGGGCTGCAAGTAAAGGAAAGCGTCCTTCATAACCAAACTTCACAGCTAAAGGGGGATGTTAGGTAATTCATCAGGTTTGTGAGAGATGGCTATCTGGCAGCTTGGTCACTTTGCGTTGCCTGTGGCAAAGCCATGCAGGATTGTGGGGCTCCACAGCAGTTCTCCATTGCAAGGTGGCACCTTCCTGCTTCATTGCTGGGGTTTTGGAAAGAGGCATTTATGGTATTTATTTACCGCGCTATTGAAAAATGAGCACGCTGATTGGATCACAAAATGAGATGGCTCAGAAAAATGATTTCCCTTCTTCTTTACATTTTAAGAGCAAAAAGGCCTAGTGGGCTAGGAATGGAGAAAGACTGTGTGGAATTATCCAGGCCAAGGAGTTAAGGTGTGGGCACCAAGCTACAAGACGCTGGAAAGAATATCAGGAATGTTCTAAGGACAGCAATGTTCCTTTCTCTTGTGGAAACTCGGGAATGAATGATCCCACACTAATCTGACTTTCCCTGGTCTTCCTGTTCATTTGCTCTGTGTGCATTAAATTTGTCATCGCTGGCGTAGCTGGAAAATGGAGGTCAAGTTTCATTTTGGCCTGCAACGTGATAAAAATGACCTGCGAAAGGTAGATGACAGGTTGTTATTTTATGCCCTGCAAAATAGCAAAGATCAGGTAGTGCCTCGTCTGTGTCCTCTTTTTTTTTTTTTTTTTTTTCCTTCTTGGATGGCGGATACTAACTTTCCTTAGTATCATAAATGCACGTCCTGATTTGTTAGAAGGGTGGTCAAGGTTTAAAACAAGAACGATCTATTTCTAACTAGCACTTTCAATCAGTACAGGTTGACTAGGCACCTTTTGCTGTGCGAGTTCTTTATGGAACCCCTGACAAGTCATAAAAATATCCAGAGCACAGGCGTGACATTCAAACATACTGTCTCTTCTGCTTATAGTTCATTGACTCCCAGAAGTCATCTATTTATAGCAATTAATGATTTCTAAGTAATTAGATCCCCCTGTTTCAACAACTATCACGTTGTAGGATAAGTCCTTCCCCACAGAAATGCATGTGGCAGGCAGTTTCAATAACGGGAACCAAGGCCAAAGTTGGGGTGTACGAGGCAGGGGAAGAGATCTTTTTCTCTAGGACTTGAAGTGGGTAGAGTTCACATCCAATAAGGACTATCAGGAATTGTCTCTACATCAAGGGGTTCTTAAACTTAGGAAGTGCTTATCCTCTGCCTAACATTGCCCTCAAGAATGAGAGGGATAGCACCTGCCTGTCAGTTTTCCAGGGGACAGCCTGGCTACTGCATTGCAGCCTTCTCCATTGGAGGTCTTTCATGAGTCAGTACTACTTCTGCTTCACTTTGCTTTGTAAAGATCATTGCAAGGACTTATCTTGGGTAATTGTTATTACTACCATCTGCATTACGGCATAATTACCTTTCCAAAATGCTAGATCTCTTTAGCTGATGTTTAAAGATAAGTAATAGGCAAATAATTGCAGAGCCTTTGGATACAGAGCAGGAGCTCTGCAATAAAAGGTGGGCTGTGTTTACAGCATGTGTTTCTCGCTCCTGTTTTTATTTATTCTGCTTTCACTGGGAGAGGTAGAGGGGTGACTGGTTTTCCTCCCTAGCTCTCCCTTTATTTTCACACAGCCTGATGAGTAAGTCAGTGTTGTAGAATTTGTCCTCATCCCAATCTAATATCCACCCTACACAATGGATGGGATGTGGAGTGTGACATTCAAGAACGTCAACGTTTATTAATCAGAAGTCGTGGCAGGTAAATTGTCTCCATTCCTGAGGACCGAGAGTGAGAAGGCAGATGAGATGGATTAGAGAAAAGTCCCGTGGCCTCATTTGGATCAGACAGCAAGATCTGCTGTCATCTCGTCCTGATTCCTTGACTTTGGAATAAGCTGTTGGTTGGAACTTCTTTATTTGTGGCCCTGGATGTGCTCAGGTTTGGGCTACAGTTGGGTGATTAAAACTTGGGCCTGTTTCTTTCCTAGCATGATCAGTCAGCAGAACATCAGCTACAGAGTCTGGTGTCTTTGCTGTAAATCCTAGGGTATCTACGACATAACACTATGGACAGTGAGGCATACGAGTAAAGGGAACGGGGAACATGAAGACAATGGAGGAGAAAAATATGGATCAATTGAAAATGCAGAGAAAAAGGCACAATATCAGGATGGTTTACATAAAGAACAGTATTGAATGGATGGTTTTAAAATTACTATTTTAAAATCTTGCTTGCTGTTTGACATTCTCGTTTTTCTGGAAATTCAGGTGATTAAGCACATCTGCCCCACATAATTACCTCCCTAAATTCTTAAACAAATAAGGGAGATGTATTTGAGCCATGTGGACTCAAGGAGTAGCTACCATATGCCCACAAAACTTGGGGTAAGTACTAGCTCGTAAAATACTATCAGTCCCCACATTAATTTTTGCAGTGAAAACTTATGGCAGATATAATAATTATTATTACTGGTATGAAGATACTTAAAAATTGTGACCTTTTGAGAGTTACTTTGTGCTACCACCCGTACTAAGCTTTTTCTTAGCAGTCTCTCGTTTAATCTACACAGTAGCCCTATGAGTAAATTTACTATCTTTTTAATTTTACAGGTGAGGAAACTAAACCTTAGAAAGTTTAAATAACCTGACTAAAATCATATTAGTTAGCAGAGCTGGAGTTGAACCTCGGTCTATCTAACCCAGGTCTAAGAGTCTGTGCTATTACTTACATGTGACATATGTACGCTATTCATCTAGCAGAGTAGATGAGATATCTGTATTTACATCCGTATCTGTCTATCTATTTATCTATCCATCCATCCATCCATCCATCCATCCATCCATCCATCCATCCATCCATCCATAGCTATAGCTATCTATATCTATCTCTATCTATATCTATATGTATTATCTTCTCTATATTTATATAGATATGAAGTTTATCTATGATTATGTGGTTATTCATCTATTATAAGCCAGGATTTATACTGGGCAAGCCAGGAAGGATGCTAGTTTTGTAAATCTTAACAGCTAGCCATATTCTCCACTCTAGTGGAGAAAGTATACTGGAAAAGGTTTTGGTGGGTTGGCATTTATTTGCAAGGCTGCAGATTAGCTTCTCCCCAGCTGAAAAGCTTTGCTTCCCTTGTTCCACTACCACCACCAATTAAGCAATCATTTTAAAAGCATTGAATATAGTCTCATTTTAAGAAATATATGTACCCATCAGAGCTGACATTCAAATAGCAAACTGTGTCAGTTCGTGGTGTGTGTGTGTGTGTGTGTGTGTGTGTGTGTGTGTGTTTTAAGGCCGACTAAAAATGTACCTAAAACACATTCCTGGTACAGGAAAACCAGTGTCTGATTTTCATGCTAGAGCTTGGTTCTTTCTGGCATAACATTTTCTTCCATGTTCAAAGACAAAACTGGAAGAGTGCTATAGTAAACTTTGCCACTTATTGTAAGCAGTTTTATCAGATGTTTTCTAGAGCAGCAGACTTGGATGAGGGGAGGTAAAGAAAGCATGAGGAGAATGGAAATCTCCTGGGAGTTGTGGTGGCGTTGGCGAGGAGAGGTCAGGTTGGAGGATAGAAAGGCAATGCTAAGAGACAAGACTCCACCTTCTTCCCCATTTGTCATTAAGCCAGCTGTAACTCTGGTTGTTTCATTGTATTAACCAAGGACAGAGCCGAATCCATGCCCAGCACTAAGTTTTCATACCCAGCACTAAGAAAATACATTCTTCCTAGTAGAGCGTTGCCTGGCCTGTGGTCTTCCTTCTTTCCGCCTTTTGCTCAGTGGCGTGCTCTTGACTGAGTCTCTGCTTTGTAGGAGGCACTGTGCCTCCCTGGTGCACGGGGAAAGGGCACAGTGACTGTCCTCATGGAGCAGCCAGCCTGGGTGGACACACTAAGAGTCAAAATGCCTTGGACTTAATAAAGCTCGGGCAGCCACTGCCTTGGCCTGGAGTTCTTGAGACAGATTTATAAAAGGTGAGATTGAAACATGAATGGTGTCCTTCCGTGTGGGAAAGAGGCAGGGTGTGGACAGTTCTTAGGGAAGCATCTTTCTGGAGTCAGAGTGTTCCGGTCCTGATGCAATCTCATCTCAGTTGCACTTAGTAAGCGTAGAACAGATCAGTCCTCAAGGGGTCTCACGGTAGAACTTCCCTGCTCGGATGCCCTTCCCAGGAAGGTTGGGGTGAGCTGAGCTGCTGCTGACCTGATGCCTGGTCCCTCTCCCTTGCATTCCTCTGGCATCTCTGGGAGGGATGCAAAGTAAATGTCAAAGCAAAGGTATCACTTCTCTGCCATTGTGGTGAAAATCCACATCCTGGAGAACTGGCATTGCTTCTACATTCCCTCCTGCTGTCGTTTTGGGATTTACCACCAGGGGACAACTCAGGTACAGGCAGATACATCCCAACAGGTAGATGAATGGCATTTTCAACAAAGAAAACTGGGAAGGCCCCTCAAAAGTGAAAAAAAAAAAAAAAGTTTGATATTTCTGAGAAAAGGTATTTATTGAACACTCTCAAATTTGCAGTACAGCTTAAATCTGCTAAAGCTTTTGTATTTATAGACTCAGTAATTGATCTAGATATCTCTTCTTGCTTTTTCTTTTCTAACGTTCTGGTGCTGAGAAAAAAACCGCATTTCTAATTTACATGTCCAAATTAGTTTCAACTTACTTATATTGAATGATAATAGATTTCTTTTTCTTATAATTAATGTTGTCTGAAAACATAATACAGATTTAACTTATCATTGTAAAGATCTTAAGATTTTAATATTTTTGCAGAGGCATAAATACAGTGTAGCTATAATTATTTCATTATGTATGTATAAAAATAGGATACAGCAAAAAGTACATGCTTTCCCTCACTGATTACTCTTAATGTCTCCCAAATTTCCTGATTTACAATATTCTCCAAGGATGTAGATTTTTCTAATTGAAGTACAGTAATTTGCATATTTTTAGACCTTGTTGACACAGTTAATTGATATGTCATTACTTATATCATGCTGAATATAATTTACACTCTTTATTCACGGCAGAGTTACAATGCTGTCCTTTTGGGGAAGAATTCACAAAGTAGTGTTCTTTGTCTTGCTTTTCTCTTTTGCTTAGCCAGCCTTTGCCTAAGGAAAAACAAAAGGAATAATGGCCAATTGGCAGGGTTTTCTATTCAGCTAAATATTAACCATTAACATAATAATCTAATATATCTTAGCATTGGTGGTACAATGTATGTTTTTCGAGTAGTTTGGTATTTTCAAAGAACTTTCACATATTATTATGTCAACTAATCCTCATGTAACCCCAGAGCGAAGGATGGTTATATTTCCTTTCCTGGTGGGCAAATGGAGCCTAAGAGAAGCAGGAAGACTGGTCCACGGTCACACAGCTAGAAGATTGCAGAGCTGGGCTGGGACATGTTTCCTTTGTCTCCAGGAACATGTTTTTCCCACTGCACTGCATATCCCAAAAGAGAGGTAAGGAAATAGGACTAGAGTAGTATGAAAGAAAGACCAGGAAAGCGTGGAAGACATACTAGTGGACCCGTGAACCACACGTATAAGCTTAGAGACGGGGGATCAAAGTTTACGTCGGTGGTGTCTATATAGGTGTGACTGAAACATTTAATGTTTCTCAGTACAGCTGCACATTTCCCTTTCTATATGAGAACTCTGAATGGGAGTGTTATGTACTCCCTACAGGTTGGGCCCAAGCTTTTTGTTCCTCTGTCACTCTCATGGTGCTTTGCTGTGTTCAAATGAGGCACTCAGAAATAATTGTTGAATGGATGAATGGTGTTCTTCAGACGTTGGACTTACGGCTTCATTGTTCTCATGATGGGCTGTGATTATATCTGTGACAACTTTGGCCACCCACACCCATCCGAATCTCACAGACCTCCTCTGAGAGGTAGAATTACTTTTTGCCTTTCTCCTTTTCCTTTTCTTTTTAAAGCCCCATTACTCCGGTTCTCTTGTTAAAAAGATGGTTGGAATGTGGCCTAGAATTTACGTGGATTGCTAAAGATGTAGGGTCTGCTTTTGGTGGATTTCCAAGTGTGCAATCCATGTGAGCAGCTGAAAATCACAACAAATGGGAGTTCAGAAAGCATGCAAAGGCGAGACATTATCATATAATGGAAAAAGCACCGGCCTGGGAGGGAGACAGACCTGGGCGTGGATCCAAAATCCGGCATTTGCTAGCCATGTGACCCCTCGCAAATCACCTCCCCGAGCCTCAGTTTACTTAGTACATAGCAGCACTCTAGTTACTGCTCTCCTCTGAAGGCAGTTCAGAGATAAGGTATGTAAAAGGCCTAGCCCAGGCCCTGGTGCCTCCTGCATGTGTTTTCCCTTCTCTCATTCATGTTCAGGCTGACACTGACCTCATTTAGATGAGTTGTAACTTCTGTTCAAAGAACACACGCAGCTCAGTTCTTCATTCAGGGATGCGGGATCATGTGACTTTTCATGCCTTGTTGATGTCACGGTTTGTGCTGAGAACCGTGGAGCACGGCTTGCTGTCCACTGTGAGCACAAATGGAGGGGCGGCTGCTTTTTACCCCCAGCAGCTGTGAGGTTGGGTCCTATCACAGAATCGGAGAGGGGCGTGTCAGGGAGCTGCCCTGTTGTACAGAAGGGGGCGGTGTTTGGGGGGGGGCCCTGGAGGGTCCGCCCCCTCTCTTCACCGGGAAGCGCTTTTTCTGATGAAGGCCAGGCGAATCTTCCCCGTGAGAGCGATGCAGCTGTGGGTCACTTCCCACCAGCAGTGGGAAATGTGCTGAGCCTGAGAAGGGAGCGAGGGCTGACTACCGGCGGTCGTTTCCCTTTATTTCTAGAGGACTGAGGTGGTAGAGTAGAAAGAGCCCAGGCTTTGGAGGCCTGCAGCTGAGTCCTGGCTTTGGCACCCACTACATGACCCCGGGGAAAGTCACTTCATCTCTTTGAGGGTAAGTTTCTCCTTTGTAAAGTGGGGCTAATAAAACCTAGGCGATATGAATTGGAGAACCTTGGAACCTGGGTGTTAGGAGGATTCAGGAAAGGATAGAGATGATTAGTTTGGTTGTTTTCATGGGATTGCTTCCAGGCCAGTTGTATCATGAGTAGCATTGGTGGCCACCCAAAGGCTCGCTTGTAGTGGAGGACCCCACTGCTGGCCAGGGGTTCATAGTTCCTACAAGTCTTCTGTAACTCTGGGCGTTTTGATTGGGTTACGGCATGATGCTACCTGGGAGGGAACCTCCTTAGCTAGGTACCATGTTAGCAAAGACTTGTTTATTGGATCAACCAGTTCCCATCTCTGTAACGTAGCAGGAAGTTGCAGGTCCTTGTTGAAACCGGTTACAGAGCAGGTGTGCTTGGGAAGGGGACGCTGGGAAATGGTGGGAAGAAGAGTGCTGCCAGCTGAAATCCTTTGGTGGGGAGCCCAGGGCAGTCTGGTATGGATGGGGCCTTGGAGGCAGTGCAAGAGTGTGAGGGCCACCCATCATTAAATCCATTAAACTAAATACATGCCAAGTGAGGGTCTCCTCGGTGCCTGTCACCGTGCCAAGTGCCAGCAAGGAGACCTTTGACTAACTCAGCCTCTGTTCTCAAAGTGCTTACCACCTCGTAAACAAATTGTGAATGCAAGTCAGAGTAAGACAACCACCTACACAGGCACGATGTGAGCACCATAGGTGGTCCAAGGAGTGAGTTCTCATTTGTGGTAGGGGCCATTCGGGAAGGCTTCCTGGCAGAGAAGTCCGAAGAGAACAATTGCCAAATGCTTCCTATTTCAAAGTCTTGACACAGGATGGGCTGAAGCCCGTAGCGAGGGCTTTCTCAGGGGTACAAGAGAACTTCTGGATGGGTTATGAGTATGTCTACGTGTGCAAAGTAAAATGGAGAATCCAAGCAGTTATTTGGATCATTCAGGTTGGCTTTTGAGGCAGTATCAGAGACTTTACTTGATTTATCCAGGCAGTTGTCCATTTGTTCTTTCTGTATTCTATTTCCCCGAAGACTGTCCCTGCTGGTGAAGAGAACACTATAGATAAATGCTGTCAAAGCACTCAGGGTGCCTGGGAGGTTTATAAGAGTCGAGCCTTTGCCTCATACCCCAAACTCACCTTTTCTGGAGGAAAGCTTGCCCCTGAGATGGAGGCCTTGGAGATGAGGGCAGGGAAGCCTTCCCTGCTGTGGTGATTATTAGAATTGTAATGTAGCCTCAGGATGTGGGACATGGATGGGCAAAGACACCAGGGATCTGACCCTTGCCTGCCTCACCAGCTCTGTCTGGTACCATGCTTCTCCCCTGCACATTCTGTCTTAGCGACATGGCCCGTTCTCAGCTCCCGGAGTACTGCATATTCTTTCCTATCGCAAGTCTTTGCATATGCTTTTCCCTCAACCTGGATACCTTTTATTTTGCACATTTTAACTAACCAACTTCTATTCCTCTTGCAATCCTTATTTTAAATAGTAACTCTCAAAAGATCTCCCGGTATAAATCAGGTCCCTCATATGATTGTCTTTCATGGAACTCTGGTACTTGTCCTTTAGGGCGGTTATAAAAATTTGTGATTATATATTTTCTTGTTGCTTACTTAACCTGATCTCCTCTGCTCGACTATGAGCTCCAGGAAGGCAGGAAACATATATATATATATTTTTAATTTTTACCCCTGTTGCATAAGACCAGTACAGTACCAATAACATAGTAGGTGCTTAATCCCCAATTATTACTTACTAGATGAATGAATAGTTATACAGTCGTTCATCTCAAAGAGAGTTCAGCAGAATCGAACGTAAAAAAGTTTCTCTTTCTTAGAGGAAGATGCTGCAACCCAAGATGTGAAGGGACTTAAGCCAGATGAGATTAAGCAGATAAATAGGTAGTTGGTAGCAGAACCAGGGCCAGCAACTGTGTTTCCTGAATTCCAAACCAGTGATTTTTCTATTAGATAGTTTTAGAGGTGGCTTAACATGGTGGTTAAGAGTGAAGATTCTGGAGCCACAAGCTGTATGACCATGGCAGTATCTAACTCCTCAGCACCTCAGTTTCCTCATCTATTTAATGGGCATAAAAAGGCTACCTATTTCATAGGGTGGTCATGAGAAGTAAATGAGATAATCTAAAGCACGTAGAGAAGTGCCAGCTTATGGATAGTGTTCAGGAAATATTAGCCATTATTATTGTATCACAACTATCATCATCATCATCATCATCATCATCTTGAGCCAATGAGGGCACGTGCAGATGACAGGTGACACCATCTTAAGGTGCATAGGCAAAAAGGATGAGTATTCATGGCATTTCATTGCCCTAAAAGCCCAAAGCCCCTGGAGGCAATGGAAGCTGCAGTTGCACAGCTCTATAGGTGATGCAAAGGTTGGCAATGAAAATAAGTGTGTGTAAAGGAAAGGTACACTAAAGTTTTCTCCAAATAGTCGCTTGTCTGGAAAATACTTTGGGCTGCACATGCAGACTCAGTGGTCACAGCACGTGCCCAGTTTTTTTGTTGGCAATTAGCTCTGTCTGTCCTTGGCAGTCCTGCTCATGGTTCTGGTGCCTAGTGGCACTGAATGGGTTAGAAGTCATGGCCCCTTGCAAAGGGCATGTGCTCCAAGTGGCTCCAATGGGGTATCAGTCTCTTTGCAAGCTACCTTCAGAGGCTATAATGTGATCATAAGGTGTGCGTAATTGTAGCAGATGTGTACTGAGCCCTTCCTTACTAGGTGCCAGGCACTGCTCTAAGCCCTTTACCTGCATCCACAATCGTTTAATTGTCCCAACAACTCTGTTAGGTGGGCTCCATTCACCGACGCTTAAGACACTGAGACATAGAGAGTGTGAATAAACTGCCCAAGGTCACATGTGGTGTGAGTACGTGAGCAATGATGCACGTGACGACAGGGGGTCTGATCCAGAAGCACCCACATTCTTAATAACTGGGTGATCTTGCATCGTGAGGCACAGCTGTAGTAGGTGACAGGGGGAGTTACTTGAAGCCCAAATCCTTATTCTGAGGTGGCTGGACTCTAACGTAATGGTTTCACAGAAGGGTCTTGTTTGCATTTCTGAAACATGTGACACCGTGTGTGCCTCTGTCTCTGTCTATCTGCCTGCCTGTCTCTATTTTCGTGTCTCCCTTATCTGTCTCTTGTTCTCCCTTCTCTTTCCCCATCCTCTCTCTGCCTCATACAGGGCTACAGTTTCCAATCTGCACATCGTCTGATAATTGACATGTTCAGCAGAGGTATCAACATGCAACAAATTCACGGACATTCCAATGGAACTTGCTATACATAAGTAACCAGAGATTAGTTTAAGAATTTTGTTTCTTTTTCTTCCTTCCCCTCCAAATATCTGCAAATAGAATCTGGTCTAGGGATGATTCCTTATAAATATAATGCTTTTGCAGCAAAGGAGAGGAAAAAGGGAAAAATTCTGAAGCTCTGACAGAAAGCAATATTCTCAAGTAAAAAAAAAAAAAAAAAAATCTCTTCTCTCCAGCTATAAACATGCACTAAATCACACATACAAAGAACCTAATCTTTAAGCTGAAAGTTGGTGGCTGCTCTAACTTGCTTCTTGGACTGGCAAGGGGAGAAATACAAGGCTAATGTCACTACCTGTGAGGGGACAGGGCCATCCATGTGTTGATTGTGTACATTCAGAATACTGCAGTTTTGTAAATGAGCATTTCTGGGGTTCTGGAGGCGTGCTCTTCTTAGCTCTTTTGGAGAATTACAAGGTTTGCTGTGTAAATATGAGTCCGATTTAGTCTTCAGTTCTAAGATGAGAAAAATCATCCACCTCTTGGTTACTCAGGTACATGACTTAAGAATTTTAATGATTTTGGAATTACACCGTGACAAGCTGAGTGTTTTTTTGTGTGTGTCTTTTTTTTTTTTTTTTTTTTTTTTTTGAGGATGGTGAAAGACATCATTATGCAAGTTTCAGGAACTATCTGGTATTTCATGAGGGAAAATGTCAACATTTGGTATATCTGATGATTTCATTTTATATGTGTGAAAACAGAGGCAAATGTCTGTATTTGAGCAGAGTAATTGTATAGATCAGTGTCTGTAGTTTTCTTGAACATACTGTTAAAATAATAATTAAGCCCTCACACCTGTTAGACTGTGAACAAAGTCCTCTTCTCAGAAAACAAGTGCCTTTCAAGAAGCTCCCAGTATCACCGAGACAAGGCTCTCCTCTCTAATTCTTTTCCCACCCGTTTCCTTTTCTCTATTCTTTTTCCTTCTCCTCTGCCTTATCTCTTCCCCCTCTCCTCCTTCCTCATCATTTCTCTTCTGGGGAAAGTGATTTCTTGACCCTAGAAAGTGATTTTGGCTGGGATATATCTGAGCCAGTCTGGGATTCAGCAATTCTTTCTGTTTCTTGAGCCAAGTGGAATTTTAAGTGGGCTCTGGAAGGACAGAAAAGAGGTGTTGAGTGAGGAGAGGAAACCAACACCAAGAACAGCATGGTCACTTGCATCTGCCCCAGGCGGAGGCTGGCCACAGACGAGGGACTAATCAACCAACGGTCATTTATGGAGCACCTACCGTGTTTCCCCGAAAATAAGACCTAGCTGGACAATCAGCTCTAATGCGTCTTTTGGAGCAAAAATTAATATAAGACCCGGTATTATATTATTATATATATTATATTATATTATATTATATTATATTATATTATATTATATTATATTATATTATATTATATTATATTATATTATGTAAGACCCAGTCTTATTTTACTAGAAGACCCAGTCTTATTTTCCTAGAAGACCAGGTCTTATATTAATTTTTGCTCCAAAAGATGCATTAGAGCTGATTGTCCAGCTAGGTCTTATTTTTGGGGAAACAGGGTATATGTGCAAGGCACTTAGCCAGGTCCTGGAGTAGCACCATTTCTGCCCTTGGTGACCTGATGGGACCAGTTGTTATAAAACAAAGGTACTTCCCACAATAGCAGGTATAGATTAATCACCTGGTATGGGCTGGTTGATTAATTTCCCAAACTCCTTTTCAATGTTAGTTTCAGAGTTCTTAAAAGACTCAAGGGAGGTGGGAAAGAAAAGTATAGTTCAGTGCTCTCCACTGGACCATCTGTTGTCTTACGAGAAAATACAATATACTTTTTTTTCCTTTTGTTCAGTACATTTACATATTCTCCTTAAGAAGTCAATTTCCTAATTTCTAAGTTGGGGATCATAGAAGTACGAAACTCCGGGTGACGTACTTAGGGCAGCACCAAACACATTATTATGGTCAATGACTGTTAGCTACTATGATTGTTGTTCTTATAGTGCTCGGACTTCTGGAATTTGTATCACCAGTTTCAGATAGCTCAGCAATACTTTTACAACACCCACTTCATCTAAGAATGGCAGAGGGCACAAGTGCAACTGAGAATGTTGGACACAACATGTCAAGGAAGTGTGTTTTATTTAGGAATGCAGCAAAGGAAGATTCAGCAGGTCCGGTTCTTTTCTTTTTTCTTTTTTGTAAGCAAGTATTTTGCACACCAGGTCTTGTGTACTTGGAGTTTTATATCTTTCTTTCAACTTGCAAACTGGTCATTTCCCCGAAACGAGACTCCTATAACATTTCATTATAAAAAAACATCTCTGCCAGGCAGGGCACTAAGTCGCATCTTGCATTGTTCCTTTTATCACAAGCAGATCCTTTTCAAGATCAGATGTTCCCGATATAGGTAACAAGGTCACTGAAGGGAGAATGAAAAAGCAGAGTACGGCACGAAAACCAGTGCGCGCGATAAGATTATTTTCCATCACAGGAATGCTGCCCCATTTGCTGCAAGTCTGCTCTGAATGTAAACGTGTAGTTTTCACCACAGTCCAGTACCTAGCAAGGGGCTGGAAACACGCCAGGTGTCCAATGAGCATTTGTTGACTGATATTCACAAAGCTCTTTTTTCAGACCTCAAAGAAACTTCCTCACTTTGGTTCTATTTCTGCCCAAAGGGAGTGTCTACACCTCAGCATGTAGGCACTCCCTTTGATGAGCTTGGAAGGCGTAGTAGCCATGAGCCTAGGGTTTGGAGCCAGGCTGCATGGTCCAGAGCCTGGCTCTCACTAGCTTGTCACTCATGTGACTACAGGCACACGTCTTTGTCCCCGAGAGGTCATTGTTTGAATCTTGATTTTGTAAATGGCACAGGAAGGATGGCTGGAAAAGCTTCTATATAAAGGCTTATGTTGAGGATCAAAAGTGTTCAGAAACCGTCTGGGGCCTTGGGAACTGCATGAAGAGTTTCATGGCCTCAAAGCTATCTGAGGGCTTGGTGGTATTTTCCATGCTCTACCTCAAGTTACTTATTCAGATCATGAATACCAAAAACAGTCAAAAACTCATCTGGGACCAATGAAATAGTGTCTGTTTGTTGCACCAAGGGCTAGGACACCTGTGCATGGTTCTCAGCTGGCAGGGTGTTGCTCAAGTAAGTAGCCCGTAGAGATGCCATCTCCATCTGCATTCCCTTTGGCCTCTAACAGCCTCAGAAGTTGCCCTTCCCCTAATGCTGTACACAAAGGTGAAGAGTTGAAATTAATTAAAGTGGGGAATACAATGTTTCTCAGTGTAACAAGTAGGATGATTTAGGTGGTACAGACAAATACATGCATTTTTATTTTAACGGTTATGTACAAAAATATATAATTAATTTATAGAACAAATGATCTCATGGTTATTATTCCTTAGGAGTAGGCAAAGTGAAAAATGGGAGTGAATTTGAATTTCACTTAAAGAAAAAATATTCAGTAAATGCCAATCTCAGTAGTTTGTAGATTAGCAAAGATTGTGAGAGTGATATGTAAATGAATAAGGTTTGGAGAATATTGGGCTAATGCAACACTAATTAAAAATGTAATACTATGTATGTAAATGCCACTAAAAGATTTTCATGCTCATTATATTTTCAGAGCTCAAATTGAGCATGTGGTCACAGTAGATGAGGTCATTCATTGAAGGAAAAAGGGTTGGTAAATTGGAGAAGTAAGGCAATAATGATGGTAAATCATAATGATGGTAAATCCTAGAGTGACATCGCTCCTTGGTAGAATGGTAGGTAGGATCTGGTAATAATACACACACACACACACACACACACACACACACACACACGGATAATTAACCCCTATTCATTGTTTAAGTCAAATAATTTCATGTGTTTTGTGTTTTAGTGTTACTTTAACCTTCCCACCCCAACATTTATTTTTTAATTACAAAGTAACCTAGATTTTTTGTAACAACAAAAAAAAACAACATAGCAGTTGAGGCAACCTTGAGTATTTGAACTGTTTTCAGTAATGCCAGTGTATTAATAGGCTCTTGCTATATAACAAACCACCCCAAGATTTAGTGATTATAGTCATAACCCATTTTTTTTCCCCCTTATGAATCTTTAGTCCTGCAATTTGGGCTTGTCTTATCTGGGTACATGCACAGTTGCAGTGAGCTGATGGTTAGCCAGGCAGTTTTGCATCTAGGGCTTGGCTTGCTGTCCCCTGGGATGATGGCAGTGACTGGGCCACGTTTGTCATCATCCATCAAGCTAGCATAAGTTTGTTCTCTTGGTAGAGGCAGAGTTGTAAGAGAGAGAGCAAGGAAGAGTACAAGACCTCCTGAGCATCAGAACTGGCACACGACTGCTTCTGACACATTGGATTGGTTAAAGCAAGCCCCAAGGCCACTATGATTCAAGGGGGAAGAGTCTTTATGTCTTGATGGGAGGAACTACAAAGTCACATTGTGAAGGGCAATACAATGGGAGAAAGGAAACATTGTGGCCATTTTTTTGCAGCCGGATAGCTTCACAAAATGCCTAAGATGTGCCCTATGAGTTAGATCTATAGTCTATTACAACTACTTGGCAAACATGTCACCTTGGACGAGTCACTTCATTTCTGATATCATGGTTTATAAAAAGGAGATAGTATACTAGCTCCTCAGCTCTCAGAATTCCAGTCGTGCCCCACAAATCAGACCAGCTGTGTCAAAATACCTTGAAAGCTACAAAGTCCCTAAAAAGGTGCAATTTTGTGCTGACTTTGCACAGATTCCTCTATAAAACAGGACATCGTAATAGAACTGGCCTCATAAAGAGACACAAAGTATCAATAAGTCGATTGCTGACTACTTAGCCCAGTTCTGGCACAAAGAAGGATTCCATAAATATTAGTGGCTCTTCTTATTATTAATAAAAAAATGGAGATAAGCGATAGGTAGAGAATACTCAGTAGGTTGTGATTAAAATAGAAACAAACAAAAAAGACAAAACAAACCCATTGCAGTGAAATATGAGCTTACCCCCAAATCTCCAACTGTTTTACTATAAAATGTGTTTGTTCATCACCCGTTGATGGCTTTTGAAATCATTTGTTTTTATTGTCTAACAAAGGGCACTTTTCTGAGTGCTTCATTATCTGTTAGGAATGCTTCAGCATTTGCACCAAACCCTGTGCTCAAATGCTGGCACTGGCAATACCTCTTAGAGATAATTTTCAAGTTAAGTATTATGCATCAGGTAAATGATTGTGCATTAGCAGGTAGAAATGGACATTTTTTTCCGTAAGAAATATTCAACTCCCCCCCCCCCATAGTTAACTGCTTCAAGTAAGACTGTAGAGCATACTGCATGTACAAAGTCAGATTAAAAATAAGAACAAGAAATATCTTAAAACTATTAGCTCTTCCAAGAAAGGACTTAATATATTTGCTGTTCCCTTTTTTCTGCTGTACAGTCTCACGTATGTGTATGATGTTATTTGAGCAATGCCAAAAACAAAACAAAACAAAACAAAATAAAAAAACAAAAAACCCACACCAATAGCAATGTGCCATTTAGAACTTGTGGCTTTTATTCATTTGGCATTGTTTTAAAGTATAGACAGCCAGATATTGTAATAGCATGTGTCTCCCTCTATCCGGAGTGCTTCTTGTTTTGCTGTTTCTGTCACTAGATTATATGCCTCTGGAGGGCATCAGTCAGATTTTCCTTACATGTCCGTGACTTGCAAATAGTAGGTGCCAAATAAATATAAATTAAAATGAAGAATGAATGAATGAATGTGTAATGGTGGTATATGAAGAACAGTTGTATTTCACTTAGGCAATATTCTTGAAGGCCATCTTTTAACCAGAATCTTACATAAGAATGCGTCCCACTAAGGATGTTTTCAGGTGTGTTGCTTTTCCACATGCTGTATGCAGGAGTGTAGTACTATAAGACAGCCTGTATGTGACATACAGAGAAACCAATGCTCTTACAAGGTAACCTTCAGAATTGCAGGTGCTTTTCTGGAAATGGAATCTGCACTATGCCGCATAAGTGGCAATTCAATCGTTACATACTTCTATCCAAAGACACCACAGATGTAATTAAAGTGACCTGCTTTCCTGTTGATCCCCTTCTTTAAATGGTATAGTCCTGGAAGATGGAGAAACTGTGTTTTGTCCCTTATATGCCTGTCACTTCTCAGAATGCCTGGGATGTATTAAGCACTAAGAAGCCTAAGAATCCTTTAATGGCTTGAAGACTTTGCCCAAGCCTTGCCCTCAAGGCACTTCTTATCTGGAGCTGAGGCAGCAGAAAGACATCAAGGTTGAGTTTTAAGACCCATTTCCAAAAGCCATGAGGACCTGTAACTGACTTCTGTGCAGAAAGGTAAAATCGAGCAAGCTTGCCTTTGAGATGTGTTGCTTGTACTCTTCACCTTTGACCTTTCTTCCTTGGCTCTGCCTCCGTGTCCCCATTTCTATTCCATGCAGTTGGTTCTCTTAGTGGCATGATTCTTCTTCTTCTTGATCCTGGGTTATGCTCCTCTGAGGAAGGTGACAGTCAGGAGTGCAGAGGCTCTTTGCTAAGAAGTGACAGCTCTTTCCTATGCCTCGTGGGGAGCGTGCATGTGTGTACAGTACAAGGCTTTGCACACTGCATGCATTCAGGAAATACACGTTTAAATGACTAAATAGATTCCATCTTTGGTGTGTAGCTGTTTTCTTCTTCCTCACGATTCCTCCCTTTTGTAATTTTCATGATCTTCTGCCTTTGACCAGCATCTCATTGCTTTCCTTCCCCCGACTCTACATTCAAGGATGACTCTTGTGTATGTCCCCCTTTCCCTCCTCCCATGACACTTTTTTGCTCTGTACCAGGACAATGGGGGATGAGGGAGACTCATATGGAGACTTGTAATAAAGCAGCTGAAGTATGTTGCAAAAAGAAAAAAACCCACCATCTACAAAGGTAATGCTACTTTGTGTCCGCATGGTGCTAGGTGCTGGGACAAAGCCATGGATAATAGTTGCTGAATTCTAGGATAGCAGAGCTGGAAGAAGGGACCTTTTTATGCAACACACATAAATCACGTATCCTCAGAATGCCAGGCACCAGAGTGGGTCCTGCATATACAGCCATAACCTAGTATTAGTCTCTGAAGAGTGGCTTCTTTGGGAAGAGGCAAAGTTCCACCTTGAGCGATCCTTAAGACTTAAAACTCGAGTGAAGGTTAAATCCTTGTTACTCACTGTGTGTTTAGTTGGAATCCCCAGTGTGGTTGCCTGTGAGGGTGGGTCAGGCAACTCTGTGCCCATGGCTTCTGGGCCCTGTGAAATGAGAGAATATGCCATATGCTGCCTGTTGAAGTGGTCAGCACTGGAGTCATGAAATAAATGAGATTTTGGTGGGTTTTGTGCTCTTTTCTGCTCAATGAAGCTATGAATGGGATTACAATGAATTTGTGAGGTATTTTATTATGTACACAGGTAGCTTGGAGCCATTTAGCTATATATAAAATAAAAGACAGGCAACAAAAAGATTAGAACAAAACGTCCCAGAAATCAGAGTAAGCTCAATGATTGTTATCACAAATGGGATCATCTTTTTATTACAGAGAACAGGGATGGACCTCCATGCCTCCCAGGGCGGCGTTCCATTTTCTTCAGTAAATAATACAGGGTTTCCCCCATAATTACCTGATAGATTGGAATAGCTCCTTGGGACCCATTTCAGTCCATTGGGTAAATGATATGTTTTCTAATGGCGTTTTTACCCAACAGTGAAGCTTGTGAACTAATGGTATATACAGGAAGGCCTCTGTAGGGAGTGATGCAGAGGCACTAGTTACCCCTATAAAGTTATACGCTAAGCCCCGAGCTACCAGATTCCAGGGAGACACCATTTGTATTTAGTATTACCAGAGAAAATAAACACTTTGCAAGCACATTCTTAGGGCATTTTCACAGGATGTCTAAAGTGGCCATGCATTGGGCAGGGCGCCATTTCCAGCCAGTGACATCCTATTTACAATGCAGCTGCTCTTTGCCGCTATGAAAGACATGTCAGAATTAGTCTGGGAAAATCTCATGACTCGTCCCATATGGCTGCCTGGATCAGCGATCTTGGAGTTGTTGATAGAGGAGTGATTTAGATTACTGAGGCAACCGTGAGATCATGGAAAAAGGCCCCGAGGGGCAGCCGTGAGTCATGGGTTGTGCTCCAGCTGTGGCACTTCAGGAGCAAGTCCCTTACCTCATTGAGCTTCAGTGTCTGTCTTTAAAATGGGGATAACCGTCACTGCAGCACACAGAAACTGGGGGGCTTGAGAGGCATGCTTCATGGTCTTTACTATAGGGAGGTTCCTGGCATGTGCTAGGCCCTCAGTGGGTGCTTACTAAGAAACCGAACCACTCATAACAAATGATTTGGCACTAGAACAACTACTCTTGAAACTTGCCTGCTCCCATGAATTACCTGGGCTGTTTGTTCAAATACAGATCCCAGGCCTCCTACCTGGCCTATTAACTGAGACTTTCCAGAGGAGAGGCCTGGGAACCTGCATTTAATAAGCATCCCAGCTAATTCTCGTGGTCATACTGGGCTGGAAAGCAGTACTGGAGACAAAGAAGCTGTACACGAGTCACTTGAGGTATTTAGGTCATTTGTAGGGCGAATCAGGAACATGATTTGGTTACTGGTTCCCTCCCTGTGGTCCTTGACTGCCACAGTTAGCAATCTAACCAACTATTATGGCCAGTTATATGTTGGTTCAGGTGTGTGCGCGCACATGTGGCCTGCACTCTGTCATGACCACCTCAGGGTGGCTTCGCTACATTTCTTTGACAATGAATTTTTTTCTTTTTGTGTCATTCCAAATTGCAAGGCACACAGATGTGTTCTAAACTTAAAATGAGTATCGGCCCAAGAAGCATGATTCCCCAAAGAAATAGAAATCAGTGACACGTCTACATGGCCTTCTCAGAGCTGACCCCCCCAGTCTGCTCCCTGCAGTTTCAATGCTGGTCGTCTGACGGTTTGGCGCTTCCTTTAAAATGCTCTTCCTGGAGTGGTAATGAACCGAGGAGTCTGCTCAGCCAGATAGCTTCACAAGATGCCTAAGATGTGCCCCATGAGTTAGATCTATGGTCCAGCCAGCCTGGCATCTTATCGGGGGCTGTACCTCTCTAGTATAATTTGTGGGGCATCCGCTATTCCTTTTCATGTTGACGATCTAGAAAATAGGACACTGTAGTGGAATAAGAAGGCATAATAATGAATTGCGATATCTGGGAAGCTTCAGATATACTGCTTTTCAAATGTGATCCCATTGAATCTTCATGAAAACTGAGTTGTTATTCCCATTTTGCAGATGAGAACACTGATGTTTAGAAAGAGGTATGTTACTTGCGCGAGGTGAAACTGGAACCCAATTCCAATCTCAGACTCGCACCCATCGTGCAGGGATATTCTCCCCACAATGTACCCCAGCATTGCAGACTTTTTCAGCCTCTGTGAACAGGTGTAGTCCTTTTGCTATCGATATTAATGCACCCAGACTCCATTTCCTTGATTTCAATTCGTCTGGTCTTTTACAGTCTGCTTCTTTTCAGATTTTTATGAAACTTTCTGTGGGAGGAGGCTGATTTGTCCAGTCCAATCCTGACCACTGCTATTTTGCTCTTGGAATATCTTAGAGACCTATCACCCCCAGTTTGAATAACAAGATCTCTGAAATTAGAAGGGCTCTCCTAGTCATTTAGTCCAATCCATGAACAATGTCAGAATGTTGACTCAATCTCTCTGCCATATCATTGAGCCCTCTGTCTCAATGCTTCTGGGGAGGGACAACTTGTTACTATCAGATGCCATCTGTGACAACTCTGGGCAGACAATACAACCTGTTCACATTGCCCGTATAAGAAACGTCCAAACCTGTAGAGAATTTTTATGAGTTTATTTGAGCCAAACCGACGACATATGCCAGGGAGCAAGATCTCAAATGCTCCGGAGAATAACAGTTGTGCAGTTTCCTTTATGTATTTGAAATTAAGGAGGGAGGGGGGTTAAGAAAGGTTGCATGAGGGTGGGAGAAAACAAGAAGGGGATGGGGTTACCTCTTTCATGCTTTAGAAGGAGGGGTCTGAAAGGGGGCATTTCAAACTTTTGTCAACCTAGATGCACAGAAACAAAGGGCAGGGCTGGCTTAAGGCAAAGACACGCCTTTTAGTAAAAGAAGTTACATGCCTGGGGCGTGACTATCCACCATGACCTGCCCAGTTAGGACCTTATGATCAGAGCACCGCGTGAGGTGACTTTCCAGAGAACCCCCTTTTCTTCCACAACTTTTACTTCCACATATAGTCTTCCGTAGGGCTGACAGGGAAGCTCAGAGGGACTACAACACAATGTGCCACAGTCGTGGTTGATTGAACCCAGGACCCAGGATCCCTGGGTTTTGGAATAGTCACTTTCCTTGGATAAACGACAAAGCAACTTCACATCAGAGCTGAGGAGAACGGTAAGATGGCAAAAACTGAGGAGCCTTTGAAGTCACCCGGGGGGTGATGTAAAGGAAACACTGTGGTGTTTTTAGGATTGAAAAGAGTCTAAAGCAGCAAGGGAAAGGGCCATCCTTGCATATTATTGATTTCCTACCTATTGATTTCAAGGGATGAACTGTCTGCCTGAGAGAAAGAGACTGACAGTGAAGCAGACACCCAGACCTCCGACCTTCAGGGGAGGGAGGGAGGGAATGACATATAAAACACCCCAGGTGCTCACTTTCAGTCAACCCATGAGCACATTCCAGGTCTTGAATCCTTCTCTCAGAATCCTGGAGGGAGCTAGGTCCTTGGCTTGCCTCAGCCTCCTCCACTGTCCTCTCAGGGGATCCCAGCTGTAGGGAGAGAGCACTAAGGGCTCTCATTTGGATCTTACTGAACCTCAAGGGACAGTATTGACACAATTCTGGGCATCATTGTATCTGATGCATCTGTGTGTCTCCAAACCCTAGCTAGTGATTGCATAAAGTAGATGTTCAATAAAGGTTTTGAAAAATGAATGAATGCTTGATGAACTGCTCTCTTTCTTAGAGGCATTAAAATACTATTACATTGGGAGTTTATCTCATTCTTTCCAGTTGGTAAATACTGAGAGGGGCGGGATCACGCTTAAACTTCTTTCTTAGGGCTCTGCTGTGATATGTAATACATCTTGGAGGCCTTGGGGTCAGGATCAGCCTTTTTCTCCCTTTGATAAGACCAGGGGTTGTTTCTGCCCTAGGAGGGACCACTTTCTCTGTCCTCTGCACTGACTGAGAACACCATGGTAAGATAGAGCCTGGCTGATAAACCTTTTTTCTTTTTTTCCCATTAAAAAATAATCTTTTTTGAAGTACAGCTTAACATTCAGTAAAATTTACCTGTTTTAAGTGCACAACTCAATGATTTTTAGTAAATTACAGAACTGTGCAGCCATCGCCATTATCCAAATTTAGAATATTTCCATCACCCTGGGAAGATTTCTCAGGTCTGCTTGTAGTCAGTCTTCAACCCCACCCTTGGCCCAGGCAACCACTAATATACTTTCTGTCTCTCTAGATTTACCTTTTCTGTATTTTTTATATAAGGGGATCAAATACTATGTGGATTTTGCCTCTTTCCTTAGCATAATGTTTTGAAGTTTCATCCACGTTACAGTATGTATCAGTAGATCATTTCTTTTTATTGCTGAATAGATTTCCATTGGATGGACATATGACACTTGGTTTTACCATTTACTAGTTGATGGGCATTTGTATTTATTTTTGCCTTTTGATTCTTATGCTGCTATGGATATGCCTGTGTAAGTCTTTGTGTGGACATATATTGAAAGTAGTGAGCTTGGCTCTGTGTAGAAGAGAGAACAGAAATGAATGAGAAATGAATTTCACATATATTTGTGAATTTCCCATTCAGTATCTAACTAAGAAACAAAAGAAGCCTGTGTCATTATTATCACTTTTAATATGTAAAGTGATGATATTTTCTACACCAAAGTCAGTCTTTTGATAAAAAGACTGTTGATGAAAGGTTTATAATACCATAAAAGTGGAATGTCATATGTATGAATCATGAATTAACCTTTTTATAGGGGTAATGTATAAGGTTCCTATAAATACGACCTGCTCATCAAATAGAAAGTTCTGCTTGAGAGTTAAAAATGCATTCTTTCATGAATTAGTATGAATTGAGTGACACATGTCAGCCACATTTCTGAATGCCGAGGGTACAGCAATGAGTAAAGAACCCCAAATTCATGGAGCCTACACTCTAGAAGGAAAGTAAGATAATGAAAAAATAAATTAGTAAAAATATAGTATGGTAGATGATGATAAATGCTGCAGAGAAAAAATAAGCAGTTAAGGAGGCTAGAGTATTGGAAATAGAGGTGGGAATGGGACAATTTAAATAAGATGGTCAGGGAAAGCTTCACTGAGAAGGTGACATGGGCAAAGATGTGAAGAAGATGAAGAAACAAGTCATGTGAATATATGGCAGAAGAACATTCTGGGCAGAGGAAAAAGCAAGTGCAAAGGCCCTGAGGCAGGAGTCTGCGTGAAGGGCACAAGCAATAGAGGAGGTCAGATGGCTGGAGCAGAGGGAGTCAGACAGAGTAAGCGATGATGTTAGAGAAGTGGGATCAAGCAAGGGCGGTGATGTCCTCGGAACACACCTTGACAGGTGGTGAGGTCTTTGTCCCACGGAGAGGATGAAGGGGCCCTTGGCAGGGGTCCTATGGTAATGGTCAGGTGTCACACGATCAGCTGGTCACAACTGCTTTTCAGGTCCCTTGCAAAACAGACAGAGCCATGATTCTCTGAGATTTAAAATGGCTGTTCTGTACTAAGCAGGTGGGGCGTCAGAGTGGATGCCATTTGAGCTGGGCCTGCACTCCGTCAACGAACTGATGGAATATTGCCCGGCATTTGCTGTCTGTCAGAGAGGATGGAAATGAAGTGAGCATACTTGGAGGGGTTCAGTACAACCTCTCATTTCATCGACCAGTGTCTCACTTTGGTCTCCTCCCTGCCCTGGCATTGCAAGGTAGCTCAATTTAAAAATCAAGAACTCTTTTTTCCCCCTCAGTAGAGTATACCCTCTTGATGTATAGGTAGGAGGGAAAATAATTTAGTTGGTGAGGTTCTAACAGGTGCTTTATAGCACATTAATGTCCACTTAGCTGCCACATGGATTGACCCGTCAATATCCGAGGCATTTAAAGTTGCAGTTTTCGGATCTCTTTCACACTGGGTACAGACACTCTCCAGCTAAAGTTGTTGCCGCTTACTCCCCCAACTGTGAGTGACTGAGTTTTCACCCTTCACCACACTTTGTAGAGGATTGTTTGGGCTGGACTCAGGTGGTACTACCTGCCACACTTTTTTTTTTTTTTTTTTTTTTTTTTTTTTTTTTTTTTTTTTTTTTTTAAGTTTTCCTTGTTTCTTTAGCAGCTGATGCCTCAGATTTTTACTAGTTTGCTCAATGATGAGGGATGGTCCACAAATTATGGAGGATCTTTTTTTTTTTTTTTTTTTTTTTTAAATATTGTGAAGCATTTAGGTGGCTAAAGCTTTTGGGCTACCATGATGGTCAGTTTATAGGAGTCATAGTTAAGTTTCCTCATTTACCCTGAAGTAAGGCCTATCCTTTGATCATGTAAGATGTGTTACATATATGGCTTTGGTGCAGAGAGGTTATCTTTCTTTCTTTCTTTCTTTCTTTCTTTCTTTCTTTCTTTCTTTCTTTCTTTTTTAAATAAACATTTAGCATTAGAAAAATTTTGGATTTACGGAAAAATTGCAAAGATAATAAAGAGTTCCCATCTACCCTGTACTTAGTTTCCCTATTATTAGCATCTTCCATTAATACAATTCATTTGTTACAATTAATAAACCAATATTGATACTTCACTATTAACTAAAGTTCGTTCTCTGAGGCTTCCTTAACTTCACACCCAATATCCTTTTTATGTTGAAGGATCCCATCCAGTTTACATTTGGTTATCATGTCTCCTTAGGTTCTTCTTGGCTGTGACAGTTTCTCAGACTTTCCTTGTTTTTGGTGACCTTGACAGTTTTGGGGAGGACTGTCAGGCATTTTTGTAGGATGTCCCTCAATCGGGATTTATCTGAAGTTTTTCTCATGATTAGGTCAGGCTTATGGGTTTTGGGGAGGAAGACCACAGAGGTAAAGTGCCATTTTCATCACATCATATCAAAGGTACATACTATCAACATGCCTCATCTCCGTTAATGTTGACCTTGATCATCTGGTTGCAGTAGTATTTGTCATGTTTCTCCACCATAAGGTTGTTCTTTTCTTTTCCCTTTTTTCACACTGTACTCTTTGGAAGGAAATCACTACGCACAGCCCACACTTAAAAAGTTGGAGTTACATTACACCTGTTTGAGGACAGCAAATGTACAGAAATTATTTGGAATTGGGCTGCATGGAAGATTGCGTCTCCTCTCACTTACTTATTTATTTAAATCATTTACTTATATCAGTATGGACTTGCAGATCTTTTATACTTTGAATTATAATCCAATACGACTGTGTTTCCCTGAAAATAAGACCAGGTCTTATATTAAGGTTTACTCCAAAAGACACAGTAGGGCTTATGTTCAGGGAATGTCATGCTGAAAAATCATGCTAGGGCTTATTTTCCAGTTAGGTCTTATTTTCGGGGAAACAAGGTATTTATCTTGTTCCAGTTTTGGCAATTGGAAGCTCTTTCGGTTGGCTCCTGGCTCCCTTTGACATGTTCCTGTTGTGTGTGTGTGTGTGTGTGTGTGTGTGTGTGAGTGAGATCTCCTTACTTTCTGGCACTGCAAGATGCACCAGGATCATTTTGTGTATTTCTTTCCCGTGTCCAAGAATCAGCCATTTCTGCAAAGAGCCCTGACTTTTATTGGAGAATGGTATTAGAAACCAAAAATTAGACAATAGGAATGGTTGTCATTACTGGAATGTTACTGCTTCCATGCCTGGAGGGGTTATCTTTCTCACAACATTTTTTGAGGAGACAAAGCTGTGGTATGGTACGAGGGGTACTGACTAGAAGCTGCTATCTGGGGTCCTAGCCTGCACTCGTCATGTAAAAGTGTGTGCCAATGTGGGCAAGCCACTTTGCCTGTGAGCCTCAGTTTCCTCTGGGGTATATAACACATATCATATATCTATATATGTATGCATATATATGTATGCATATATATACATACATACATATATATATATATAATCTTGCCCCCTTCATTTACAGGGTTACAACAAAGATCCAGACAGTTCATATCATTTGTAAATATTTTGTGAATTGAAAGTTTCTCTACAAGGACTTGTTTTATTTTCATCATCTTAATGCTTTTAGCATATATAGTGCCTTGTCATTGTCGTAATTTTAGATTGACCAAATGTCATGCATTTTCAAATACAGGATCCTAAATACCAGCATTCAGTTATTTTTTAAAATGAAAAATAAGTTATTTTTAATCTTAGGATTTATTTTGTAATATGTCCCGTATAAATTTTTGTTATGAAAAAAAGTTTCTAATATATTGCTTAAATGACTTCTCTTTCCTGAAATGCTTCCCTGTTTTAAGATGTTTAAGAGAGTCAAATAAGTCAGATACTAACCAAGAGGCAATTGTAGTTACTCCTACTAGTTGTGTCAGAGTAGCTTGGAGGGACTTTGAACTTTCCCTCTCTGCACGCTCCCCTCCCACACCAAATGAATGTGCCAAATGAATGTGAATCAGTGCACTTGCCATTCAAAATGTCACATTGAGACAGGGCCCCTCAGCCCCCGTTCCAACCTACTCACCCACCCTCCTCCCTTTCTAGGCATTCTGGGTCTGCTAATGTGTATGTGTATTTACCCTCCAATCTGTGCCATATACACACATATACACACACACGGCACCATGGAGAAACAGTCAGAGTCTGGGCAAGGGAGACTCAGCTCAAAGCTGTCAGTCTCTGGGTATTGCTCCCTGGCCTGGTGACCCTGTGGAATAACCCCCAGCTGTGGGCTATAAATATATAAATGATGTAGAAAAGGCGGTGAACCATCTCAGCATGAAGGGAGACATATTTTGCTGGCACCACTGTGTCTGTGCTGCTTATTGGAATTTTAAAGCACGGTCTCATCCAGAAAAGGACCCCCTGCTCTATCCCAGAGCTGCTGAGATTTTGCTGCTGTACTGGTGTCCATGTGACTCCGTCCCTGCCTGACTCACCTTTGTTTTCCTCCGTATGGAGCTCAGCACACTCCTAGGACCTGTTTAAATCAGGTTACTTGTCTTTCCTTTTAATTAAGAGCTAATGTCAGAGAGAGGAAAGAAAGAAATATGTGAGGAAGATGGTTGCCTATTGTGCTACGGACACGATATAGAGATGCTCATGGAAAATGAGAATTATGTGGTTCAAATGGGGTTTTCATTTTGCTGTAAATAAACCAGCCTAAGGAGAAATGACCAAGGAGAGAGAGGGCAGGGCAGCGGAAATCTAGATTGCTTGAAATGTGTTTATTTAAATGAGCAGTCATGCTATTTGTAGTCTAATGTGGGAAGGAAGGCCTTCTCACTGGTTTGGGAAAAACTCCCTGTGGGCTGTTCTCCTTAAGCGCAGCCTAACAAAGTGCTACTTAACGAGCACAATGCATATCCCCAATTCAATTTTGGTTCTAACTGGCTAAAGCACGTTTTTAACTTTGATCTGTAAGCAGGAGTCACGAGCGTGATTGGCTAATGTTGGACTTCCAGTTGGCCTAATGAGATTTCATGAATATCAATATTGCGACAGCATCATAATGTATTTGCTGGCTTTTTGTGCCAGTGAAAAAAAATATTACTGTCTATTAGTCTAATAACTTGGTTTCATAACGCCACACTAATTATTCCAGTTTCCCTTTGGTGAGTGTGGGACGACTGCTTCTTAATTTTTGGAAAGGTCAGCATATTTTTTTAATTGATGCTTAGTTTGACTCCATCTAATGTCAGTCAACTGTTGTTAATAGGCTCTATTATAACACAAAAGTGCTGATATTTTAAACGTAGTTGGTGAACCCCAACAGGGCTGTGAATTCAGGGCTGCTCTGCAAGATAACATTAGTCATTCAGCAGTGGTACCGAATTTATGTTGTTAAATTCATTTCAGCCATTGAAACTTGACAACTAATTTTGGGTAAGAATGATTGGAATTGATAAACTCTCTTATTTTTGGAAGTGGCTGTTTTTCAAAACAAATCTTTTATCTAGTGTGGCACATAATTTAGTGGAAACATACAGAAATCGGCATTGCTGTTGGTCATGGGGGTGAGGGAAGCATTCAAATCATTAGATCCTTTATTTTTCAGGACGAAATAAAGAATACTGCGTGAGGGCCATGACGCTCGTGCCAAACAATACATGCTTGGCTAGAGTTTGTAAAATATTATTTTTTTAGAACGGGAGGTGGAAAAAGTGTCTGTTCTCCACAAATCTTATTACTTTTAGAAGAAAACAAAACCCTTGGACATTTCTGGCATGGCAGAAAACTCCAATAAGAAGGAAATAATGAAAGACAAGTTCACAAGTGCCTTCTCCTATAAAAAGGTGCTTTGCATATGCATCCCACTTAATCTTTGCAAGAACTCTATGAGGTATCTCATATTAACCTTATCTTCAGCTAAGGAAATAGCTTTGGTGAGGTGAAATCACTTGCCCAAGACCAATTGCTAGAATATGGCTGAGCTGGAATTCACACCCAGGTGGGCCTGGTTCCAAAATCCATTTCTTTTCATTAAAATGAGCAAATGGGTCATATCATTTTTGCTCACCTCTGCGTCTCCCAGTGCCCATTGCAGTGGTTGGCACTCAGTGACATGAGAGTTCCCTGCCAATCTCTTCCTTGACCTTCGAATTTACCATTTGAACCTCTGCAAACTGCCTTTACCCCTTTGCTACTCCTTCATATTTTGTCCCAATTAAATGAAATCCAAACCCCATTGTAAGGCTGACATAATTTGCTGCCTGTCCACCACCATTCTCCTTACTAATGATATGCTCATGGTAGTCATTACATTCCCACCAATGAGATAGATCCCGACAGCTCCATTTTCCAGAGGAGGAAACTGGGGCTAAGGGGAGTTAAGTGGCTTCCCATAGGGATACATCAATATGGGTTGGGACCTGGTATCAGATTCCAAATGTGCCCTACTCCAAAGCCTGGGCTCCTTTCTCAGGGAACCTGAGCTGCATTTTGACAGTGGGGATTGAATTGTGTTGAGCTGGACATTCTAGGCTGGAATTAAAAGTATGAGCAAAAACTCAGAGGTAAGAGAACACATGTCTGGTCCCAAGAAGGACCCTTGAATAAAGTTGTTGGGATTCTGGTGTTTCAGATTTGTTTGCTAACGGAGGACCTGGGTCATTTAACAATGCTATGCTCTTCCTTCCTGGCTCTGGCTATCTGGTATCATGCTCTTCTTTACTTAGGACCAGCCAGGAGAAGTCGGGAACCATGTCATTGGAGGGTACAGCAGCTCTTTGACAAACTCCTTTTCTGATCACTCATCCCACACCCAGCAGTTACCTCCCTCCTGTTTTGAGGGATCTACACCCACATCTTTCCTGTTATTTCCTTCTTCTAGACATATAGGAAGATTTGGCTCAGTCCCAATTGGAGTTTTCTTTTTCTGTTTCTTTTCTTTTTTTAATAAAATTTATTGGGGTGACAATGGTCAACAAAACTACATAAGATTCAAGTATACAATTCTATAATGCATCACCTGTATATTGCATTATGTGTTCACCACCCAGAGTCAGTTCTCCTTCCATCACCATATATTTGACCCCCCTTTATCATCTTCGATCCCCCCTTTCCCTCTGGTAACCACTAAATGGTTGTCTGTATCTATGAGTTTTTGTTTCTTTATTTGCTTGTCTTGTTCCTTTGTTGCTTTCAGTTTTATATCCCACGTATGAGTGAAGTCATATGGTTCTTGACCTTTTCTGTCTGACTTATTTAACTTAGCATAACAATCTCAGGATCCATCCATGTTGTTGCAAATGGCAGTATTTCATCTTTTCTTATGGCAGAGTTGTATTCCATTGTGTATATCTACCACATCTTCTTTATCCAATCATCTATCGAAGGACATTTTGCTTTTTCCATGTCTTGGCTACTGTAAATAATGCTGCAATGAACATCGGAGCACATATATCTTCACAGATATATGTTTTCAGATTTTTTTGTACAGATACCCAGGAGAGCGATTGCTAGGTCATATGTAATTCTATGCTTAATTCTTTGAGGAATGTCCATACTGTTTTCCATCGTGGCTGTACTAATTTACATTCCTACCAACAGTGTATGAGGGTTCCTTTTTCTCCACAATCTCTCCAACACTTGTTACTATTTGTCTTGTTGATTATAGCCATTCTGACAGGTGTGAGGTGATATCTCATTGTGGTTTTGATTTGCATTTTCCCAATAGCTAGTGAAGTTGAACATTTTTTCATGTATCTGTTGGCCGTTTATATGAGTTTTCACTCTAAAGGCACAGCAAGGTTGCTCCAATTAAACTGTCTTTGCTGTCTCCTACCATATTTTCATGGGTACTCCTCCCGTGAACACCTGGCTTGGGGCATTAGGAGGGAGAAGATTTGACAGAGCTAGAGATTCTCAGAAGCCCATTCCTGATGAAACGTTTTTGCTTTTTCTCTTCTTGTGCTGTTGTTTAAGTTTCAGGTTTTTGTCTAGGGAGCCTCTTGAAGTTAAGAAATTAGACCACAAATAGTGTCACCGCTGAGCTCCCGTGACAAAGTAGTATAATATGAAAGCCCAGCAATATCAAGCTTGTCAAATGTTTATTGTAGATCATGCAACAAAAGAAAATCCTTAGTTCTTCAGGTCTTGCCTTGCTAGGCTGAGGGAAGCAGGAGAGTCATGATTTTGCAAATGTTCTCATCTGACAAAGACTTCTTGTGTTGGCCATTTTGTCCTTGCTAAAAGTTCACCCCCTTCTTCTCTCTGTCCCAATTCTTCCCTATTGTCATGAGAACCGGAGGCCTTGACTGTTGTCCTTGGCAAACAACCCACTATCTGCTCAGGTCTCAGAAATGAAGAAAGAGGCTGGTTATGAGCACAGTTTTAGCTCCTTTGCCTCGTATCCAATGCCTCTACCCCCACCAGTGCCTTGAAATACACTGGAAGGCGTAACTCAGCAGTCCAGTGCCTTTCCCCTCTATTTCACAATATTATCACTTGTGATGTGTTAGGCTCCGGTCTTGACCTGGGGATGCAGTGACCAATAGACTAGAGAAGGCCCTTGCCCTCCATAACCTTTTCTTACTCTCCCTGGGGTTCCTCTGCCAGTTCAAGACAGTTTTCTACACTCACAAAGCTACTCCTTTGCTGTTTCTCTGAGCATCAGGTAGCACTGTGAACTCTTTCTGCCCTTTTATTCAATCAGCTCAACATTTTATTAATCCGAAGAGTTTGTTTTGCTCAGCAGAGCTGGAGAATTGGGTATGTACTTCTATTTAGATCATTTATAAAAATATTAAAGACGGTCAATATCAGCGTAGCCTGTGGGGCTCCCTCTTGTTGCTCTCTGTCTTATCTTTAAGCCAAGTCACCCGACACAGGTTAGGTATATAATATGTGTCCGATACATTTCTTGTTGATTCATTGATCCCCTTTCCTTGTCAGGCTAGTTCCCACAATCCCAGGATGACTTGGTGTTTTAATGGCCCTGGATCTGAAATATTGTCAGAAGTCTTCTTTGAAGATAAATAAACCATATGAATTCATTTCTCCTAGTTCCCACGCTTGCCTTCTCAGAGGAGTTACATGATCAAGCAGGCCTGAATTCAATGCCTCCTACCTCAATTCTATTTCTATTCTCCCATTGGTTTGGTTATGTTCAGTGTACAGTCATATGCAAACTTTGATGCTAAGAGTTTTCAGGTCTCCGAATGAAAGGGAATGATTTGTCTTTCCAGGGTGCCAGTGTCTGTCGCTTTCTGCCAACTCTATCACACTGGATACTGGTAACAAAAGGTTGAGTGTTTTGTTCAGGAGGTCCCCAACTTTGCCCCCAAGTTCAACATGTGTATAAGTTGCAGCTGATATCACTGATGCTTAGTCTTACAAACACTTAGTGCCAGGACCTGTTGTAGGCACGAAGAGCAAGGGTCCCTGTCCTTGGAGAGCTGATATCCTCTAGTGGAGGACAGGACAATAAATAGTCGAACACGCAAACACATTATAAACCGAGACTTTTAAACTGTGATGAGGGCTCTGAAGCCAACAACCAGGGGGAGGTGATAGAGACACGGGGCCAGGCAGGGAGGAAGAGGTTGGTGTAGACAGTGACGTTGGACTGACTATGGCATGATGAAGACGCACACATATGATCTTTATGAAGAAAGTTCTTGACAGAACAGACCCAGGCACAAGGTCCCTGCGATGGGATCAGCTTGGTGCTTTATGAATAAGAATTCCCAGGTGAATTTCAGCTGGACACCATTCCAATCATAACTTCTACTTAATAGCTTTAATAACGACTGTTACTTATGAATCACCAGGTAATATGTGAATGTTCCACATCCATTAGCACTTGGTGTTAAAATGTAAGGCCAAAGACGGCAGGGATATTTATCTTTTTTGTTCAGTGATGTGTCCCACTGGCACAAAGGGAGTGCTGCACAATAAATATTTGTGAACTAAATACATTCCTGCTGCAACAGGGGAAGTAGCACCTCCCCTAATTTAGAGATGAGAGGAGTAAGTTCCAGAGACAGTGCGTTAAGAAGGAGAGTAGGGGTTTGAGCCTGAGACTGTCAGACTTGGACACCAATGCCTTTCCCACTATGCGCTACCCTGCCTGTTCTAGTACATTCAACCTACCTGCCTCCGAAGTCTAACTGGGTAGCATTCCTCTGAGTCAAGAGAAGCAGGCGGCAGTTAATTTGGCTATTCTGCTCCTCATCTGTTCATCAGGGAGTGGTCCTTTTGTCCCACTGATTTCCGAGCTAACTTGCTGCCTTTCATGTGGGCTCAGATCTTTTCAAAAAGCCAGACCTCAGACTCTGACTGCCAAAGCCTACCCTCTAGGAGAATTTTACATAAATCGTGGAATCAGAGCCCTGTGTAGGCTCTTACATTCAGGCAAATGTAAAGGAGCCGAGAGGAAGGAAACTCCCATGGACTGAATAGCTGCTATGTGGCTCGCTTGTATTTTATGTACAGAACCTAATTTAATGTAACAGTTAACCATTACTAGAGTGGTGACAAGAATGGTGACGAGAATTGATTTGGGGGTCCAATAGGTATGGATTACATTTGGGGCTCTAGCACTTAGAAGTGTATAACTTTAGAAAAGTTACGTAATCTCCCTATTCCTTATTTTCTTAGTTATAAAATGGGTCTAATGTTCCCTATCCTATAAGCTTCTGATGAGGATTAATAAGGTGACTCTTGCATGTGCTTGACTAAAGCCAACATTCAATGAATGTAACTTATAATAAATTACTGTCCATTAAGGAGTCTAAGATGCCGTATATTAAGTGCCATTATTTTATATACCACTAAGAAATAGTGTTCCCAATTTAACTATCATGTCCTATCAATTGTAAGATACATTCTGATATCACAGATGGCCAAATATAGGAAAGTGCACATCTTAGAATGGATGATATTTGTGTATGTTATAGGTTCTATAACCCACTAAGAATAATAATAAATTAACAGATTTCTGAAGCATCTGAGGCTGGTCATTGGCTATTGTTTGTCAAGTGCCTCACGCATCGAGTGCGGGCACCTTTCTTTACAGCATGCCAATTATTTGCCATCCTCAATATCAAAAAGATTTTTCTTACGTAATGTCAAGCTGTCCCACAACAATTTCAGCCAGATTTTGCTTGTTTATTTCACTCTGCAGACAATAAGCAAGTGGTCAGTGGTCTCAGAACTCTCATTCGTCTGCTGGTTAGCTTATAACTTAAATGCCTTTCTTTCAGACTAATTACAATATAATTATGTAGGACTGCAAACCATCTCACCAGTGTACTGTGGCTGAGGTCAGGGAATCAAGAGATTTTTAAAAGTTTGCTATTCGTTCATTTAAGAACATTTATGGCGAGTATAAGATATGCTTGATCTTTTAAAAATATTGGGAATAGGACTGTGAACCTGGCAGGGTGCCTGCTCTTACGGAATTTGGAGAAAAATAGGTAATATACAAGTAACAAAGAAATACTATTTTGGATGAAGTCTATGAGAGAAATAAAGCAAGATAGTGAGCTAGAAAGTGACTAATGCTGAGCCTATGGTAGGTAGAGCAGTAGGGAAGTTTCTCTGGGGAGGTTACTATTGAGTAGAGACCTAAATGATTGGAGGGGAGGAGAGGGGAAAGAGAATTGCTAGTTACAGGCAACAGTTATTGCAAAGACCCTTAAGGTGATGGACTTGGACTATTTACAGAACAGAAAGATGTGGAAAATGGAGTAAACGTATGGGAGAGCAGGGGAAGGAAAGTGGAGAGGGAGGCAGGGGCTACACTGTCGTGGGCATTGACAAGGCCGGAGTGAAGAGAGAGGCGTTTATTCTCAATGTAAGAGAAACCCACTGGAGAAGGATGAGTCATTAAATTGGGGAGTGAAAGTATCTAATTTGCTTCCCCCCCATTTCTGTGGCAGCAGAGAGAGAATTGTGGGGTTAGGGATGGGGCAAGAATCAAAGCAAGGAGATAAGTGAGAAGGATGCCATAGAGATCCAGAACAAATCTAAAATGGCAGGGGTGAAGATGGAGAGCGCGGTCAGATCAGGTCAGGTTTGGGAGGTAGAGCTCTTGGGGTATGGATTTGGGAGAATGAAGGAAAAAGAAAAATCAAAGCTGACTCCTCGTCTCTGGGACTGAGGCACAGACTGGTTGGTCCTACCACTTACCGAGGTAGGAAAGAGCTGGGAGAAGCTCATTCAGGGTGACATCTGTGCTAAGGTTACCACTGAGATGCCTATTATTCTTCCAAGTGGAGGGGGACAGAGGGCAGCTCTGAGTCTGGAGTTCAGAGGAAAATTCACTGTTAAAGGTATACATTAGCGATACTATTTAAAGCTCAAGTGTGCTTTTTTTTAGGTGAGAATGGAGATAGAGTTGAGAAGATGTTTAGAGGAAGAGCAAGAGCCCACACACAGAGGGAGCCCCCATGGGGGCTGGTGCTTGAGAAGATGGTGAGCTTTGCAGGGCAACTGAGAGGAAGAAAAGTGAGCAGAGGATTGGAAACCCCGAGGGCTGGATCATAATTACAAAGTGATGGACCCTTCTGGGCTGGGAGTCTGGTAGACAGAGACTTTTCCTTGGAACAATATTGATGGTGGTCAAAAGCTACCTTTCCCCTGATAGACACTGAAACACAGAAAGGTTACGTGAGTTGGCTGAGGTGACAGACATGATAGAGCTGGGATGTCAACGTCGCTCCAGCATCCGGGGCCTTCACCACCGTACTATACTGTCTGTATGTGAGATCCTTGAAGAAGTGTAAATTAAATGGAGGGGAAAAAAAAAAAGAATGTTTTGCTTCAAGGGAGTGGGAACTGTGGGTTGGCTTAGTGAAAAGGTATTTTGGGTCAGTTTCACCATTTGGGTGACAGTGCCATTTTGAAAGAAGCCAGAAACAGTCATAATGAAAACAAATGTTGTTTGGAACAAAGACAGCAGGCAGAGTTCATTTTCTCCCTTTTCCTTTTAGGTCGTTCTGAGCAATAAAGGCCACCAACCACTATTCATATCTGATTAAACAAAAGTAAAAAAAATAAAAAAAAGTGAAACAGGCAGAGAAAAGACTGCAAGAGCAAGTGGCAAGCTTAATCTTTGGTATTTAGAATGATGAAGAGAAGCAATATGTGAAATCCACTTAAAATATGATTTCATGTTCTAATATACATTTTGAATTTATGGGGAACTGACTTCTGCCATTTATTCAGAGAGCAAAAAAATGCATATGCTATGCAGCTGAACTTATCATACCATAATGGGACACCTAGCATTTTTCACAAGTGATTGATCTTCCCCACCCCTTAACAGTCCTTTCCTAACTGTTACAAAAAATGGAATACATTTCAAGCTTCTCTTGAGTTGAATTGAGCTGAAAACCAAAGGAGCCACTAATGCTTGCCAGCTTTAGTAAGAAAAAAAAAAAAAAAAAAAGAGGCAGGGGGTGGGGAGAGTGTCTCCTTCACTTTACAAAAAAGGAAGAAAATTTCAACTGGGAGAAACACCCCGGGGGTGGATATGTTAATTGGAATATTCCCCACTAAGGTTAAATAGAACTTAAACACTGTTTGAAGCCTGTGTTATATATCCCAAAATACATGCTGAACCAGGAGGTAAAGAAACTGGGTTTTATTTCCAGCTGTGTCGTTGATTTGAACAAGTTGTTTAACCTGTCTGTGGAGCTCAGTTTGTCCATCTTCAAAATGAGAAAAACAGTGTTTGCCTATACCCAACAGAACCGAAAGCCAGGTTCCATATTCAAAGTTCAGGGTTCTATTTAAATTTGAATTTTAAGGTGATTGGATCTTCTTTAAAAAAGAAAGAAAAAAAAAAGTTAAGAATCCGGAGAATAGGAAGAAAGAGAAACAGCTGGATGCAGGGGTCTAGAAACTCCTTATTTTTGTACAAATCCGCCCCTGATTATACAGATTCTAGTGGTAGTTCCTTTCTAGGAGCCCTTTGTTGAACTTGTCACTTGCGTCTCTCCACTAGGGTGACCAACTCAGGATGTCTGCCCGGCACTTGTTTGGTTTTGGCACTGAAAGTCCCATGTCCTGGGAAGTCGTGGGTCTGGGTCACACCTGGACGACTGCCCACCCTCATTTCCACTGAGCCCTGGATCACACTCGCCTTGTGTGTTTGTGTGTTTGCAACTAGACCATGAGCTTCATGAAGGTACCGGAAGTGAAATGATTGTTCAGGTTCCCGTGGCATTTTTGGCAGGGAGTGTTGGATCCATAGCATGTCCCTCTCGCGGATACTTCCTTTATTGATTTGTTTCCCAGATGTACTCTATGATCTTTAGCCTTTGCCTCCTGCAAAATATTTGACCAGGCAATTTCAAGTACATTATCACTTTTAATATAACAGTCCATTGAGCGTAGCAGTGACCTTCCTCCCTATAGCTAAATAAACTGGGGTTCAGAGAAAAGAGCAGTTCACACAAAGGCACCCATCCATCTTATAAGTGGCTGACTTCAGACTAGAACCTAGACCTTCTCTGAGCAAAGCCCGGGCTCTAACTATATCACACCAGGGCTTGCTCTCTGGGCCTGGAACACCCTTCTCTCACTTGATGGGTGGGCAGCTGATATATCTCTCCAGGCTTAGCTCAAGCAACTACTCCTAGAGACTTTCCCCAGTGCCCTTGCCTGTTAGCATGCCTCTTGTTCGAGTCGACGTAATTCTTTACTTCTGTGGGACTCAAGATTACCCTGCTTTTTATAATATTCATTTTCATAGTTGTCCCTTGCTTGATGTCTCCTGGGTGATTATGTGCTTCTTGAGGACAGAGCTGAGAACTTCACTCAGTTTTGAATTCCCAGGTCCCATGTGCCTGCTCATTCATTCATTCAACGTTTGGTCTGTGTTCAGCAGCATCTTGATTGTAAAGGGACAGGGACATGTACTGCAACTGGCTTGAAGTCAGTGGGAACATTTGATACTATTAATAGAAAGCAGAGAGGAAATCTAAATCAGGTTGGTGGGCCATGTATCTTCAGTTTTATTCAAGGGCCACACCACCACGACTTGCAAAGAACTCTTTCCATGACATTTCCCCCAAGTTTTCTTGCAATGTTTTTAAAGCACTGACAGAAAATTAAAAAATGCTTAGATTCTATGAAGATTAGAAGAAAGTCGTTTGCTTGATTAATTAATTGGACAGGCACTTTCTGAGCATCTGCTGTGCATGGGATGTCAGGTCCAGGTCCTGGGGGGAATTTGGAGAGTATGAAGCCCAGCTCCTGCCTTCCAGAAGCTCACAGTCTGGCTGGTGTCCAGACAGTCGCCTCAATCACTGTGGTAGAAGACAGCTGAGTTCACAGGTTGAAGGAAAACACATCATGCTGGTGGTGACACTGGACAGCTTCCTGGAGGAGATACAATTCCAGTTGGGCTTTGAAGTTTGAATAAAATTAAAAATAACAGCAATGATCAATTACAGGTGCCTTAGTGGCAAAGGTGCCTCCTGAGTTTGGGTTTGTGGGTTTCTTTTCTTTGCCCCATGATCCTCTTTTTTGTGTGAGAAAATCTGACTTTCCTGAGATAATTTGTTCTAGACTCACTTCTCTCTTCCCTCCCTTTTACATGTGTTCCCTGTCATCCCCCCTCACCCCAATTTGTCATTTGGAGGCATCTGGTTTTGTTTGGCAAGCCCAGCATTCATTCCTTTCTGGTGCCAGTGGTCCAGTTTGGTTTCCATTTGATCTTGTTTCCGGGCTTGTAGTGATAGAAACCCTGCAGTTCGGCCCATAAAATTTAGATCATACCACTTCCATTCATCAACACTCACCCCATCAACCCCCACTAATGTGGTACAGGGCATAATATCATTAGGTTTTCGTGTAAATTAACAATGTGGGGAAATGTTTACAGCATTTTATGAAATTTTTATGGACGAAGCAGTGATTGACATATTAACAAACAGCAGAAAAATAATTCGATTTGCTTTCTAGTTATCCTCGTATTTCCTATTGCAAACCTGTTGTCAACAGGCACGCGTCCTCCATGCCCAGAGTATACATGTCTGCTGAAAATTGCTATTAATACTTCATTTATTAAGAAATCCTGGAGAAATATGGAAACACCAATCTGCACCATGTAGTTTCATTTTTATTCAGATCAAAACTTCCTGTTGCCAAAAGAGGGTAGGTCCTAATGCTTGGTCTATATTTTTACAGCATGCTGCTGGTTTTTTTTTTTTGTTGTTGTTGTTATTGTTGTTTTTGAGATGTTATCTAAATTATTTGATTTCTGAGGTTGGGAACCTGACAAAAATAATTGAATCATTGGTGTTTGGTGCAAATCCTAATATACATCGACTAAGTTGTTTTCGGTTTCCCATGGTTCCTGGTTCTTTCTATGTGAGCATATAAACAGAGTGATCAACCTTGGTTGTTTTCAAACACGGTGTGCTCCCTCTTCAGTACCTTCTGCACGTGTGAGCTCATTTCACCTCCTGGATCCAAAGTGTCTCTCTGAAATCAGAGTTAGTGCTATTATTACTGTTGCTAACAATAGCTCATGTCCACAGCAGGGAAGAACAATTAACAAATTCATGAATTGTGTTTGTTTACATGTCTGAGCTCAAGGCTAATGATTTAATTAATGTCTTCTGTCGTGAACAGCAGAGTTAGCACATGGGAGTGTTGCTGAGTGGCAAACAAGGTGAGATTTGAGAAATTCCAACTTATTTTTATCTATAAATAGACATTTATTCATGGACGATGGATCTAGAGTTAGGGTAGGAGGGTTTCCATCTCAACAGTTAACTTTGGGAATGCTTGATAAAGAGTTAATGAACTTAGCTAATGCCTTTTGCAGGTCTTGGAAGGTACTTTGTAGCTATGACTAATCCTTAGAACAATAATAATAATATTAAAGGGCAAGCTATTCAAATATTTCAACAAAGACTCAGTCACATTTCATATCGTAGTATTGGACAAGTGTATCTATTGACTGTTCACAACCTCAGAGTCCCAACTCAATCTCTGCCTCTTCTGTGTGTTCCCCAAACTCCTTGTTTATATTTTTCATGTGATGGTATACTTTTGGCATTGTGTAAAATGCTATACTCCCTCTCCGTGGGTGTGGGCTTCCATCTTGATGTCTCACACATTTCCAGTGCTCCATAAATGTCTACACGCATGCAAGGCTGATTTCCAGAGTTTCACTGACTTGGATACCAACCAAGGAAATTGTTTGCCTTTAGAGCTGCTTCTTTTTAAATATGTCAGTACACATAGAAAAGTGATACACTTACCTGCCTTTTGTAGTTACAATAAAAAGCTTCCTTTTACAATTATCTTTATGTGTTGGGTGGAAGTGGTTTACAAAGAAGAAAGAAAAACTTGAAGCATCCAACAGTTCCCTCAATTTAGGAGCAATGCTTTCCGTCTTTGGTTCCTTCACCAAAAACCAGCGTTCATACCAGGCCACGCATTCCCCCTCCCTGTGCCTTATTGTTTAAAAAAATGAACCAAGTGCTTATGGGGACCATAAACTCTGAGTTTGGTTGAGTTTGATTGTTTCCACCACTTTGCAGTTATTTCTTTGTTTCTGCCTATGTCTGAGACTCTGCTGGGGAAGCCATGGTGTCAAAGGGGAGAATGTGCTCTCGGGAACCATAAGGCCTGTGTTCATTCATTAGCCCCATGATGTGAGGGCTTTATTACTGACCACTCTGTGCCTTTGTATCCCCATCTGTGGATGGGGACAGCGATAGTACCCATTTATAGGGCTATGGTAATGAATACGTGAATGACTACATGTAATCAACAGAAAGAGCTTGGAACAGTATTTGGCACAAAAATATGTGCATTCAATAGATAGTAATTAGGTGATATGGACCGAATGTTTGTGTTCCTTTAAAATTCCTATACTGAAGGTCTAGTCTTTAATGTGAGGGTATTTGAAGGTATTTGGGAGGTGATTAGGCTTAGAGAGGGGGCCATGAGGGTGCAGTCCCCAGGATGGGATTGGTGTCCATATAGAAGAGGAAGAGACGACAGCTATCTTTCTCTCTACGATGTGAGGACACAGTAAGAAGATTGACACCTGTAAAGCAGGAAGAGAGCCCTCACCCAGAACCGGATCTGCCAGTGCTTTGATCTTGGACTTCCCAGCCTCCAACATTGTGACAAAGACATTTATGTTGTGTAAGCCATCCAGCCTATGGCATTTGGTGATAGCAGTGGGAGGAAACGAAAACACCAGACACACAGTTCCTGCCCTCAGGTAACATATAGTTGGGGGAGGTGGGGAGGCAAGACAAGGTAGAGAAATGCAGAATGGGGGACTGACCTCGGATAGCAGTAGAAAAGCCTTATTGGCAGCAACAACGGGCAATAGGAATTTAGGGGAGACACGCTTACTGCAGAACCTTGAGGAACGGTAGACTTTAAAAAGTAGAGGGGATCCCAGAGCTGGGGAATTACATATGGAAAACTTTGCAAGTGGCAAAGCACAAGGTATGTTGGGGACGTTAAGGAGATATGTAAGAATAGAGAGGAGAGGCTGTATGGGGAAGCAGTGGAAAAGTAGGATGGGCAAATTGTGGATAGCAGTACCCAGCCGCAGTGTAATGCACAGGGAATGGGCTTCGAAAGCAGACTGACATGTCGTGTGTGTGACCTTGGGCATGTCGGTGTACCGCTCTGAGTGTCAGAGTCCTCATCTATAAAATGAGCTTAATTTGCATAACTCCTAAAGCTCCAGGTACTCAGAAGATGGCTCCAATTAGCATGTCTCCTGAGTGCAGGGCATACTGGAGTTTTTGCAATGGAGGAGTGATACTCCAACACTTGTCTTTTAGAGTTAACTGGCTGGAATAAAGAAAGGACCTCCTGGTTATAAAACTTCAAAGGAGTTGGGCTAATTGGGGTGGGTCATGCCCTCTAGTTTTAATGTGAAGGGTTTAGTCTATGTGGATAGGTTTTTCTTCTGAACATCATTTAATCAAAAGCTAAAGCAAGAGGTCTCTCCCTCTTGCTCCCTTGAGAAGAACAGAGGCTTCAAAGCCACTAAAATACCTACTAAAGGAAGTGTGTTGAGGAATAATACATTAATTTACATTTGTGTAGAGTGCCCTTTTATGTTTCACCCACTTGTCCTTTCTACATCGCAAATCCCACAGGAAGTTGGTCTCCACTGACCTGCTTACTCAACAACTCCCAAGCACACCATCTTGGGAGCAATTTTTAACCACAGAAACCCAGCCCTGTGTATCTCTTCAGTTCGTGACTGAGGATGAAATAAGATTCTCTCATCTTGTTTGCACTGCCGATTTGTTAGCTCTTTATTGATTAAAGATCGCAATGCACAATTTGTTTTTCATCTTAAGTTAGGCTATTCTGTATCTGTCCCACTGTCTATGAGTTATTGATTTACTATGATCTGTAAAAACTCTTTTTTCCGAAAGTTGGGGGCACGCCACCTCTTTGAAGGGTTTTGGAAGGAGAGTCATCCATCCTATTTCAAATCAATGAAGTTCAACTTCCCCCATGAGGTTTGCTGTAACTTAAGGAAAAAATTAGATGTAGATTTAGATGAAAACAGTCAAGGCTAGGGAGGCCCTGCCTAATTTCTATTATTTCATAACGGGCTTATTGTGAGAGGATCTATGAATATATACAACTGCCGAGCAAAGCTCGCACTCTGCTAAATTTTTTTCCATTTATTGAGAGAGGTAGGAATCATGGCATTTCCATTCTATTTTCAAGTGCATTTTAAGAAAATATGCGTCTATTGTACCATTAGAGGACAGCTTGTCTGAGCTCTTACAAACGGCACTGCTCATTCACATTAGGAAATGTGTGTAAATTGTAAAATATATGAAACTCGAGCCTTTAATGGCAGCAAATTGATTCCCTAAATGAACAAAGCAAATTAGTAATAAAAATGGCAACCCCATAGGCCTTTTTGCTTTAACCCCAGCCTAATTCTGTAGACACAGATTCTGTCTTTTTAGTGCCAACTTACTTTTTTTATTAGCAGATTGTCGTCAAAGATGCTAATATTAAATTCTTTTTAAAACTTCTAAATCCAACAACTCATTAATATTGCTTACCTTGGCCTTATCTTTTAGAAATATTGGCTTTAGTAGCAAATAATGAATTATGGAAGTAAGTACAGGTGGCATAGCTTCATTATTCTTGATTTACCATGCAAGATGGATAGAGCTAATAATAACTGTACTCATAGAGAAAATTCTTGATCAGAGCTGTTTTGTCTTTTAGTTCCATGCAGTTGTGAGCATTCTCTTTGTATTTTGCCAATTTTATTTTCGTCATTCACTTGAGTGTGCTTTTCCTCTCCATTTAAAGATAAGTGCAGTAATAATTTTAATGGGCATGGTGAAAGGGAAGGCCAACCAGTGATTAATATTTGGACACAGCATGACTTGAGTGCTGTCTTTGATGCTACTGAGCATGTTAGACTTTTGAATGATAAATCAAGCACGTGTTTACATTGCGTTTGGAGAGTCATGGAGTCTTTCTTATGTCATGACTGGGTCGTCTCAGGTACTGTGTGAATATCCTTAGTTATGAAGAGGAAGTGTTGTTGTTTTTTAATCTGCTTTGACAAACATGTTTCATATCCATGTCTACATGACAGAAGCATTTTTAAGTACATTTTTTGTTGTTGTTCTGTGTTGGGCAAATACCTTTAGTTTTGATATGGTGAGCAAATAATCTTTTCCCCTGACTTAGCCTGTTTCAACTTACGATTCATTACGGACAGGCACCAGTTCTGACTCTGAATCTACCCAGGGGACCTCAGGGCTCTCAGCCCATTTGTCGCTCTGTTTAGTTCTTAATATTTTGTGCTGCAATTTATGTGGATGTGCTAGTTTGTTTTCATCATGCCGGGAGCTCCCTGAGGTCAGAGACCATGTTTCCCTCATCATCATACCCCTGGAACCTGATAAAGCATATAGTGGATACACAACACACAGGGGAGAGAATTTCAGTAGGTGCCACATGGCGTTAGAAGTTATGACCGAATTTGTAAGGGGGAGTGATCATTCTATTGGGGCTCAAAGCAGACTTTAAAAAGAAGGTAGGGTTAGAGCAGGGCTCCCAAGGAAGGGTGGAAAACAGAATTAATGTGGATAGCCCTGAACACACAGATGAAGGAACGAGATGTCAGATGTGGATGCCAGTGCACCTTAGATCCAAAGTAGGCATTGTCGTCAAGATTATATTTGATTGTGAGGCAGGAAAAGCCACAGGCCTAGTTGAAGTAAAGGGGTTTGTGTGGCAGGGTCGGGGAAAACTCACAGATACAGGCACAGAAAACTGGTCAGAACTCACATGAGTTGGAGTTAGGCACCTGCTGGTGAATGGAGAGCATCTCTAGCTGTCTGTAAGGGAGTAGAGCCTGACTTTTCAAGTTTCTGAACTATAGACACCACACGGTATCTCCTTCCTGCTTCTCTCTGGCTGAACTGCATTTTGATTGGTTTCCTTCTGCTCATTCATGAGCCAGTGTGGCGGCATGCCCTGATTTTGTTAAGATTTCACAGTTCTGTGGCCCATGACCCATGGATGATGGCCTCTGTGGCTCTTGGATATTCTCTTAGGAGAATGCAAGCTGATTGGCCACTGGTCAGTCAGTGGATTTAAGGTGTGACCTTGTGGTCATTTCTCCTCCAATTGGCCAGGATTGGGTAACGGGGGAGGCAGACCCTACTGGGGTGTTTGAGTGATTCAGGGTCTTTTGAAGGAGCAGGGCAGGCCATAAAATATGGCCAGTACAAGAAAGGCAAGGGAGGAGTCTTTCTAAGTGTTTAAAGGCCTTGACGTGACCCCTGTAACTAGAGGGCTGACACAAACGCTTGGCGTTGTCTACTCTGATGCTGGAATCTTGGAAACAGCTCCTTTCTTGAAGAGCCTGATCTTCTGGTTAGAGTGTGAGCCCAAGGACGTAGGTGATATGTGCCACCACCCTGAGCTCTGCTTCCTTCACGCTGGCCCTCCTTCGTTCCTTACTTCTCTTGCCCTGCCTTAGATTAGGACTGATAGGAATATAAGGAGGAGTGACAGTTGTGTCAAAGTAGGACAGGAAATTAAAACCCAGGACTCTCACCCCCAAGGCAGGGTATCTGGTCACCTGAATCGGTTTCCTACAAGCAGACCATTCACTCAATGTTCAACCAGGATGTATTGAGGGGTTAGTTTGCGGCAGGCATGGTTCCAAGCACGGTGACTATGGTGATGAATGTGACAGAGATGTCCCTGACCTCAAGGAACTTACATTCTAATGGGGGGAGGCAGGTATTAAAAAGGAAAAATAATAAGATAATATTAGGCAATAAGTGCTATAAAACAACAGGGAAATGGGCTGGAGAGCCACAGGGAGTGCGTCTTCATGTAAGACCTCTTTGATGAGGGGACACTGTCAGAAGGTACGAAGGTCTGTGACATGACAATACCCCTTGTGCCCCGTTTCAACTAGCCACATTCTCAGTGACTGTTAAGGTCCAGTGTTGGTCATTGTATAGTTTCATCTTTCAGGCCTCATTTAGGCTGCAGATGGCCTGTCTGCTAATGACAGTTGATTTTGGGGAAAATGTTGATGCTGGTAAGGACCTTTACTAGGTATCTCCTTTTAGGAGCTAATGGTGCTGTGTTTCCCTAGTCAGTGGACAAAGGTGCTGGTGGTCCCTAGTGAACGGACACTTGAGGTGATGTGAAACTTCTGGCTGCCATCGACAGAAGGGAAATGCTCATGCAGAGTTTTGAGGGTCTTCGTTGAAGCTTTGATTTTAACTTCGATGAATCTTTTCAGTTAGGACTCCCCATTTGCAGAAACGTGCATTGTCAGTAAGACGTAAATTCGCAGGAATACCTACACATGATGACAGGCAACTTGGTTTGGCCCAGGTGACCACATGGCTAATGGCCAGGACTGAACCAATGTATGTCCTGTTTATACTTTGGTTATGATTTAATACTGGTGTTTGCTACCGTTCTTTGGTTCAACATCCATTGCACTCGTGTTTTAATGGACTAGTAATCAGAGAGATCCTCTTTTAGAGACAATTTCTTTGGTCCATATTCAGGGAATCTGACACAGTATGTCCCGTCTTGGAGACTCAGAGGACACATTACTATCTAATACCACGTTAGAGATTTTTGAGGGAAAACGAATCTTTTAACTCTCTTTCACTTGCAGTCCCAAACTTGTTTGGCCACGAGGCTGCTTCCTGGGGCATAGTACCAAATAGTTGTCCGAGGCATGTACATGTGAAAATACTCCTTGGGCCTGTATCTCCCAACACTGAAATGGAAGGCTCGGAGAAAGCCCGTGTACTTATGGAAGTTCAAGCACATTATCACTCACTTACAGGCACTAATGACTCCCATAATGTAGTGAAGTTTAGCATAAATAGGCTCATCATTAACGTTGATGGCAGAAGTATAAACAAGGCCCACACTATTAAATTTGCTATTTGTTCATTATGCATTTGGAATTACCCTCCTGTCTCTAGCTGTCTCAGGCTGGGGGTTTATAAACCTAAGTGGAATGTGGTATGATTTTGTTTGTGAGTTGATTTTTTATTTTATTTTACTTTTAATATCTCCTCTCCTACAAATGGGATTAGCAAAGCAGGAAAGGATGGATTTCGGCTTTTCCAAGGCGGCATCTGCCATTCTGGTCATAAGGCCTTTCAGAACACCAGTATTTCACAGGGAGAAAAACAATGACAACAACAGCAACAAACAAAGAAGAAAAAAAATAGCACTAGATTCAAGGAAGCGGGTTTGGGTTCTGAGGGTGTGACCTTGGCAAGTCACTTAGGCATGCTGAATCTTTGTGCCATTGTCTGATGGCAGAGATCGTAAAAGCAGCATTACCTACCATGAAGCGTGGCATAAGGCACCGTGCTGTCACAAGCACCGGGTGGATTTGGAGCCAGACTGGCTGGGTGTGGTTGCTCGTATTGGCTGAGGGACTTTGGACAAAGCACTTCATCTCTTTCTTTATAAAGGGAAGATGATAATAGGGGAATTGTGAGGATTAAATATGTAAATACTTATAAAGTGCTTAGGCCTGAGCCTGGGGTGTGTGTGTGTGTGTGTGTGTGTGTGTGTGTGTGTGTTCAATAAACACAGGCTTTTTTTTTACGTAAAACACGTGTACTTGAAAGTGTAGAAAAGTGTGGGGTGATGCAAGATATTAATTATTCTGGCTGTCAAGGATCCAGAGACTACAAGTAAAAAGAAACCGGAAACACATTTATTGCCCTCACAGAGCTTGTGAGTGTGAAAACACGCCTACCCCTGGCTGAGATACACAATCACAGTTTGGTTATTTTGCCACCTGTCAGCATCAGAGGAGGGCTCACATTTACTGGTACAGTGCATCTATTTCGTAGTGATTCTGGCTCTGTTCTAACATCTGGATGAGGTGACAATGAAGGTTCGAAGGAGGACAGATAGAAAAAGGGAAAGTAGAGGGAGAGGAGACAGGCTCCTAGGGTAAAAAGAATGAAAGGTAGGTGTCCTTTGCCAGTTGCTCTCCTGCTTTGGTCTCAGCATCTGACCTCAGCACAGGTTTCCCCTCCATGCAGCTCTCTGAAGCAAGCAGTAGGTTTCCCCTGGTATATAACTAAGACCAGCAATAGTACAGAGAAGGATTCTTGAGTGGTTGCAACTGTCAGCTTGCAAATCTGTGTATGGAAACTGCAAGGCTCCATGAACTCCCACTTTCTCTTAAAACTCAGCCCCAGCATCATTCCCCTTGGAATTTGTCCTTAAAGCTATCAAGCAGACCTTGCCCTCTTTCTTAATTACAGACCTGTGCATACCTCCATCAGAGTGTTCCTGAAACCAGGGAGTGCCCTAATAATAATACACACCTTTGTGAAGTTAACATTGGGAATCCTATACGCTGGCATAGGGGAAGGCACTGACCAATTGTAACTTTAATGTAATCGAAAGAGTTCACATCTGTCCACCCTGTTTGCTAAAAAACGTATTAATCATCACAAGACTAAACTGTGCAGACACTTCCCTGGGACACTGTATGCTGTGATTGTTTGACGCTCTGTCTTATCAAATAGGCTGTAAGTTCCTTCAGGGGAAACTTTCTTCCATCTCTGTACCTTTTCCTCTTAGCACAGCGTCAGCACAGAACGTGCTCCATAGGGGCTGGTTGAATGTGAATAAGTGAAAAGCACATATACTCATTGTTCAGTCAAAAGCATGCCGAAGAAAACCAGTTTAGCTGCTATTTTTGCTTGAAGCTTGCGGCAAACTTGGAGTTAGACTGCCAGGTTCCTGAAATTCATCACTGGCTCTTCCCCAATTTGCTGTAATGCCAACTGGGAGTTCTGAGATCCTGGTTTTGCCTCTAATTTGACTTAAGCCTTCCTGAGAGCAGAGACCATGTCTGTGTTATTTATAACCTTATTCCTAGCACAGTTGCTTCCATGTAATAGACATTCAATAAATGCTTGTTGAATGAATAAGTGATCAAAGTACTTGGTAGAGTCATATAACCAAGTAAGACTACACATATACACAAATTAAGTAAGACTAAGAGAGACACACACACACACACACACACACATATACACATTATAATATACATATATTTTGTGTATGTGTGTATATAGTACCTGTAATATATATATATATATATATATATATATATATATATATATATATTCATTTTAGATATATACACACACACACATACATATACATATACATATATTCATAGTCACACAATCTCATGCTGTTCTAATTTACATTTCCTCATTTATTATACCTTGATCTTAGTTCCACAAACAGGCCTCTTTCCTGCCTCAGGGCCTTTGTATATGCTCGTCCCTCATTTAGAAAGCTCTTCTTGCGACTCTTGCATGATCAGCCCTTTTGATCCTTTGGGCTCAACCTAAGTTGCCTCCTCATTGAGTGCTCCCCTCACCACTTTCTCTCAAACCTGTTATTCTCCATCTCAGCTATAATTTGAGTCTTCACAGCACACGTCACAACTTGCAATAGGTTTGCCTACTTCCTGTTATATATATTGCCCCCTCCCTATTACAATGTCAGATCAAGAGAGAGGCCTCTGTCTGTTTACCATTATGTCTCCAGTGCCTGGTCCGTAGCAGATTCTCCATAAACTTTTGTTGAATGAACACTTGGAGGAATTGAAAATGTGGGAACAAAAATCACTTTTAATCTTCATAATTCTTCCCCCCCAAAAAAAACAAACCACTGTTAACATTTTTGGTGTATTCTATGTTTAAAAGCTACATTTTATACATATGTCTTTTTAATACACATAGTTTCACCCTATGCTGACAATTTTCTAACTTGCCTTTCTCCCCACATGGTAACCACTGTATTTTGCCCCTCTCTCCATGTTGTATCACTAACCGTTTATTACAGTCACAGTGTCCTCTTTCCTGTTTCTTGACCATTCCGGGTATGCTACAGCCTCAGGGCCTTTGCACATCCTACTCTAGGGAATGTTCTTGCTTTGGATAGCCACATGACAAATGCGCTCATCTCTTTTAGGTCTCACTCATATATTCAATTATCATCTTCTCTGTGAGATCTTCCGAGCACCCCCCTTTTAAATTGTAATCCCAGCATCTTTCTCTCTTCTCTGCTGTTTTTCTCCGTACTTCTCATCATTGTTTAATATGGTAACATTTTAATCACTTATGTACTAGTGCTCCATTTTCTAAAATGTAAGCTCCATGAGAATAGGGAATTTTGTCTGTTTTTTTTTTTCTTTTTCCTTCTGCATTCCCAGTGCCTAGAACACTGCCTGGAATACTTTTCTGATGTTGGTCTCAATAAATCTTTACTGAAAGAATTACCCTTCAACACCATCATTTCAGATGGTTGGACTATATGGGCCATGATGATTTAATTTGTTGAGTGAATATAATATTATAGAGTAGAATGATATTATGAAAGTTAAGGAGTTCTTTGAGCACCTCAGGAAAGGGGCACAAATTAGTCTTATGGGTGATTGTTTTTAGCATGCCATGGTTTTTGAGTCACTGTTTGGTAGCAGATTTTGTGCCCCGATTAGAAGTGTGGTCCTGGTGGCTGTTCTTAGAACCTGTCGACCGGTGGTGTCTTATTTTCACTGAAGGAAACCGAACGTTTCTTTCTTTGCTTCAGATGGTCACATCTTTAGATCCTGAAGCAAGAGACACAGCCTATTCTCTCAGGAGTCCAAATGCAGGAACAGATTTTGCCTCTGAGCAAGTAAGATATGCCAGAAAACCAAACAACTTGCCATCACCAGCCCATTTCGCATTTGAATTTTCGACGCCTCAGTGGTCATTTTGAGAAGATAGCTGGTGGTAAGACAGTCTCTGCTTTGGAAGGGAGAGACATGTACTATTTTCCCCAGGGCCTCCTGCTTTTGCTTTGCTAAAGCAATTCCTTGGATTCCTTATTCTCTACCTCTAGCCACTTTGCTTGGAGTCCCCGCTGAGAAATGCATGATTTGACACAGCCCATTAGTAAACCCAAGATCTGGGGTCAAACGACAATCAATCCAGCAGTTCTTGAGCACAGGGGCAGTACCGAAGGTGTCAGAGGGACTGCATAGCTGCCTGCAACAGCCGTGTAGAAGCTTCTAGCAATGCGTTCCCTGAGAAGTGGACAAGTTCAGGGTAGAACGTGTGGACTCTGAGGCCAGTTGGCCTTCATTTCGCCTTCTGTGCGTCTTCAGTGTGCGCTGCCATCTTCAGAACCGTAGAAGGTATTTTGTCAGAGTTGCGTTGAAGTTCTTTTGGAGTGAAGGATTTTTCCTGCTCCTTGTTTCCTCACTTCTCTCCCTAACTCCCTGCTCTAAGGATCTTGGCTCAGCATCTTTCAGTGCATCTGATGGCTCTTTGGAGCAGATGTTTAGTGATTAGCTTTCCCCAGAGTTCTCCTCCTTCTATTAGTCCTTTTGTTATCTGGAGAATTATTCAGTACGGTTCAGAGGAAGAAAAACGATAAGTCTCCACTGCCAAGAGCACCCTCCATCATTTTTGGGTGAAAGTATCTCTCTGTTTGCTTTCTTTGGGGTGGTTTCAGGTGCAATGTGGACAATGTCTTCTACTAGTCTGTAACGTATAGTGTCTCTTGGTGGTTTTTGAAGTCCATTCGCCAGGAAGTCGGGGTTTGAAGGAATCCTCTTACGTCACGCCTCTCTCAGGTATGTGAGCACAAAGAAAGAGGTTCCTCTCCCACTGTCTTCCTTTTCATCAGCAGCATCCTGTTTTTAGGCCATTGGTATATAATTCAGCTTCCTTTACAACCAGGTCCTGGCATTGTTTTTAGGAATTTCTAGAGCCATTAATGGTATGTGACTAAGTTGAGGGCAGAGTGTATTATCTCCGTCCTCTCCTGGCGACTCCTACGTTGGAGGCGCAGGCTATTTTCAGAAAGTTTCCAGTGTACCATTGTCTGATGATCAAGCCATGAAATCACAGGTCCTTGCTATTTTTGTGAACAAAAGAAACTCCTTGCTCTTGTCTCAAGGCGATGCGATGACAGGCCCCGTGTTCAGACTGGTGACCCACGATGGATGCTTTTCTGAATGTGACTCAAGTTCATCTGTACCTGTCCCCACCTTTACCTCCGAGAAGTGCCCTTTGCATTCGACGATGGCATGCCTGTTGGATTTCTTTCCAGTGCTGTCCTCTCCCATGCCTTGCATGCACCCTCGGTGCCATGCTGAGGGCAAAGCATTCTCTCACCCATGCGTTTGCAGTCCAGTGTCTCACACAGCCAGATGGCAGGCAGGCATCGCGAGCAGTTTTTGGCTCCTGACCGAGTGACGCTCTCCACATGACTTCTGGAGTGGCAGGGCGGAAGATGGGCCAGTTTCTGCTTGGTTCCTGGAGCTATCCCAGCTCTTCCCCTTTCCCTGCTGGAAAAGGAGCAAACCTGTTTGTGTTTGTTGGTTTGTTGAGAGGCTTCCGGTTGGGTTTTTAGATGAGCTTCTTTCAGAGATGCTGCTTTTAGGTTTAATGCTGTGGTGGGTTGACCTGTAATGCACCAGAGTTTTCCAGTTCTCCTTTTTTGGTGTGCTCAGTTCCAGCATTTACGCTCACGATGAGTACTTCCCTGTCCATCACTGAGCATGCAGTTTGCCTGATACTTGCACTCCGATGCTTAATTAATATGCGGGAAGGAAGGATGTGTACCCTCTTGTGGGGTACACACAGGGTCCTTCCATGCACGGTCAAGAACCCTCAGGTACCCTCAGGACCATGAGAATGGGAAACAAATCAGGGTGACACCAAACAATGATCTTCATGTGGGGATTTTATTCATTCTCACTCAGTAGGATCATGGGGGTGATATTACATTAATTAATAGCAAAAGTCTGTTTTTCTCCCCATTTATGCTCTCTAAAAAAGAAAGAGATGTTTACCCAAGCAATCTGTAGTTTACACTTTGAGGCATTAATGTCAGTTGATTTAAAAAAAAAATAACCATTTAGCAAAAATTCATTAGTAAACAGACGGAATTAAAAGTTTCTGGTGATGGAGAAAAACAACTTTGTAAGTGGCCTCTTTTGAAATAGCTTAACTTACTTTGCATCCACCATCGACTGCCAGGAAGAAAAAGCGCACTGGAGAGCTCCGTGGAGTTTACAAGGAGGCATTGCTCATGGAAACAGCTTCCTGCGGTAGATCACAATATACGGCCCCAAACACAGGAGTTGTAAGAGGTGCTGGACAGAAGCCACGGAGTGTCTTGTAGGTTCAAGGAGCAGTCCCCAAATCAATACTCTCGCGGACTAGACAGTTGCAGGCTGGGGGAAATGTATTCATATGCACACACTAGGATTTTTGCATTGACACGATTTCTCCTGATGTTTCCAGTGGAATTGACTCAGCAGGGTAAAGGGAGAGCTGACCATTTTAATGGCCATTTGTGAGAAGAGAGACAATTCCACCCTTTCATTTCTTGACAAGAACAAGCAGAAACTGAATCCTGTTAGGCCTGGTAAGACTTATGATTTGTAAAAGAGAATGCATTTCATGTGACCAAACTGGTTATTTCCACACACATACTTTGGGATTTCACCAGGAACAACCAGAGGCCCCAAAACAAACAGCCCTGAAGGGTGGGTGAACAGGAAGCATGCCTTCCCTTGTTGACCTTAACTTATATGTTGAGTAAACAAGTCCCTGTTCTGTATACCCTGGTGTATCTCAGGCAGCCTCTCGTTTCACTGCAATTGGACGGCGTCCAACTGTCCCTTTGGTTCTGGTTCTTAAAACTGCCAAGAAGTGGAGGTTGAGAGAGACCTGACTTAAATAGGGAAACTGAATTGGAACAGGCTGTGGGTGGATAGGCATGCTTCTCAGGTCCTGGGTGAGTTACCTGACCTTCAGGGGGGATTAAGAGGGGTACACATGATTTGGTGGCCCTGTCTGACTGCAGTTTAAGTGCAAACCTGGCAGTGTGTTTGTTGTTCTAACCTGTGGATGTCTCACAGCTGGTTTGATCTGGTGAGCACACAGACCATGTTATATACGGGCAGTTATACGCTCAGAATCTTGGGTTCCAGGCTAACCCTGGCCTTCTGGTGCTCTGGTTTTCTCTTTGGCAAGAAGCTCTTCAGATGCTTGTGTAACAGTCTATGAGTATGACTGAGAAAGTAATGTTAAGGGGCTTTCGGGACGGAGTGGTAGTTAGCGACGGGGTTAGTTTTCATCATTGAATTGTCAGGTGGTTTTGTCTGTATACGAGAGGGGAGTGGATTTGACATTGCTTGATTGTTTGGATCGCACTTCAGAGAAGGGATTTTTGAAAAAGCTGTTTGCTTGTACACAGTGATCTTCTGCTGACCCCTTGCTTGTGGCTTCGAAACACTGATGTTACACTGAGATATGAATCTGCCCTTGGCCAGAAGCCAGGATGTCATCTAGGCCTTTTGTTTGATGTGATTCCCCACACCCAATGTGCTTCTGTTTCCTTGCGGGAGGCAGCATGGTCCCGGAGACCAGGCATGGACTGGGAATTGGGTCTCTGCGTTTTGGAAGGCGACTTCCTCCTTCCTCACTTACTGTATCACCTTTAGGCAACACATCTTAATTGATCTGTTTCTATTTGTACATCTGTATAATGGGGTTGGGGCGAGTGGAATGGGGACTGACATCCTTTGAAGGTCTGTGCTATGGAGCCCCTACTGTATCTGTTTGCTTTGCAGACTCAGAAACATTAGTTTGCTTGGGCTGCCGTAACAAAGTACCACAGACTGGCTGGCTTAAAGAACAGAAATTTATTTTCTCTGGAGGCTAGAAATCTGAGATCAAAGTGTCAGCAGGGTTGATTTCATTCTGAGGCCTCTCTCCTTGACTTTGAGATGGCCGTCCCTCCTCCCTGTGTCTTCACACGATCTTTCCTCTGTGTGGATCTCTATCTAATTCTCCTCTTATTATAAGGACACAAGTAATATTGTGTCAGCCACCCCCCGCCCCCCACATGTCCTCATTTTACCTAATTACCTCTTTCAAGGATTTATCTGCAAATACAATCACATTCTGAGGTCCTGGGGGTTAGGATGTCAACATAAGAATTTTTGGGGGAGGGCTGGGGATGTTGACACAGTTCAACCCATAACATAGCCCCTCTGAGGTGGGTCTAATATTACAATTTTTAGGAGAGAAAGCAGGCTGGAATAAACTGTTAAACCTTACACAGAGAGAAGCAGAGTCAAGACTTGAATCCCTCTCTGCTGCCTTCTTTCGTGCTCTGTTTTGTTTCTCTGCTTTTCCTGAAGCACACCTGCCTCCTGGAGATAGTGGGTACAGTCACTTCACAAGTGCAGTGTTTCCACAGCCCTGTTCTCTGATTCAGACTTTCCGAAGAAGGTTGGGTCACTTAGAGAGTTTGCTTGTCTGACTCTCAAGCCACGAGATTTTATCACACTTTTCACATGTTTAGTACCGTACCATAACTCATAGTCTTTTTGGGCTCCATCAGGAATCCAACTATAGGAACATGGATGCTAGAATTTAAAAGGTCATTCTTTGTGAAAATGGCAAACGGACTTGTTAGGACCTTTGAATCATCTCTTCATAGCCTGAGTTCACAGAATTAACACCCGTGGACCCGGTTGACTATACCCATCACAATCTTAAAACAGTTCAATTAAGTGCATGTCCTGTGGCTCCATATGTTGGCTGGAAACAAGGTGCCGATATTTCAACACTGCTTTCTCATTAAAATGACCAGGGCATAAGCCTGGAAGATTCCAGTGTGTGCCTCACCTGGGACCTCCCCAAGGGAAATGTGCCTGCCAAGCAAACCAGAAATAGTGTCAGAGAGGAAGCACACCACCTCTGCTGGCTCCCCTCCTGGATCGAGACATTAATGAGCACTTTGTACCCTTGGCAGGACCAGGTAAGTTTAAGAAGTGTACCTCCTGTGGTGTTTAAACGCATTCCAGTTACTCCCATGATAGCGATGCATGAATCGTCAACATAGTGACCCCCCCCACCCCCCAGAGTGTATATTAAATTCTGAAGGATTAATCAAAACTGCACCATGTTGTGTGCAATTAAACCCTTGAAAGGCAAAATAAATTTGCCGGAGCAGGAACAGCTCTCGTACCACTTCTAGCCGGAAATGAGGCATTTTTGAGTTCTATTACAGATGAGTTTTTGCTCAGGCGCATCTTTCAGGAGGTGGGGTGGGTCAGAAGGAGGCATCTGCAAAGCATTTTATGGATGGGAGGAGAACAGGGAGCCAAGCTCTTTTAGTGTTACCCTTTGGGAGTGGGTAAATACCGAGTAAAATCCTGCCAGAAGGAGCACAGGATTGTGTCATTTTTCTTAGTAGAGGAAAAATGCCAGAGAGTTGTTTCAGGAATAATGGAGGGAGTAGACACTCAGCTGTCTGCTAGGGCCCTCCGTGGTGATGGGTGTGCCCTGCACCGAGGGCCACAGGGAAGGACAGCTCTGCTCACTTAGCCATGTTCCTACATTCATGAATGACAATTTGGTGTGCATTTCCAAATGAGGTGAACGGAGTCTTGGAGAAACGTCTTTTGGAGGAAAAAGAGAGTCCTGGAGAAGAAAGAGGTACCTCTGCTCTCCCATATAATCGTTCTGCTGATGCCAAATTGCACATTGTGTAGCCATTTTGGTTTATTGTATTTTTCAAAGAGTCAATTAGAGTCCGTTGCCAGGAGCTGGGAAGCTGTATTTTCAGTCCACTAAGGAGTGAAAAAGGAAAAGTTTGGCATTGATTGCTCTGGAGTCACACATGATAGCCAAGGAGTCACAGAAACAGTGCTTCGGAGATAGCCTCAGCCGCTGAAGGAGAATCAGGGTAATGTGAAGTCTGCAGGAAGGTACTTAAGAAGTTAAAATAGTCTTAGTGAAGGCATGCATGAGACCAGAATTACATTTTTCTTTGTCCACTTTTGACAATAAATTGCCTGTGCTAGCCAAAGTGCCAAGGCTCAAGCGAGATTGATAATGATAGAGAGTGTAGCACGCTGCTAATGGGACAAATTTTTTTTCCACGTCCCCTGTTCCACTGGAATAAAAAAAAAATAAAAAAAAATTAGTGAATCAAAATGCCTAAGTTACTCCCATGAATAATCTAAAATTGTATTCATTGCAAAAAAACTTATGTAGAATGATGTGAAATCCTTGAATTAATAAATTCAAAAGCTCTCACTGTGTTAAATGTAGCAATTAGAAAAATAAGGATTGTGTGCTTAATTTATACAAAGTACATTTGTGTTTTTTTTCCAAAGTTCGGAAATAAATTTTATTGGGAGATGCATTGAAAACTCTCGTGACATCTGGAATATGGAGACCTAATTGCTGATTCAATGGCATTGCGAACATGCAAACATATTTCCTTGGTGAAATGTCAAAAAGGCAGCAATCAAAATGAAGCGTTAAGCATTAAAATGAAGAAATGATGACTGGGTTGATTTGGAAACGTTTATCTCTAAGCTTACTTTATGAAAAATAAGTTTAGGAACATATTAGTAAATTTGCACATTCTGAGTCCTCGGTATGGTGAGGGCATGGAGTCTCAAGTTACATGGTGGATTCAGTCAAAATTTGTATTTCCAATAAATGTCAACTATAATTTAGTATATAGTTTAATTTGCATTCATATATATATATGGTCACAGGATGTGGAGTACAGCATAGGGAATAGAGTCAATGGGATTGTAACAGCTATATATGTCAGAGGGGTAGTAGCTTGGGGGTAGTTCTCACTTTGTGAGGGGTGTAAATGTCCATTACATTGTTTTATACACCTGAAACTATAATATTTAAAAAGTTTGTGTTTCTCTGAATCCTGATAACCCCGCTTTGCTTTTTGACATGGGGTTTAGCACTTTATGGAACAGCGAGAGGTCGCAAGGGGTTTAGGGAAGGAATGGGTTTCTTTTGCACCCCTAGTTTAGCTCTTCTAAGACAGAATGTTTCTCTATCTTTGAAATAATCACTTTGTACTGTGTTTGGGGATCATTTACTTGTCCTGCAATGTTGGTTGGTGACAATACTAACTTTCATTTGTGTTGTTGAGTAAGGTAGGTTGGGAGTTTCTGGTGTTTGTGTCATCAAACTTGGGCCTGACCGTGCAACCCCACAGCTCATTGTTCTGAGGGCCAGTGTTCATTCACTCTGATTAAACTCTGAAGAGGCAGTTACGATTCTGATGACACCTCAAGTTCATCCTTCTTCTGGTAAAAGAAGCACCTAGTGACTGTTAATTGGGACATTGCCTATAAAACCAAAACGTGTTAAGCCACTTCACAGAGAAGGCAAGTCAACTCACTGCTGAAATAATGTTCCTTTGTGCTGGCTTATCCAACTCTTTACCTTCTAGAGAAATAGCCCCGAAAGTAGTTTCCCATGAAAGCGGGTGGTGGGGGGGATTGTTAAAACTATGACATCCCCCATTGTGGGACGGACTCACAATGATCTTGGCCACTGTAATCTCTCCCAAATGAATATATTTTCAGAGTCCCCCATTATCCCCATTGTATACAATGAAACCCCTCTTCAACGAAGTCCTGAAAAAAGAAATCTGCTTGAGGAGCAAAGTCGTCCTCCCCAAAAGCAATGCATTTGTAAAATCTCCACTGTATTGTGCTTGCAAATAACATTTAGTTCTGTAGTGTAAATATGCAAGAGTTCATTTTAATAAAAAAGTAAGTCCTAAAATAAGATAAAACCCATGACTAAACTTGCATTTGAAGATTTAGAGTGTATTCATCTGCTGGTTTTCAGTATAAATATTCATTGGTTTTGAGTTCTCAGGTGTTGGAACTTTTAATCTGCATTCAGATGGAGGTACTTTAATCAGGGAGTTCATAAAAGTCTGCAACGTCCCCCCCACCCCCCAAGAATAAAAAAAACCCCAGAGTAACAGAATAGTGGGTGGTAAGGCTTCAAAATAACCCCCCACGCTGAAATGTATGGCTAGAGGGGGGAACAAAGTAAACACCAAATGTCATTTTGTACCATAATAACAATAGTCTATTAAAAATAAATCTCTTATTATTAGACCGAAAAGTCTCAAAAACCTGTCACTTGACTGCAGTCTTCAGAGATGACTGATAATGGGTAAAAAGTCCCATAGCATCTGTTTACCATGGACGCACACAAACTGTAAGGAATGTTTCTAAATGTCAGCAGTAATGTATGCGTGTGTATCAGCCATCACAGAGCAACACCACCACCAAGACGGCACCAGGGACTGCTCGAAATTAGGTAGGTCAAGTGAAAGGTACCAGAGGAACCCTCGGAGAAGATGTTGCTTGTCTGGGGGAAAAAGAAAAAAAACCCTGAGCTGCAAATGTTAATACGTGAATCCCTGGGAAGCCCCCTACCATATTTTGAATGAAACTTTAAATCACAGGAAGGTTTATCAAGACCCCAGTGCTAAGGTCAGTTTTGGAAAACCAGAGGGGAGAGGGAAAATATTTGGCATTAGCCAGATTTCGCATTAGCAGGCTCTCGGATTTCTCTTGGTAACCTAAGCACATATCAAGAGCAGAGTCACTGAGGTACAAACGCTGACTAAACAATGTAATGGTGACAGCGTTGTTAGCAGCTGCTGTATTACTTGAAAGTTCTGTGCTATTTAACTACTTAGAGGGGGAACACGGCATATTGGCCCAGCAAAGTCATTGAGACTCCAAGCTGTCTTCAAAATGAGCTTTACGACAGTTACCACTTTCCTCAATAAAAAAAAAAAAATAAATAAAATAAAAAAATAAAAACAAGAAACAAAAAGAGGTTTGGTGATTGATTTTGATAATGGATTTTATTTTTTCTCAAAGGGTAAAGCCCCATGGAAGTAATATGGCATATGGGTGACGGGGGGAATGTAGGAGTCGGAAAGAACTGACAATGAATTTTGGTTCCACTATGTGCAAGAGTGATGTTGGACGTGTTTAACGTTTCATGTCTCTGCCTCAGTTTCTTTGTTTTCTTTTCTTTTCTTTCTTTTTTAAAATTAAACTTTATTGGGGTGACAATTGTTAGTCAAGTTACATAGATTTCAGGTGTACAATTCTGTAATACATCATCTATATATCACATTGTGTATTCACCACGCAGAGTCAGTTCTCCTTTCATCACCATATATTTGATCCCCTTCACCTTCTTCTGTTTCTTCTGTTTCAAAACGGGAATGATAATAATAGGATACCCTGAAGGGGTTGTTGGAGGATTCAATGAGCTAAGGCACACAGAATGCCTTCCTCAGCACTCAGTAAGTACTCCAGGCAAATTCAGAGGAAGGCCAGTGTGAATGAGTGACAAACATAAACTATGCCATGCTTTCCCATAAATGTGGGTTTGCTATGCCCAAGTGTGCATGAGAAGTACGCCACACTGCCTAGAGAGTTTTCCCTTAATGGCTCAGTGGCATGATTCCCAAGTCACATATCACAGCTGCTGGCCTCTGCTTATGTCACCAGAAGTGTGTGTGTGCACGAAATGGTTCCTCCTCAAGTGCTTAGAAGAGTCCGCTTCCTTTCTGATCTTGTTTTCGACATGAATTGGTTTATTCAACTCCTTTTTAAAGAATTGCACCAAGGTCACTTTTAGAATCCCTCACACTCTGGTTTATATTTTAAATTGGGGTGTTTTAACTAATGTGGCTTTATTGTGTTGGACTAATCATATACAGTGCAGAAGGGAGAATGTGTAGAATTAAAGTCCGTGGTTTCTTTCCATTTGTCCAATCTAATTAGTTGGGGAAATATTTAGAAGGGTGCTTAACCTTCTCTTTGTTTGTGCCCAGTATAAAATTTCTCTCTCAAACCCTGTCCTATTGCAGTATCATCACCGATGTACACTGCACACCTGTCTTCCCAGGTAACTTGATTCTACCAGGGCAGGGACCATGCCTTATGTATCAGTGCAGCATATACGCTCCGAGCAATGCTTAGCACTTCATAGACACTCATTTCTATTTTGCTGACTGATTATAGTTGTAAGGGTAGGATGTTAACGGAATTAGTGAAGTCCGTTCTTCATGCTTTTGGAGCAACCAATGGATTATATTTTGGGTGCGAGATATAACCTTGGTACTCAGATTAAAACCATTCTTAGCACTTCCTCAGACGATCAGTTTTTCTTCTGTTCATTCAACAAACTTTCTTCCCCCAAACTCTGTGTGCCTGGCACTGCGCGAGGTCCTTAAGATAGACATGGCCCCTGCATGCTGCTGAGGGAGGTGGTCATATCAATAAAGAAATGCAGTAAAGTGGAAGAGGCCTTGTGACCTAAGGGTGGTGAGGGGCCCGGGACCAGCAAGTGATCAGTCCTATCTGAAAGGGAAGCACTTCCTGCACGAAGAGAATGGGACTATCTCAGCAGGCTTTGCTGGGCCAAAAATGGTGGGGGAAGAATGCTGTAGGCTGAGGGAACAAAGTGCAGACACATGGTCAGCAGGCTGGGTCTGGGCATAGGAATGGGATGTGTGCTTGAGAGATGAGGGGAGCTAGTCCCCTGTGCTACGGAGGTTGGTCTGTATCTTGTAGGTAGTGAGTGGCTGTTGATGGGTCTCGAGTAGGTTGTGGCATTTACAGAAGCATCAAATGTTAGAACTGAATAAATTAATTTATTCTAAATCCATGAGTTTTACAGATGAGTAAATTCAGGCCTGGAGATGTGAAGTATTTTGGAGGTGATGATGCATAATAGAAAGATTGAGGGATTTCTAGGGGGACCGTTGGTGGTCAAAATTGAGTCCGGCCATCTTATTAATTGCATTTCATCGAAGAAGTCACTTATTGTCTCTGAAACTCAGTTTCTCCATCTTAAAATGGAGATCCTAATTTTACCTGCTGTGCTGGTGGGTAGGTAGGTATTGTTGTGGGGCCCATTAAAGGCCTTTGAGAGCGTGAGGTGCTGGAGAAATATGAATGTTGTCTGCTAAAAGCCCAGTCCTGGCCTCGGATTGGCTGGGTTTGAACTTTGGCTTCTCCGCTTTCTAATTGGACAGTGCTGGGCACGAAGCATAACCTTTCTGTTTGTCTCTATACATGGAGATGATAACAGTACCTACGCATTGGTTGTTGTAATTATTATTATTTAAATACTATCAGCATTCAATGATAACGCATGCAAAACGCACGCTGCAAGTGCTTAATAAGTGCTACCCATTATTCATTTGTTATTTTAATTATTTTTAGCCCAGTATTCTTTCCAGTATACTCTGCTGCTTTTCTTTGACCCTCTCTAAAACAGCTTTAAAGCCATAGAGATCTTGGAATTGTTCTTGATGTTACAAGGATGAGCCATTTGTGGGGTGATGGCATGTAGACTTTGGCTGTTTAATGCTAATTCCGTGCAGCATTGGGCACCATCTATAGATCTCTACCAAGCATGTCATGGAGGCCTTTGGCTCTAACTAAAGGGTTTTCCAAGGTTACCCTCATCACCTAGGTGGTCTTAGGTCTCAGTGATTGTATGAAGAATTTGAAATCTGGAAGATTAAATCTTCTAGCTGCCACCCCCATTATCACTTCTTTAGATGCATAGAGATATGGTTAGAATACTCAATACATTCATTTTAACCTGAGTACAGGATATAGGAGTCCTTAAAATATGGAGTCACCTTTAAAATTGTTGCCCTACACACATAATACATTTCTGTCCTTTGATGTCCTATGACTACGTGTTGAGGTAGTCTTCTCTTCCTGGTGAAGTATTCTGAGTTGCCCACTTCCTTAGAGGGTGAAGCGTGTTTCGTCACTTTCTTCAGTTATTTTCTGGGTGCAGCTTCATTAGTTGTTAAAGAGGATACTACTTCATTTTATTTCAAATTATGGATGAGGAGTTAGCCCTATTTGGGGCAGAGGGAAATCACCTAGGCTCTCACCTAGCCAGACAGAAATGGTTTTAAGAGAGGATGGGGGAGAGAATCATTTTTATTTTTCTAAATGTTGTAATTCTAACATAATGATATTGAAGAAAATTTTGAAAGAAAAGGTAGAAATCACCTATGTGTTGGTTTTGGTTTTGCTTATTCCCTCCCTATCATTGTACACACACACACACACACACACGAATACAGACTGAAAGGTGATTTTGGCTCTGGGAGCTGAGGTTAGCTTTTGTCCTTTTCTTTACTGTCATGCAACTTCTCAGGATTGGATCCATGATTCACTCTTGCAACCTAATAATAATAACAATAATAATGATAATTCATTTATTTAGAACTTAGTATTTAAGCACTGTTCCAAGGGCTTTATATTATATATATATAATCATTTCATTTCATTTTCACAACAACCCATATGAGATATGGCCTATTATTATCCATTATAAAGAAGGAAAAACTGAGTCACAGTGAAGCTGAGTAATCGGCTCAGAGATGGTGAGTGGTAAAGCCAGGATTTGGAATAGGTTCTCCAGCACCACGCCAGGTGATGGTGGACCTGAGCATGCGTCATAGAAGAGGCTCTGCTCTGGAACAGTGACCTGGACTCTCTGGGTCACCTGCCCCTCCTTTCTACAGATATGCATGGAAGATGCTAGGCTGCTCGTGCGGGCAGATGCGGACACACAATGGCCTGGGCGAGAGGACGTTCAAGGACAGCGTTTATAATTTGTGTTTGATCTAAACATTAATTATGGGCGTGGAAAAAACTTGGAAATGAGTCTTTGTTTCATTCTAGTTTTTGGGACTCATTTGGTCATTTAAGGCTTCTTGTTGGTTCTTTATGGCTGGATTTTTATGCTTATGGCTGGATATTTATTTGTTTGTTTTCTAATGGCACCCTTACTGATATACTGATATGATATAAGTCCTTCCACATGTACCAGTGTATGTGTGGCCCAATTCGCATCTTTGATTACGGAAATTTTTCCTGGAAGAAGTGGAAAATCATCACAGAACTTAAGTTTTTATGAAGTTGAATCTTTATTTCTAGCCATATATATTATATAATACTATGTATATATAGCTACATACATGCACACATGTGTGTGAATATATCACATAATATTATATATATTTGATTTATATGATATATAAGTCACATATACATCTCCTATGATTCTTGAGAATTACTGTATTGAAATCCTAATTGCCAAAGCATGATCTACCCCATCTACATACTTTTCCCCACCATATAAAAATGTTTCTAAAAAAAGACTTTGATGTGATAGAAAATCTTCTGCTTTGGTTTATGATGTAAAAGGGCTCCTGATTCCCCCACCCCAACCCCAGTTTTTATTAGCTGAACTTTCTAAGCACAGGGCACATTTGAAACTTTTCAAATACTGTGGCCATGACAGCTAATGGTGGATAGTGCCATGGCTTAGAAGTTTCTCAAGGCTAATCATTTTTCAAAGAGGGAAAAATAAAAACAACAAAAAAATCAAGTAGATTAATAAAAAGGGCACGGTGTTCTTGATGAGGCAGGCAAAATCTCAAGGCATGGCTCATCCCCTCTTTTAATTATCCAGTTCATTTAGTCAGCTGTGATCCGGGACTTTGGGAGGTCATCTGCTGTATGAAAGGAAGCCATGGCAGCTATTGACCCACGGTTTGGTTCAGGGATGGAAAATGGCCACCCAGGCTAATGAGTCCTTTTAAAAATGGAACCTGGAGAGAAGGGCTCTGGGTGTGATATGTGGTGCCGAGAAGTCCTCCAGATGCCCTGAGCTTTCCTGAACCTCATCATAAAAAAAATATTTATATCTGAGAAATTGGCTGGTTAGCCAGCTTTTGTGATGGCTCATTCACTTGAGCAGAGAGAGCTCCAGAATTGAAAGCTACAGGTAATGCACCTGGAATGCCGCCCTTGGGAAGTTACACTTAACAGCTGCATTGTTGTCTGACCCCTGCATGTCCCCTCACCTTTTTCCTACCTCGGCTGATAATCGGATATACACCGGGCAACCTTGGGGCTTCCTGCTATCATGGCTAAGCAGCCTCTGACAAAACATCGTCAAACAGGGGAAAATAGCCAGGCCAATTCATCTAGTTTCTGCCTCACTGTCTCGGAGACTCACTTGTCCTAGACTGACTAAGGAAGTACCCATCTCATCCCGCTGATGGGCTTCTATTCAGTCCTCCCGACGTGATATGTCCCAATTAAACCACTCACTATCTTGAGTGAGGTTCCCACTGAAGTCTGGGTGCTTCATGGAAGTTGACCAGTTGCTGGACTTGGAGAACTGCTTCTGTGAGAAGAGAGGGCGCCCAGCCAGGAATCTTCAAAACTGATGGCAGATGCTTCAGAGTGTGTGTGTGTGTGTGTGTGTGTGTGTGTGTGTGTGTAGGGGGATGGTGGTGGGGCTGGTGGTTCTGTGAAGACCCAGAAGCCAGGAGTCCACAGCTCCATATTATATAATCAGAAAGGCAGTGACCATTTGCCTGGAGACCACCTTGGGGAAGAAGATGAAGAGAAAGCACCTCTATGCAGTCCCTGCCTGTGACAAAAAAAAAAAAAAAAAAAAAGAATTTATAAACATTTTGTTGGCACTCTAATGGAGGGAGGACCTGGCAAGTTTCTCCAAAGCCCAGAATGATAATGATAAGTGGGAGTTAATTATGTGATCCCCATCGTGATTAATTTAAGATGTGTAAAATACCATTGTTGGATTCCGTGTAGCAGGGAATCCTCATTCTGCATGCAGGTTGTGTTGGTCGTAAAACATTTTGAGATCTTTTCACAGTGCTGCCCTAACCTCAGGCTGTCTAACCTAATATTTTCTATGAAGCCTTAAGTTACTAACTGTGAATTTTAGGAGTTTTCTAGACTAACTCTCATCCCATGTTTTCTTTCATTCAAAGAGGGAGTGTAAAGTATTTACTCTGAGAAATTGCAAGACCCAGGGAGGTTTTCTAAAATTCTCGTGCTCCCTTGTGTTTACCATAAATCTGAGACAGTGATACGATCAGCAAGCTTATTTATGTCTGAGTATAAAACATGAATACGATTTAAACAGAGCCGACTCCCTTTCTAGCATCTCCCCTCCTAGGTTGAATATGAATTTTATAACTATGGTGGACTGTCTGTCCCACTATCATATATTGATTTGTAATTTAGTTTGTAGTAAATTGTTCTCTGTACTAACATTTGCATCTCCTTCCTAAAAAATGTGTTTCTACCTTCAGCTTCCTCTCCAATGTCATTTGAAGACTATCTGGCCGGCAAGTCAGGGCTTCCTCCTCTCTCCTTTCTCCTGCCCCCTGGCTTTCTAGAGAACAAGCCACTTCGGGTGAAGGCATGTAGCTCAGGGTTTCCATGCTGCCCTGAAGTGACACCCAGATTGCAGGTCATAACTATCCACGTAAGGTGTCTGTTGGCATCAATCGGGCGACTCTTCAGGCCATGATAACTTTAAAAATGTATGATGAGTACCATTGAATTGAGACAGATGGGCTGATTTGTGTTATTCCTAAAATAACTGGCAAGTAGGTGTTTATCTCATTTTACAACAGAACAAAATTGCTTTTGCAGTGATTCATTTGTGATCCCAGCTAAGCTATACTATTAATTTACCTTACTTCTGACTGGTGTATTTGCCTCAGTATTTATCGTGTTTCCCATCAGTATTGTCAAACGATGGTGCTGGTATGACACCTCAACATTTGCATTTAGATTATGGGGTTATGGGTTAGCATTGTGAGAGAATGTATCCAGCTGCAGTGTGGTTATTGACGGTGTAGTCATAGCCATTTCTGACATCTTTCCTTGAGTGCTGGTGTGGAACCTTGGTGATTACTGTAACCCTCCAGCAGCCTCCCTTCTTTCAATCTTTCCCCATTCCTATCACCCATTCTGGACACACTGTGGCTTGAGTGATTTTTTTAACATGCAAGTTTGATTTTGTCACAGCTCCTTTTTTTTTTTCCCCCCAATAAAAGCAAACCCAAATTCCTAAGGGACCAGGCTTACCAAAGGCAGGACAGTCAGCCCAGCTTCGTAAGGGAAGTCAGAGATACAGGCTTATGCAGAATGTCTTGATTTTGAAAACCTTGCACAGACGAAACAAATTGCAACTGTATACAGCCTTGACTTTGAATTCTTGGCTTGTAGTCACTCTCTGGTTCCCCATTGGACCTCAAGATAAAATCCAAACTCTTCAGCATGGGATATGTAACTCAGTAATCGGGCTTCGTTTCCACGCTTTTCTTTTTTTTTACATTTCACTTCATTCATTCCCACTAGTGAATAGCATAGGTGCTATTCACACGGAACCAAGTCTAGTAAAATCTTCAATGATGCAATGAGTGGGTTCCAAAAAATCAACTGTGCAGAGTGAGGGGGGGCAGGGGCATGTGAAGTTGATGAGATGACTGGTGGGAGGCTATGCAGCTAGGCACCAGGGTTTCAGAGCCCTTGCTGCAAGATTCACTGCTATCCTAGTCCCATTTGTAGTTTGGTACCACATGATGGCAGAGGTCTACTCTATGCTTGATAGGAACCGTTCTGGCTGACTGGGATTTCACAATAGCAGCAGTGATTCCGGGAATCTCTAGATAGGTATCCTCTGTTTCATGGGCCCACTTTTGGAACAATTACTTAGTATGTGGGACCCAGTGTCAGTGTCCTTTTGTGTGTGTGAACACCACGTGCACATGTATGTATGTGCCCACACACGGACACACACACACAACAAAGAACTTTAACTGGCCCCGTCTGAGAACTGGGGCTGGACAGAGGGCAGGAGCCGAGTCTTAATTATGTCCAAACTCACATTATTGCTTGAGCCATTCTCTTAGGGTCTTCTTGTACCAGTAGTTTCTCAAATGTCAGCAGTAAGCTGTGTTTAGCCTCTGGGCCATTGTAAGGACTGTTCTCTCTGGTGGCATCACTCTGATGAACTTCTCTTGACCTTTAGGATTCAATTTCTATTTAGCCACCTCCTTGGTGACATCTCCACACCCCTAGGAGGAGTCAGGCCCTTCCTCTTCAGAATGCTTGGTACATCTGAGAAACTGACTATGTCTCTGTAATTGGTTCATTGCACGCTGGGTTAGCAGGCTAGCCCCGAGTTGGTCAGGGACAGGGAACGTGTTCTGCGTACCCTTTTCTCTTCCCAGTACCTTGTGGTATCTAGCAAGTGTTCATTAAGTGTTTGTTGAATGGTTGATAGAATGGAAATAAAATGTGGCCGCATGGCTGCAGAAAAGTTTGCCAAGTAAGAATGAAGCACTTTGTTAGACAAAATGGATATAGTTATAACGTACATGTAATATATTATCACATATTATATAATATTACATGTAATATTAATATATTTATATCTATAACACGTGTGTTTTGGCTCCTACGGAGGAGCTAAGAAGTTAGTGTACCTTTCTGTCCACCCCCTCCACCACTGACATTATTCCACGTTTTAGTTTTGTTCTAAGTTTCCTGGCCCAGAACAAAGGTCTCCAAGAAGCAGCCTTTCTTGCTGCTTCCTGGGTTGGCCTGAAGTCAGATGCAGCAGAAAGGAACCTCACAAATAGGTCTGCTCTTGCCAGGTCGCCAGCCAAATTGAGAAGACTTGATACGCTCGTTGAAGTTCTAAGCACACTGTCACACTGGACCCACACTCCCTGCCGTCCTCTGCCCTTCCTCCCCATCCTGAGCCTTAATGTTCTTTAGCTCATTTCCAAACCCCCTCAACTTTTCCACTCGCTTTGAGTCAGCGTCAGTGACGTGTTCTTCCCAAGTCACTTCAAGGCTGGAGTCTTGCTAAAACAAGGTTCTCAGGAACAAAGGGAACTCAAGTTCAGGGTTAAGATGCTAAAATCAGATTGTTCTCCTCTGGCAGTAAATTGGTATGCCACTCTCACCACTGCTGCAGATAAAATTAACCATGCGTTGAAATCATTGCAATAGGCAGTGTCATCAAAGCTTATTTGTAATGAAAATATGATGTTTCAAACCTAAACTCAGGAGTATAATGAATGTACGACCATATGTTCCCCTCCCACGTACGGCTGCGGAGAGGAGATGCTATTTAAAATATATAGCTGTGGATGAGACTCCAGGTTTCTTCTGCATTCCTTATCTCTGGTTGCCTGTGGGTGGTCTGTCCAGAATGGGGGGGTGGGTCAGATCACAGGTGCCCAGGCCTGGCAGGGATGGCTCCTGCGTCTGAGGTAGTACCGGGGAGGTCTCGGGCTTAATCAGCTTGTCTCATTCAGTGGCAGTTGGCTCAGTCCTTAGTGATCTTCCTCTGGTTGCTCCTTTGTCCTTAGCAGTGGTGCTTAGGCAGCTATTGTAATGAGGAGGCCGAGCAGGGACTGACCAGAGCTAAACTCTAGTGAGTGTGATCCCGGAGACCAGTGATCACACTCAGAGGTTCCTGAGGGTGGAGTTGGTCGCTGTTCTAACTGGTTTGAAACACAGGGATTGAGGAAGAAGCCTTCGCACCAAGAGCCAGAAGCCCATGTTCTCTTTCGCTAGCTTCTTCCTGACAAAGCGGGCTCTCTGGAGGGCTGACCGCTGTCATGTGACTGGGAGCATCTGCACCCAAGTGTGTGGGTCTCCAATGAAGCCGCACTGGAGGTCCCAGGTGTGTAATTCTGAATCCTCACCGTAACCCTGACCTACCCTTGCTTTTCAACTGAGGAAACAGGATCAGAGAGGTTAAGTAGCCTCATGGAATGGTGATGAGCAACCTGAGTTATTTCATGCTTGTTGCTGCCGGAGAGAGTAAAGCAGAAGAATCTAATTACCTGGTGTGAATCCTGGCTTTGCCATTTAATAGCTGTCAGACGTTGGGCAAGTTACTTATTCTGAGTCTTGATTTTCTCATCTTTAAAATGAGAACAATGCTGATGTCAGAAGTCTTTATGGGCATTAAATGAGAGATTTCCCATAATGGGCAATAATCAGTACATAGTAAACACTCATTAAATCTTGGTTATGAATATTGTACTGTTGCTCTGCCAGGGTGCGTGGAGTTACCCTCTGTCTACTGTGTCTGAGCTGCCTCTACCCACATCCGTGCCTGCCAGGTGGCGGGTGGGACCAGACAGTAGTGTGAAATGTCTACTTCAAAAGAGGTTTTTTTTTTTTTTTTTTTTCCTGCAAAGATTAAATGAGACAATATATGTACTATCTCTGGTATAATACATAGGATATTTTTTTTCCTCCCTTAGCTGCCTTCCTCCAATACTTATATTGCTCTCGGCCTTGTACAGTGTCATCTGTCCCAGGTATTCTTGACACCTAAGAAGGGGACATGTGAGGACCAGCAAAGCATTTAAGACTCAAGGAATATGTTTCTGATGGAGGAACTTCAGGCTTCTTTTACAAGTATAGGAAGGTGATTTGGGAAATATTTAGGATGAGTGAAGAGCAGGGGTGGGGGTTCAAGATTGAGGGCTGAGGACAACTCCTGTGGTCATTCACATCTCAACTCATCACACATAAATGAAAATGGATAAAGGCATCCATTTTTTCTTTCCTTCCTCTCCCCATTAAAACATGCACTGTATTATCGAAATTAAATTTCTCCAACAAGTTGCTGCCTTTTTTTTTTTTTTTTTGGCCAAGTATATACTATATGACTGTAAAGTTAGGTGGGCCTTCAGCTTTTCATTAAGCTTGTTAAAATACTGAGATGCAAATAAAGAGGTGGCTGTCCTGGGGAGCTCCTTACATGCTACTTTGATTTCCTGACGGTTTGCTCAGTGGCCACAGAGAAGTGACCCCACCCCCTCATCTCTCCTCCCTTCAGTTTTTACAACTGAAAAATTGTCAGGGCACATTCCTGCCTCCTAAGCCCAGGGCTTTCAGGTCTAGTGAAACAGTTCATTTCGGGGCAACATTCTGAGTGTTTTTGGTGAAGTGATGGTATGGAGAGCCACAAGGGGTCCTGCTTTCTACCTGACTCTTAGCTCTTGGATTGAGAGATTTTGTTACCCAGCAGTGGGGGCAGTGTGTGTGTGGGGGGAGGGAGGAAGGAGCAAAATGTCCGTGTCTCATCTTCTTGGTGTTGATCAAACGTCTTTTAGAAAAGCTTCCTGACAAGAGAGACTCCCTCACGCCGTCAGGGAAAGCAGGCCAGGCTTTCCATTTTATGTTGAGATAATGCAAAACAAAATCCCTCCCCAATGACTGCCTGATAAAGGAATAAATTGACTGTACAAGGTGATGTGTTTGATAGGTCATTCTCGCCGATGCACTAGAAACACCTTCTAGTAAGAACAAAATGAGGGCAAATTTGTTATGCACCTTTTGTCATTTTTAGATTGCATTGACATTTTTTTTTTTTTTTCAGATTGGAGCCTATTATCCTGAACTTCCTAATAAACAGGAGTGACTTAGGAAGTGTTTCTTTGTGTTGACCTTTACTTAATTTTCTATGCAAATAAAAAAAACAAAACTATTAGGGAGGACCAATCAACACTTTAAATATCCTATGTATATATGTTATTCTTATAAATAGATGTGGGTACAGCTTTTGAGCATATTTTTATCAGCCTGTGTAAGGGTAAAGTGTTTATTTTTAAAAATATATATATGTCTCTATATTTATCTGTGTCTGAGGATGGGGTAAAATGGTTCATTTAGGACCATTGTGGTTCTAGAGAGCACATGGCTGCTAAAATGTTAAAACCGGGTAGTGCTCTAAAAATAATAATATTCCACTGTGGCTTGCCTTTGGTGAGAGCTCTGCGTAGGGCAATTAGACAAAAATGCTATTCCATTGCCGATTTCCTCTTTAGCAGGAGGCGGTGGCCGGCAGTTGAACTAAAAGTGTTCAGAGCAACACAGCCAGGAGAAGCACGCGTTGGGGAGAAGCACCTTTTAACGTTTGGGGATTTTTCTTTTAATTCCCTGCAAACGTTAAGACTGTGTAGGAGGGTGGGTAATGCAGCTGTTCTTTGTAGCTTCTCTCCTGGCAGGCCAACAAGAAAATCAGTGGTCTGTTGGAGTCCCTGAGTTGGCCCATAAATAGCGGTGAAGTGTTGCATTTTGAAATGCCTGTGTAACACTGACCGTGCGCCACGGCTGGGGTGCTAATGGTTTATGTGGCCTGCAGGTGACAGGAAGATTTCTGCAGGCAGGGCTTTGTTGTAAATTCAGTCTGCCGCACCGCCTCCTACCATCAGAGGTGGTTTCCGAGAGATCACCGGCTTTTTGAGTTACGGTGAGGGGGTGCCAAGATGAATGGTGGGTTGGCTCAACACAGCTGTTGCTCCTGGCGTGTGGAATTCCAGAAGACGTAAAAAGATTGTGCTGCGGAGATGTGGGAATTAGAAATGAGGGCCGAACGGGTGTGACAAAGCGGGGACTTTTGCGATGACACTATGAGAAATGCTTAGAACGTGTAGGTTACTGTTCCAGAACTGCAGTGGATGTGAGGATAATTCATCCAGCACACGTTGATCTTCCTTATTATTACTGTTTATTATTAACAGCAATTAAGTTCTTGTTCCTGAAATGGACTTTAGTTCCACGGTGTCCTCATATCTGTCATCTCATTTTATCCTCATACCAAGTGGCAGATATTTATAGAAGGGGCAGCGGTCTTTTCAGGGGAGCCACTGGGCTCCTTTTGAAGTGCATTGTGTGCCAGGCATAGTTGAAAGTTAATTAAAAAGACACATTCTCTGCCCATTGGACACTCATAGGCAAAAAAGACAGGAACACCGCAAATGCTAAACGTGGAATAGGTGTCCTCCAAAAGGCTCTTTACAAATAGGGGAAAAAAGGGTGAAGGTTTTCTTTTGTTTTGTTTCTTTTTCTGTTTCTCGTCTTGGTGGACTTGCTCTTGGAGAAATAATGTTGATAAACAGCAACACCCGACAACATTAGTATGCGCTCGGCCCTGTCCTCGCTGGCACCTCGTGTGGATTTAACCCTCATTTAATGCTCACGGAAGCTGGCAACGCTGGTCTTCCTAGTAGCTCTGCTTTACCAGAGAGCAAACTGCCCCAAAGGATGAGTCCAGAGCCCCGTTGCTGGGAAGGCACTGGCGGGACTTGAATCCAGGCCATTTGATCTTCTTGGAAGAGTACGAAGCTCTATTTATTGGGATATAATTATTTTATGGCTCCAGAAATGCCTTCTGGGAATCCCCCTGCTCAGTGCAGATGTGATCCTTTCAGGGGAATCTAAAGCAATTTCTTTACAATGATTAGTTACCAGTGTCACCGGGGAGGCTTCTAGCATCCATTGTTATTATTATTTTTACATGTTGTGAAGGCCAGAAGAGACGCCAGTGGGGAGGTAGGGTGCGCTCCTTGGGGGCCATGCAGAACTCTGTACCAAAGAATGTGATGGTATCTTTCAATTTAAGAGGAGGAGGGCTGTAATGTGGGGGAAAGGCAGGATTAGGAGTCTGAGTTGGAAACTGAAGAGTTTCCACAGAATTGTGTCTGGGCTTTGGTTCATCCGTTCTAAAATAGGGACCATCGTACTCTTCTTGCTTGCTTTCTCATGTTCCTTGGAGCGGCCTAGGTTGTTTTCCCCTCTGAGCTTTGCATGCGCTTTTCCTCCTGCCAGGAGTACCTTTCCCAGTCCTTTCCGATGTTCCCTCATCATGCTCACAAGTCAGCTTCCGGAAGAGCTTTTCTTGACCACTTTACTCAAGTGGCAGCTTCTATTCTTGAACTTCTATTGTGTTATTTTCTTTCATATTTTTATGTGAATTATATTCTTTAGATGCTTATTGCTTTTAGAAATGATCTTTTTTGTTTGCTTACTTGTTGATTATCCATGACCCCAAATGCAGTAGGGTCTCAGCTCCTGAAGGCAGGGACCGGGACCCTCTTGTTAATTATGTAATTCTAGTGTCCAGAACGGTGCCTGGAACAAGAGAGGGTGCTAATAAATACTTGTTGAAAGAATGGTGAACAAATGACTAGATGAGTTAGGTCAGTGTGGGGTTGTTTGAGGTAAAGTAAGCAAAAATCTTATACGCACGTTATTGTAAATATTTAGCACAAATACAACGCAAACAAGGTCCGCTTAGGACATTGAGATGCAGCCATAAGCGTTATGTTTCTTGGAACTGCCTAATACTAAGAAAACTTGTATAGATGGCCATCTATGGGCTTTTCTCTCATCTCCTTGTGTCAGTTCCAATAACTGGAATGCAAGACAATAGCTAACTTAATATTAAAAAGCTTCTCCCCCACTATCCTCATTGTAACAATGCTGGAATCCAGTAAGTTTCCTGGATGTGTTCTTGATTGGAATTGAATAAAAATCAATGGAAAGTGAAACCCAAAGCCTTCCTTTAGAGCTTCCTTTAGACAAAGTTTCGTGTCTCTGATCTTATCAGGGAGGACAGTCAAAGGGAGGATGTATTGGGTCAGTCTTTGGATGAAAGGGAACTCAGGAATAGCCATTAATGATTTCCTAATACTTGGTCAGCACCAAAGTACTGTATCATTGGCATCTGAAGACGATTGCATTTCAGGTAGCCATACAGAATTCACATTTTACTGGGAGCCGTTCGAGAGCCTCTTAGGTACACCGTCACTTTGCATTCTGTTTTATTTGGAATAATATGAATCCCGGTTGATAATGTTCAGAATCAGAAAGCCCTCCAAATATGGGGGGTACACTTTCAAAAAAGACTGTAATTGAGATGTCTGTCTCCACATATCCCAATGGGCAGAATGATGTATGCCAAGATACTCAGGTTTGTGGAAACCACAGTGTTTTCCTAAGCATGGATGCCTGTCTTTGCTACCTCCCCTTTACCAAAAAAATGTTTATTTAAATATTGTTCCATCCCCACAAGCACTTTTATTATTTACCGATTTAAAAAAATGACATCATTACTTTACTTCTGAATTTTTTAAAGCGACAATTGTGCAATTAAATTACTGAATTCATTTATATTTAATTGTGCTTTTGGTTTTAATGTGCTATTGGACGGCATTTCTTTCTGAGGCTGTTAGTTTTCCACATGGAGAATCTAAGGCTATATCAAGGAAATATATTACATGGGCAAGACAAAGTCTCATTAGTGTTATTTATAGCATGCTGAAACCTCATTAGGGGAAGGTATGCTGGATTCAAAAATGCATTACCGGGAACGCTTTATTTTTTTGTACTGGAGAAATTGCTTTTATTGTGTTTCTTTGTCACAAGCATAGTGGCTACTGTTTCTTAAAGTATGAAATAAATTAAGTTGGAAGAAAAGAGTAATTAATCCACTAGCAAGTATAGCCTCATCATATTAGCAGAATGGCCTACACATGGTTCTAAAGAATTTCTATTTACCCACGCACCTTACCCTCGACCAACCACTAATTTATAGCTTGTTTCACCTCAGGTAAAAAGCAATATTTTTCAGGGCAGTAGTTTGCATCTTAAACAGTAATAATGTGCTTTTAGTGCATTTCAAATCAGGGATGAGTGAAACTTGAGGTGCAAAGTCACAAATTGCCCAATTTAGGAAGTTCTATTTGTTCTAATGTGAGCCATATATTCAATCCTGCGTAAATATTGTCCAGGAGGCATGCCGGAGGACTGTGATTTGAGGCAAATGGGAACAAAAGAATGAGCCTCTGAGTTGTCAGTCTCACGAATGAAACTCATTTCGAGTGTGTGGTTGCTGATGAGATGGAGCAAGGAAACACTAGACTGCTGCAGTTAAAATTCTGCCTTTTCCCAAGGCTTTGCCTTGTTGCAAGGTGGGGTAGTGGAAGTAATTCAGACCCAGCCACTAATTTTTCTGCTCCATTATCATCTTGACTGTGGTTTTTTATTGTCATCTGTCTTTGGGTGAAAGGCTGTATTAGTAAGAAATAATTTCTACCAGAAGATTCAGAAACCTCTACTAACAGTTGTTTATGATACAAGCACATTTATTATTTATTATTTAGTTAACAGGAGATATAGATGGTGGGTCTCAGTGTTTTTTGTTCATGACCTCAGCAGTGTCATTAGGAATTCAGGTTCTCTCCATCTTTCTTCTCTACTGTTCTCAGTTTTTTTCTCTTTATGCTTATTGCCACATGGTCTCAAGACGGCTACCACAGCTCCAAGTATCACATCCTTACACTAAGTGTTGCAAGCAGAAAGGGAAGGGAGGGGCAAAAGTCTTGTAATTTTGCGTCTTTTTCTCCGTAGAAAGGACGCTCTTTTCTCAAACTCTGTGGGCTTCTCCTTAAATTTCATTAACCAGAACTGGCCCACTTGCTCGTCTCCTCCCCAAAACAAATTACTAATGAGAAATAAAATCACAGTATTGGACTAGGGTATGGAGAGGGATCCCTGATCTCTCAGATCAAGTGTTCTCTCTTCAAAGAGAAAGAGGGATTATGGTTATTGGGTAATGCATATCTGATATTTGTTGTCTGCCTTGGTGGCCACTGAGCAATTTATAAGATGGTTTTTGCACAGCAAATGTTTTTACTAGTCACATTTGTAATCATGCTCTTTGGGCCAAGGTAGAGAAGATTTTATCATCAATCCTTCCTCTTTCCAGCCATCCATACCCGTACACCCACCTACCCACCTACCCATGTACTGAACATATGAAGCATAGCTACATGTTAACTGCTTTGTGGGACAGAAAGATAAACCAGGCATGGATCTGCTCTAACACACATCCTGATACATTTTGGAAATTAGACACATGCCCAGGTAATTGTAATTCAAGATAGAAAGTATGAATTGACCTTCAAGTTCAGAGGTGGGAGAATTAGGGAAGCTTTCTGGATTAAGAGGAGATTTGAGCATTTTATATCTAACACGCCTATGAAACATCGTAGTCCTTTCTAGAGCGTTCTCATTGGAAAACAATTTCCATGATTCTCTCAGGAGTTGTTTTTGACAGCTTTTCTTGCCCCGGCTTCCTGAGGCTGCCAGTGACACATCTATGGGTGGCGTGGTCTCTGTAAGAAAGGAGTGGCGATAGGGCAAGCGATGGGTCTTGACGTTCTTTTGCTTCACTTGATAATAAGTGCATTTGAATTTGTGGATGGATTGGGTGGCTTGTTTTGATGAGATTGCTATTGGAATTATGTCACCAGTGACTCCAAGTGATGTATCCGGGGCAAGATCACTACAGCAAAAACCAAGAAAAAAAATAGAAATCATCAGCCACATTAACGGTGATGAATGATCGCGGCATTGACGTGGTCTTTTTTTTTTTTTTTTTTTTCTTCCTCTCAGAAGCAGACAGCCTTGTACCTGGCTACATTTCCAATAAATAATGACATAAATAGCTCCTAGGTGTATATCTGCAGGTGACTTACCTGCCAACTTAGATTTGAAGTCAGAAACCATTTGGGGCAGAGGGGCAGAGTTGAGGTTTGTGGGTCAAATCCAGCCTGCAGTCGTAGTTTGTTGGATGTACACAGTGTTTTAAAAATCCTGAAATTTCAAAAAACAGAAATTTAGATTTGGGGGCTTATTTTTTTAAAACAGAAAGATATAGAAATTCTGGGTCGCCATTCTCACATGGCACTCATTACCCAGAACTAAGAAGCTCAAATTGCTGTGAACAGGGCATGTCCTCTTCAGTTTGCCACAATACCTACCATTCCCTATTGCCTTTCACTGGCTCTCCTTGATTCCCTGGGGAACAGTGGAAACTTTGGAGTTTGGCATCCCTGAGTGAGAGGTATTAGTTCAGATTTAGCAACACAGAACAGATACACTCTACCCATTTAGAAATTATTCTACTCTTCTTATTTTTCAAAAACCTCAGAGAAAGCTTACCACTATCTACTAGAGGTTTTATTTTTTTGTTTGTTTGTTTTGTCTAAAATCATGAATAACTTCATATTTGAATTGCTAATAGCCCTCTTTATAATGCGTTGACATTTCAGTTAGTTTTACATGGAGTAAAACTGTTTGGGCAGAGTTAATCTAGCTAAGTGTAAATTAATGTGTTCTCTCAGAGCTATATTATAGGCATATATATATATATATATATATATATATATATATATATATATACACACACACACACACACACACACACACACACTGTCTCCACTGGGAGCTATTTTGGAATGCAATTAACCCTTTGAAGAACTGTCATTACATGATCCCAAATGGCATGAAAGAGTTAACTCACTTATCAAGTATGCAATTCATTTCTTTGGGGCACTGTAAATTATAATCTTGGAAAATTTGGTTGAGTTATTGCGGTTGTTACTATTACTGTTAAATAGTAGTAATGGATTTATGTAGTACCTTGACACCACAGAGCTAAAAACAATTACATTTAAATATCAATTCAATTTAATGTGAAACCATGTTTTGTCTAATCATTGTAGCTAATTGCTATCCTTTAGAAGCAGTTTCCACAACATTTTTATTAATGGTCTGGTAGCAAGTTAGCTGTTTGGAAGTTTCTTGCATGAAGTACCATGCAGCGTGAATTTATGTGTGTCAAAAATATCTTTTTAAATGTATTTACTAGCTGATGTGTATATAATGTATGACCTACTGAAGATTAGAAATGTCAGTGGAGTGAACGTGCCTTTGAATCAAATGTGTCGGGAGAATGTTCATGAGGATAAGATGAAGGCTTCAAATGCTAAAGTCAATATACAAAATAATGAAAACAGAAAGTTGGCCCACCCACTCCTTCTGTCAACTAAGAATCCCTATTAACAATCAATAGGTGTTCAGTAAATACCCAGAGATCAAAGAGTATTGTAATAAATAATATTTGCAATATTATGCCTGGAGCAATGCAAGATGTGTGATGTCAGAGTAACACCCCCCCCCCCGAAAAAAAAATTAAATACCTTAAGTGCTTTTTCCCTTAAGCCCCTAAAACAAGAAATTATGAGAAAGTCAAAGTTAGCGGGAAATAAACTGATATTTAAGTTGTTTATATACCGGGGATGCCAAAAAATGTATACACATGACTTGTCTTTATCTTTTGTTATCGGTATATATTGAGGATTACAGTTTTAATACAGTTTTTTCCTTTTTTATAATGTGTATACATTTTTTTGGCACCCTCAGCATAATCACCATACATAATGATGGGCTTAAAAGTCAGGAGGCCTAGTTTTCAGACCTTTTTTCCCCACTTTTTGACTGTGGGACCATAAGCAAATTATTAGACATTTCTGAGCCTTTCTCAATTTCCTCTTTTTAATGAACATAGATATAACATATATCTGGTAGGGCTATTGAGAAGTTTAAGGAAGATGATTTATGTGTAGAGCTTGCAGAGTCCTGGGCATATTGGAGATGCCCAGTTTTTGTGAAGTGTCAAGTTCCTTTTCTTTCCAAAAAGAAAAGCCTTTTTTGTACCTTGTATGTTAGGAATTTTCCAGAAATGGCCAATATTATTGGACTGAGTTCATGAAAATGATCTGGTTGTTCCTACCAGTGTTTCTTGCCTTGTCTGAATATGCCTGTCTGGCTATCAACGTCTAGACCTTCTTTCTTGGTGATTATTTTCCTGATGATTTGGTGATGTTTATTGCAGAGCTGGGGGAGGAGTTGGCAGGTTTGGAGTGCAGGCTCTAAGTTCCGTAGCACTAAATTAATGATTTAGACAGGTGTTTGTTTAATATGTGCAACTCAGGCACCTATCAGAGTCTGCATGATTCCACACTCAGGTCAACCTGTCCCTAAAAGCCACAGGGTTGAGGTAGAGTAGTCCCCCCTTATCTGCAGGGGATAAGTTCCAAGACCCCCTGTGGATGCCTGATAACCTGGATAGTACCCAAACCCTACTATGTTTTTTCCTACACACAATACCTATGTTAGAGTTTAATTTACAAATGAGGCACAGTATGAGATTGACAACAATAACTAATAATAAAATAGATCAATTATAACAATCTGTTGTAATAAAAGTTATGTGACTGTAGTGTTTCTCTTCCCCACCATCTCTCTGATACTGATCTGATAACCTAGACAGCTACTAAGTGACCAACATGTCCTGAGCCAGATGGAGTGGGATGGTGCGAAATTTATCATGCCACTCAGAATGGCGTGCACTTTAAAACTTATGAATTGTTTATTTCTGGAATTTTCCATTTAATACTTGCAGACCATGGTTGATTGCAGGTAACTGAAACTGTGAAATGTGAAACCATGGAAAATGAAACCACGAATAAGGAGGGGCTACTGTGTTGGGAAGTGAAGCAGGGCATATGGAGCTCTTAAGGTAAAAGCTGGTGTACTTTTTGTAACACTTGGGTCATCTCCACACACAATATCGCCCATGGGTCTTCACACCTAAGGCTCAGTCATGTGGTCCAGATGAGTGGGGTAGACCAGATGCCTAGGCGAGGGCACTGGCATCCAGGCCGAGTTGCTCAGGCTTGCTGTGCTAGACAGCAGGGCGCCAGGCAAGCAAAGAAGTTGTGTAGAAGGTGGTGTAGTCTGGTCACCACCTGTAAAAAGGATGGAATGCTCAGAGGGCAGAGCTGGAGACCCCTGCTAGGAGATGATTTCTGGGAGCCCCTCCTCCCGTTGCATCTCACCGCCTCTCTAGGCTCCTGGGACTTCTTTCTCTCCTTCCTCTGTGGGGATGCTGAACTCATGTGCAGCTGGAGGGGAGGACCTTTGGCTCTGGGCCATCACTTCTAAGGAGGCAAGGGTAGACCAGGAAATGGAGTTTCAAAATAGGGGCCTCCATGGACCTTGCATCCCTGCCCCTCCCCTCTTCTTCCACATCCTTGAACTTGCTCCTCCCTCCTACCCCATTGCTCGTGTCTGTTGTGGAGGCCTAGAAAGGAAACAAGGTGTGGGCTGTACCACTACCCAACATCTATTTTCAAGGTTGATTGTGAGGATCAATAACAGTGAGTTTTAAATATGAAGGGCCATGTAAGTGCTAAATAACTTGCAACTGATGGGGACTCTAACATTTCAGATACTATAAGGTAGGATGGGAATGAATAGATATAAAGGCTCATTCCATGACTATCATGACAAAATAACACATTCATTTGTTCAAGAAATATTTATCGAGGACATCATCAAAATGGCGGCATGAGGTGAGCCTCTGTAAATCTCCCCTGGAATTTACAACTAATCGAACAACTATAACTCCACAAAGAACTCCCTGTACAGTAGACAGGCAAGACGAAAAGTCTCACTACTGAATTCACCTAAAGGTGGGCAAATTGTGCGAGCGGGGGGCAGGAGGGAAGGTAGAAGTGCAGAGACAGAGCCGCGCAGGCGCAGGGCGCAGACCTAGCTCAGTGCTCCAAGCTCGCTAGGTCCCAATGCTGCGGGAGAGGTAAGAACTTGGACTGCTAGGGCTCTGCTTGTGGCCCACAGGGCTGAGGGGGCAGCATATAACACAGCTGAACCCAACGCTCACAGCAGAGACCTCGGAGAAAAGACTGAGGGAAGAAAGCTGAAAACGGTGGTTTAAGCCCTCACTGCCACAGAGAACGGAAGCCTTAGGCACTGAGACTAGCCGCCCCCTCCCTACCCTCCCAGAGCTCGCCCCGCCCCCATCTGCCTGGTGCTAGAAGCAGAACAGTAGCAATGTCAGATAAAAAGAATAGAATATTTGCAGTTCTGAGAACTGTGGTCCGCAGACACAGATTTGCAGCCCAACTCATTCTGGCAAAGGGGAGGGAGCTGTGGAAGCAGGACTGGCTGTGGTGGTGGTCGCTGCCATTGCTCTGGGCCAATTCTCACAACTCACCCCGCCCCTGTCCCCACCTATCTGGGCGGATCCCTGCAGGAGTAAACAGAACTGCTGAAACACACGGGCTCTGACTCTGGTGCAGAAGAGCTTTGGAACTTCAAAAGCGCTCCACATCCCCACAGGGACATGGTGCCCTATGACCCAGGTGAACTGTTAACAGAGGAGAAGCCCGCCTTCCAGGGAATCCCCCCATTGTGTGAGAAGCTGGACTAGTGCAGAGAAAGCATAACACTACATTGTGAGAGAGAAAGAAAAGGCTGCAGTCAGAGAGAAAATAAAGCATTCTACAAACACGTACTGGAAAACAAAAGAAAGACCTCTTCCTATCAACCTGTTGCAGCACCCACTCCTGTAGATGTCTAGGAAGAGAAATAATAAATCTTTAGTTGCCATGAATAACCAAGGCAACAAGACAGCTCAGAAAGAAAGTGAAAAGTCTCCAGAAAATGAACTTAAAGATATGGAAATATGTGGCTTAAATGACAGAGAATTCAAGATTGCAGTTCTGAAAAAACTCAACGAGATGCAAGAAAACACAGCAAGGCAGTTTAATGAACTCAGAAACACAATCAAAGAACAATATGAACATTTTACCAAAGAAATTGAAATTTTGAAAAAGAACCAAATAGAATTTCTGGAGATTAAAAACTCAATAGAAGAAATTGAGAATGAAATAACCAGCTTAGGTAGTAGAGTTGACCAGATGGAGGAAAGAGTCAGTGACATTGAAGATGGAAACCTGGAAATGACACGGATGGAAGAAGAAAGAGACTTGAGACTTAAAAGAAATGAAGGAACTGTACAAGAATTTTCTGACACCATCAGAAAGAGCAATATAAGAATAATGAGCATACCAGAAGGAGAAGAAAGAGAGAAGGGAACAGAGAGTATATTCAAACAAATAGTCTATGAGAACTTCCCAAACTTGTGGAAAGTAGTGGATCCTCAAATCCAAGAAGCAAATAGAACACCTAGTTACCTCAGCCCCAACAGGCCTTCTCCAAGGCACATTGTATTGAAGCTGTCAAAAATCTACGACAAAGAAGGAATCCTCAAGGCAGCCAGGGAAAAGAAGACGGTAACCTACAAAGGAAAGCCCATTAGATTATCATCAGATTTCTCAGCAGAAACTCTGCAAGCCAGGAGGGAGTGGAACCAAATATTCAAACTATTGAAAGAGAGAAATTATGAGCCAAGAATAATATACTCAGCAAAGATATACTTTAGATATGAAGGAAGAATAAAGACCTTTCCAGACATACAGAAGCTGAGGGAATTTTCTAATACACAACCTGCACTACAAGAAATACTAAAGGAGGCTATTCGACCACCATCAACAGGGACAATTTGTGGCAACCAAAACATAAAAAGGGGGAGAGTAAAGGCCTGAACCGGAATATGGGAATGGAGAAAGTAGGCATGCTGAAGAAAATGGAATACTCTAAATATCAAACTTTCTTTTACATAAACTTAAGGGTAACCACTCAAAACAAATCTAGAACTGAAATATATACTGTAATAAAAGAAGAAACAAAGGGAAACATCATAGAATACCACCACACAGAAATAATAGGCAACAACAAAAAGGCAAAGAAACAATGGAGACACAATCTTACCAGAAAACTAAAGATAGAATGATAGTAAATCCTCACGTATCAATAATCACCCTAAATGTAAATGGACTGAACTCACCAATAAAAAAACCAGAGTTGCAGATTGGATCAAAAAACTAAACCCGACCATATGCTGTCTCTAAGAGACACATCTCAGCTACATTGACAAGCATAGACTCAAAGTAAAAGGGTGGAAATTGACACTCCAAGCAAATGGTATCCATAGAAAATCAAGTGTAGCTATACTGATATCAGATGAAACAGACTTCAGGGTGAAAAAGGTAACAAGAGACAAAGATGGACATTTCATAATGGTAAAGGGGACTATACAACAAGAAGACATAACAATCATCAATATTTATGCCCCCAATCAGGGAGCACCGAAATATACCAAGCAACTACTAACAGAACTAAAGGGAGAAATTGACCAAAACACAATTATACTAGGGGACCTAAATACATCATTGACAGCTATGGATAGATCATCCAAACAGAAAATAAATACTGAAATAGCAGCCCTAAATGACACATTAGATTAAATAGACATAATTGACATTTATAGAGCACTTCATCCTAAAACATCAGACTATACATTTTTTTCTAGTGTACATGGAACATTCTCAACGATAGACCATATATTGGGACATAAAACTAGCCTCAGCAAATTTAAGAAGATTGAAATACCAAGCATATTCTCTGATCACAAGGCTTTGAAATTGGATATCAACTGCAAAAAGAAAGCAGGAAAAACCCACAAATACATGGAGATTAAACAACATACTTTTAAAGAATGACTGGGTCAAAGAAGAAATTAGAGGAGAGATCAAAAGATACATAGAAACAAATGAGAATGAAAATACATCCTACCAAAATTTTGGGGATGTAGCGAAAGCAGTTTTAAGAGGGAAATTTATATATTACAGGCCTATCTCAAGAAACAAGAAAAATCCCAAATACATAACCTCATGTTACACCTTGAAGAACTAGAAAAAGAAGAACAAATGAAACCCAAGGTCAGCAGAAGAAAGGAAATAATAAAAATCAGAGCAGAACTAAATTAATTAGAGAACAAAAAGACAATAGAAAAAATTAATGTGACAAAGAGCTGGTTCTTTGAAAAGATTAACAAAATTGACAAACCCTTGGCTAGAGTCACTAAGATAAAAAGAGAGAAGACACTAATAAACAAAATCAGAAATGAAAAAGGGAGGTTATCACAGATGCCACAGAAATACAAAGGATCATCCAGGAATACTATGAAGGACTATATGCCACCAAATTCAATAACCTAGAAGAAATGGACAAGTTCTTAGAAACATATAGCCTTCCTAGGCTGAACCATGAAGAACTGGAAACTCTAAACAGACCGATCATCAGTAATGAAATTGAATCAATCATCTAAAACCTTCCCGAAAGCAAAAGTCCGGGACCAGATGACTTCACTAGTGAATTCTACCAAACCTTCAAAGAGGATCTAATACCAATTCTGCTCAAACTCTTCCAAAAAATTGAAGAAGAGACAGTTCTCCCTAACTCATTTCATGAGGCCAACATTACCCTGATACCAACCCTGATAAGGACAACACAAAAAAAAGAGATCTACGGACCAATATCTCTGATGAATACAGACGCAAAAATCCTAAACAAAATTCTAGCAAATCGAATTCAACAATGCATTAAAAAGATTATTCATCACGACCAAGTGGGGTTCATCACAGGGGCACAAGGATGGTTCAACATCTGCAAATCCATCAATGTAATACATCACATAAACAAAATAAAGGACAAAAATCATATGATTATATCAATTGATGCAGAAAAAGCATTTGACAAGATACAACATCCATTTATGATTAAAACACTTAATTAAATAGGTGTAGAAAGAAAATACCTTAACATAATAAAGGCCATATATGACAAACTCTCAGCTAATCTCATGATTAACGGTGAAAAACTGAAGCCCTTTGCTCTATGTTCAGGAACACGACAGGGCTGTCCCCTATCACCTCTGCTTTTCAACATAGTGTTGGAAGTCCTTGCCAGAGCAGTCAGGCAAGAGAAAGAAATAAAAGGCATCCAAATTGGGAATGAAGAAGTCAAATTGTCACCCTTTGCAGATGACATCATGCTATATATAGAAAACCCTAAAGACTCCACCAAAACGCTATTAGAAACAATCAACGAATACAGTAAAGTCGGCTGGCTACAAAATCAACGTACAGAAGTCCATTGCATTCCTATATACTAACAATGAAATCACAGAAAAAGAAATAAAAAAAGAACAATTCCTTTTGCAATTGCAACAAAAAGAATAAAATACCTAGGGATAAACTTAACCAAGGATGTGAAAGACCTATATGCTGAGAACTACAAGACATTTTTAAAAGAAATTGAAGAAGACACAAAGAAATGGAAAGACATTCCATGCTCATGGATTGGAAGAATCAACATAGTTAAAATGGCCATATTACCCAAAATTATATACAGATTTAATGCAATCCCCATCAAAATACCAATAACATTTTTTAAAGATAAAGAACAACAACTCATCAGATTTGTTTGGAACCACAGAAGACCCTGAATAGCCAAAGCAATCTTAAGAGTAAAGAACAATGCTGGAGGTATCACACTCCCTGACTTTAGCTTGTACTACAGGGCTACAATAATCAAAACAGCATGATGTTGGCAGAAAAACAGACACATAGACCAATGGAATAGAATTGAGAACCCAGAAATAAAACCACATAAATATGGACAGATAATTTTTCACAAAGAAGGAAAAAATATACAATGGAGAAAAGATAGCTTCTTCAATAAATGGTGCTGGGAGAATTGGATAGCCACGTGCAAAAGACTGAAACAGGACTGCTATCTGTCACCATGTACCAAAATTAATTCAAAATGGATCAAAGACGTAAGCATAAGACCTGACACAATAAACTGCATAGAAGAAAACATAGGTACTAAACTTATGGATCTTGGGTTCAAAGAGCGTTTTATGAATTTGACTCCAAAGGCAAGGGAAGTAAAAGCTGAAATAAATAAATGGGACTATATCAAACTTAAAAGCTTCTGCACAGTAAAAGAAACCATCGACAAAATAAAGAGGCAACCTACTGAATGGAGAAGATTTTTGCAAGCAATGCCTCTGATAAGGGGCTAATATCCAAAATATACAAGGAACTCATGCAACTCAACAACAAAAAAACAAACAACCCAATTGAAAATTGGGCAGAGGACCTGAAGAGACATTTCTCCAAAGAGGACATACAAATGGCAAATAGACATATGAAAAAATGCTCAACATCACTAATCATCAGAGAAATGCAAATAAAAACCACAATGAAATATCACCTCACACCAGTTAGAATGGCTATCATCAACAAGACAAATAGTAACAAGTGTTGGAGAGGCTGTGGAAAAAAGGGGACCCTCATACACTGTTGGTGGGAATGCAGACTGGTGCAGTTGCTATGGAAGGCAGTGTGGAGGTTCCTCAAAAATTTACAAGTAGAATTACCGTATAACCCAGCAATCCCTCTCCTGGGTATCCACCCAAAACATCTGAAAACATTTATACATAAAGACAAGTGTGCTCCAATGTTCATTGCAGCTTTATTTACAGTGACCAAGACATGGAAACAACCAAAATGTCCTTCAATAGATGAATGGGTAAAGAAGTTGTGGTATATATACACAATGGAATACTATTCAGTGGTTAGAAAAGATGAAATAGGACCATTTGTGACAACATAGATGGATCTTGAAGTTACAATGCTAAGCGAAGTAAGTCAGACAGAAAAAGCAGAGAACCACATGATTTCACTGATATATAGTATGTAAACCAAAAGCAACAAAGAATAAGACAAACAAATGAGAAACAAAAACACATAGACACAGACAATAGTTTAGTGGTTACCAGAGGGTAAGGGGGGAGGGGGTAGTAGATGAGGGTAAAGGGGATCAAATATATGGTGATGGAAGGAGAACCTTCTCTGGGTGGTGAATGCACAATGGGATTTATAGATGATGTATTACAGAATTGTACACCTGAAATCTATGTAACTTTACTAACAGTTGTCACCCCAATAAACTTTAATTAAAAAAAAAAAAAGTATCTATCGAGTGCCTGAGTACCTCTGCCAGGCATTGTGGTACGTACGTACTAGTGGTACAGAGTGAATAACCACAGAAATCACAATAAACTCTCCACCCATGCCCAAAGAACTTCTGTCCAGTGGGGAGAGATAGGAAATGAACAAAGGAATAAGTAAGAGGTACAGTTTTACAAAATGGTGTTGAATGCTATGGAGAAAAATAAAGCAGAGAAGGGAATAAGGAGTTGGGGAGAGGTGGAATTTTAAATGGGATGGACTAGATAATTATATTTTAATAATTGATTCTTACTAAGGAGTTAAGATTTTCCTAGTTAAAATCTATTTTGACCTAGGGTAAAAATGCTTTTTCTGTTATATAGATGTCCTTTATAGACAGTTTCATAGAAATGGCATTTATGGTTACAGCTGTGTGTGAGTGTATGTGTATGTGTGTGTGTGTGATTTCTTTACAGCTCCCTAGTCAGGATTTCTGTTTTCACCAATCCTTCCAGGTTCCACTAATTTACTAATCCTTTTTTCCAGTTCTTTCCGGTTCTTTCAATCTATGGTTTCCTCTCAACATATCCCTTCTGTTCCCTAAGTTTAGTAGCATTTTCTGGCCAAAGATACACCGTTGTGTTCTAGAAAATCAAATTCAGAAGTCCTTGAGACGTGATGGATGAGCCCAACGCTCCCTTGGGTGGGAGTGGATATGCACACAGCTGTGACATAGTGGTCAAGAGCCCAGGCTCCAGAGTCAGCATTGAGATCTTGAGCAAATTCCTTATCTTTCTGGACCTCAGTTTACTCATCTGCAGAATGGGGATAATGATTCCTCCTTCAGAGCGCTGTGGTGTGAATTAAAAGAGAGGACCCAAGGAAAGTGTACACACAGCACATTGCCTGGCGTATTATACGTTCAAGAGGTGTTAGGTGCTTACCTCCTGATTTTTTTTCTTATTCTAAGCTTTCGAAGATAATTAGTATAGTATTTTTATCTTAGAGCTTGCATAGGTCATGGAAATCATCTGGTTTAATGGCTTGCAAATTGTTATTATTTTTTAAATCATTAGAAGGAGCCCTGTTTTTTCCAAATGAAATCCCGCATAGAACCCAAGTACAAAAGGAAGGTAAATGGGATTAAATTTATTGAAATGGGAGCAAGAAGTCTAGGTCCTACTCATTCAGCATGTACCCTTTAAGACCTCAGCCTTCTCTTCTCTCCCCATAGCAGCCTGTAGGCACTTCTGAGAAAGACTAGGGTTTCTTAGGTCTTTCAGATCAATATATCAGAGGGAGAGTGACTCTAATCGCTCCTCAAATGTCCTGTATCCTTAAAGTCTCTTTGCAAACAATCAGTCAATCTTGCTTCCTCCCTAGAAAAATTTGAGGTGGGAACTGGCAGCTTGGATTTCTCACCTACTTTATCCCATTCCCTTTTTATGTTCTATTGAATTTTTCTTTCCAAGGTCACTATCTACTTGGCACACCCAATGGATTTTTCATCCTGTTTTACCTCTATGCAGAATCTGCAATTGATCATCTTATTCCTTCTGAAATTCCATTACCTGGGGGGCTTCCATGAGCCTCTAGTAAGGGCCTAAGGCATCTCGACAATGTTCCCTCAATGATAGCTTTGATTACGTCATTCCCTTTCTCAGAAGCCCTCCATGGCTCCTAATTGCCCGTAGAACCAAGTACATACTCTGCAACCAGTATTCAAGCCCTTCATGAGTCATCTGCTCTATAGCTTCTTTTTTAACTTTAATTTTATGACTGTCCTGGATTATTGCCTGGACCTGCTCCTGACCTCCCAAAATATACTTTCAGAGTTGGGAAAGTTTACTTAGAACGAAAAATAAGGGTGGGATTAGGGAAGACAGAAAAAAGGAGAGACGCTTCACCTGGACCTGGGAAAATGGGTAAAATTTAAAGCGATAGGGATGGCAGCAAGAGCATGGCGTAGGGTGAGTAGGTGCCTTTGTCAACCCTACTAGATAGATGTGATTCGAGATCAGGGACTAATGCGTCATTCATCATCGGAGGGCCCACGGTACCCAACTCACAACTCTGCTCACCATAATCCTCAGCGAATGAATGCACAGAAGCAGAAATGACCAACTTGTATTTAAAGTCTAGCATACTTAAAAAATGCGCACAAGTTAATACAGTCTATTAATAGACAGATTAAACCCTTTGAAAAATGAAAACTAATATAGAAATGTGTTTTTATTATCTAATTCCCTAATGTGTTTTTGTTTTATAAATGATGCAATTATGTTATTACAGTGTATTTGTGTTCATTAATAATTTTGTCAGAGGACAGCCAGTGTCCTGTTGGAATTATTTGTGTACCTGGACTTTTTATCGTGGCTTTTCCAAAGGGAGCTATATCGGTTTTTATTTATTTATTTATTTTTGCCAAATAATGCTGCATTACAAAGCACTGAAAACCTTAGAGGCTGGAAGCAACCACTATTATTATTTCCCATGAGTCTAAGTGTCATCTCTGCAGTTCTGCTAATCTAAGTCAGACTCAAATGATCTTACTTGGATTCACTCTAGTGTCTGGGCTAGCTGGTGACTGGGCTAGGGGGCTGGCTGGTAGGAGGAAAACCTCAGCTCTGCTCTGAGTGGTCTCAGGATAGCCTAAGCTTATTTTCTTGGTGAAGGCAGAGGAAAAAGTGAGTGAGAACAGATGTGTACAAGGAAGGCTCCTAGGCTCAGATCACACATACCGTCACGTCTACCTTGTTCTGCTGGCTGAAGCAAGAGACAAGGCAGCCAAGTTTCAAGGGATGGAGAGATGGACTCCATTTTTCAATGGAAGAAGCTGCAGAGTCCCATGGCTGAGGGCGTGGGTACAGGAAGGCACAGAGAACTAGGGCCATCCATCACGGCAATCGCTCTGTCAGAGAAGATCTACATACTTCGTCAGGTTTTTTTTTTTTTGAGATTAAGAAGGAGACTGGGGAAGATGCGATGTGCATTGCTCCATCCTGAAAACTATGAGCGTCCTTTTGCCTCTCCGATACTCAAGCCGCTATTTGCAGGTGCTCAGAGTATTACCATTCAATCTGCCCCTGAAGCTGATTTAGTTCTTTAAAGGCTAATTCTCTATTCTGTCCTTTTCATGCCCTCTTAGTTTCTTATCTTCTCACACAGGAAATGATAGATCAGTTGATTTGTTGCCTTTGTGTCTATAATGAGCACAGAAAATAAAAGACTTTGGGGGGTTGATAGGAAGCAGATATGTGGGGAAACAAAAAGAGATATCCTTGGTTTTCCTCTTGGTTGGCTTATTTATTTATTTATTTTTTTTAGCCAAAATCTAGAAGAAAGTAAAGTCTCCGGGGACATGATGTGGTTGTCGTTTGGGAATGATCTAACTAGGTGTGTGAGGCATCTGTGGGGGGATGGGGGTGTGGGGTAGTGAATGGAAGTGCTGATCTGGAATATTGGAAGGCATGAGAAAGAAGAAAGACTAATCAATAGCTATTTTTCAAGAGCGGAGCATAATTTGTGTCAGGCTGCTGAAATGAGTTAGTGCTTCATAGTTAATGGCCGTGAGCACACTCCTGTATTGCAGCTCTCTCCAAAATGTTTGCCATCAACAATTCTAAAAGGCTGTGAGTGACTCACAACGTGAGCAATGCACTGGTGCTGCGTGAGCTGGGGCCTCTTCTTTTCTAGAAACCTTCCCCTTGGACATCGTGTCTCTCTGTATTTATTATGTCTCTACCTCGGCGGCCCCGCAGATCAGTCAGTACGCTTGCCATCTTTGTTTGGACAGAACTTTGGTGCAAGTTGCCCTTTTTTTCATTTGGGGCGCTCCTGATTCCCTCACTCAGTTCTTGCTGAACTCCAAAGGAAACGCCATTCTCTTGCTATTCTACGTGTAGCCCTCGGACCAATAGCGTCAGTATCACCTGGGGGCTTATGTGTTTCAGGCCCCGCGCCAGAGCTATTGAGTCAGAGTCTGCATTTGGACAAGATCTCCAGGGGATTCTCGTGCACACGGGTTTGAGAAACACTGCGCTATTCCACAAACATTGATTTTTGCCCCTGCTATTTCTGTTCGCTCACTGTTCACTTCCTCAAGGTCCTTTATACACTTACCTTAGGTTAGAAAATGCTCCTCAACTTTTCATTAACCTCTCTGTGAGGGATTTCAAAGTGTGATGGGCTATACTGATATGGATTGAAATAAAATCCCATTAAAAAAAAAAAAAAATATATATATATATATACACACACACATACATATATACATATATATGTATATATATGTATATACATATATATTTTTTCAAGTTTGAATATTTGTTTTGGTCATTGGAAGCTGGTGGTGGCTGTGGGGTCATCTTCCTCTGTAAAGGGTATGAGCCACAAAGAAGTCTGAAAATTAGATATTTACAAAAGCGAAGGCCACGCTGTCTTACCCGCAGTGTACCCTAATGTTAATCAGGAATTTCTGCCAGAAGAGTGGGTGCGGCATGTGATTAGAGCTCCCACTTGAGTGAGTTCTATCTATTTATTGAGTGTTTTCCATGAACCACATGCCACACACCGAGCCAAGTGTTATAAATTCATAGGATGATTTAATCAGCACGTCAGCCCAATGGAGTATGATCCCCATTTTACAGATGATGAAACTGAGGCATAGGGAAAGGAAATAAGTTGCCCAAAGTTGCATAGCTGGTGAATGGCAGGTTTTATGTGATTTCTCCAACTGGACGTTCTTTTCTTTGATTCTCAAGGCTTTTTCCTCTAGGTTTATTGGGCATGTATTTTGACAAGAGGCATTACCCTAAGCTAATTCCTGACCTTGTTCCACACTGGGGCTCCGGTATTTTGAATTCTCTATCACCACCCTTGTCTCATCGTCCACTTCGAGCATGAAGTCCATTCTGACACCTTCCAACAAGCTGTCACCCGTCTCTTTTTTGAATTCTGTTGCCTGTGGTCACCTGGAAGCTTTACTTACTTATGAAATTATCCGGCACCTTCTCTACCAAGGACGTTCCATCCTTTTCCTTGCATCCTTTGCCCTGCCTGGCACATCACACATAACACATATGTGTTCCGTGAACTGAATCTGAGCTGATTTCTCTCTGACAGGGACCTTGGGAGTGTTAGAACTCCGGCTGGGGAAAAGGTTGCTAACAGAGGAGAATTTCTCTATGCAGACGATTTCACACTTTTCACTAAGGACTAGCCCAGCGTTCTCTTAAACTCCAATCCACCAAGAAGCGAGATTGAAGAGATGATGGGTAGGAGGCAGAGTATGTTATAAAACCTCAATCACCACCCTGACCAGGTCTCCAAGGACAAGGGAGCTCACTTGAGTGCTTTTGCGCCTTAAAAATTCTCAACCAGAAAGACAGCAGAAAACATTTAACATTTCCTCTTGGAAAGCTATGCTGCCTTTGATTTTTCAGAATGTCTTCAAGTGATTTGGGTCTATTTTTAATACCCGTGAGACATGATGTTATAAGGAGAGCTAAATATAGGGGCCACATCCCCGTTTCTTTTATTCATTGGCCTTAATCTTCTTTAGGAGGAAAAGAAAACGCACGCGGTATTTCACCAGCGAGTTGTGATGTTTGCCCCGATGGGCCCCGCTGAAAGGAAATTCATAAATACTGTGTCGGAAATAAAGATAATGAATTGATTCTTTCTGGAGAAAACATTAAGTGGGAGTTTATGTTCAACCTCCCCTGTCTGCTGAAGACTTCGAGATAGTTCCTTTCATTTCCCTCAGGGTCCTTTGGGGACAGCAGTCAGCCTGTGTTACTAGAGCAAGCTTCAGCACCTACCATCGGAATCCAGAAGAGTGGGACAGTCAGCCCAAAATAACACACGGCAACAGAGCAGCAGCCATAATTCCAGTTCATTATAAACTCACAAGGCTGCTGCTTCTGCCTTTTTTAAAAGAAGGCATTAAGTGCATGTTAAAAGCAAACAACTTTGTGAGCACCCATTGGACCAGAAGGAGAGACTAGGGCTTCTTGTACAGCTGTGAGCCTGAGGGATCTGTGCTGCATGGCTCTGCTTTCTCCATTTTACGTGTTTTTTTCATGCCTTTGCATTGCCCACACTCCTTCTGGATCCATCATTTCCATTTGCCTTGAGTGGATCCCCATATTATCAGCATCTGGGATGTGGCTTGGAAAAGCCCCTGAGGTGAGTCTTCAATCTGGTGCCGATGCCATCACCTCCTTTAGTTTTTATGGCAGCTGATGAAGAAAGGAAGGCAGTTGGGAGGGTGGCTAACAAAATGGGCTCTAGAAATCTCCACTTGCTCCTGGCTCCACTCCTTTAAAGCCATGAGGACTTTGGAAAGCTGTTCAATTATTTTATGCTTCAGTTTCTCTGTAAAGGAGTAATCATGATAATATCTTATAGAATTGTTTTAAAGATGGAAGCACATGGCATGTAGTAAGCACTCAACACCCTTCCGTCTCTAAGTCTATCAGTGTAACAAAGGGTGGGGCTGGTGAGTCTTCTAGAGCTGTGACATGATTCAAGCCCCTGGTTTGATATATATTTATTGTTTTAACAATCATCTGCAGGATGCTCTTGGCTTAATTTGGTTTCTCAATCTGCTCACGGTCCTGATTCCCAGTGTTGTTTTAGGTAGGGTGGTAGCCTCAGCTTTCTATGAGAAGTTGCTTTGATGAGTGTTGCAACTATGCTCCACATGGGCTGTCTCTTGGAGAAGAGGTCTTCCATCTCTGCCTCCTCCGCCATTCCTCAATAAATAAGAACAGCCCACAACCCCTGCCTGAGAGATAGATCGACAGCTGGCAACATGGGAGGATATCTTTTCCAATGAGGTAGAAATCCAAAGGTCCTGAATAGCACTCTTTCTGCCCAAGTCCAGGAAATACAGTCCCCACCTACTACCTGAACCTTCCAGAAGCAGCTGCATTTTATAATCTCTGCTTGTGTGTGCTCCTGTCCCTCTGACGTTAAGGAAGTCGCCGCTCCAAAGGAGGACATCTTTGTTAAATGCCATTCAGAAGACTGTTAATATCTCTGCTGATCTCAAGTTGGTCTGGCTCCAAAGGGGACCTTTGCGGAAATGGCTTTGGGGCTATTAGGTCAGAAGGACCCTAGTTCCCCGATGTCTCTATTTATGCAAATCATTGACTAGAATCTAGCAGAGGAGACTTTGTCTGTGTGGACTGCAGTGTCTTGTAGGCACCCATGGATATTTAGATTTGGAGATGAGTCTGTAAAGGAAAAATAATTCAGAGGTCAGAGTACCATGAAGTATTGTTACTCGTGCTGTGGTCTGCACGGCTGTAGAAACATTTCAGAGACTATTTTATTTTAAAGCACTACCACCCCAAACCTTAAATCTAGATTTTATGTTAAGGGTTGGGACAGTGACTCCATGTCACTCTTCTCCAAGGACACTGCAGTCTAAGCAGAACTCCTGGAGGTGAGCTGTGTGGGCCCAGGAGGTTGGAATGGGATGGATCCTTGGGGTGGTGCGAGCACAGCCCCTTCTCCGTAGCTCAGATATTACTTGGGGCTGAAATGGTTTGCTTAGCTGACTGTCTTTCTCAGAGGACGGTCAGGGCTTGCATGTGTTTCCCTCATCTCTCAATCGCTAGTACCCAGCACCATTCTGAGCACATAGTAGGTGTTTAGTTCATGTTTTAGAATCCATGAGCAATAACAATAAAATGATGTAAAAATACCACTTTTCACCTGTTTACTCGTGAAGAAAGACATTTATCTTGATTTCTGTTACAGGGCTGGATTTATCTCTGATGCCAATTTGGGACTCAGAAAAACATCTGAATTTGAATTCTGACATTTGGTCTGTCTATGTATTTATGGTTTGTTTGATAGCTCTAATAGGCACATTTGAAATCTAAAATGAAGTGAATTAAATAAATTGTAGAATTTGTCTCCCTACCCCTACTTCCTACACCCTGAAACTCTTAAACAAATGTGTGCTCAGTTTCATGGTTGCTAGGTTAATACATGGTCTGTCTCTGTAAATTTGAGTTCATTTGTTGTAGAACTTTAAACATATTACGCCTGTTCAGACAGAAGCTAGAACGTATGAATTTAGCTCTTAGTTTGTAGTTCTTATCATAATGCTTTCCTGGAAAAAATAAATGAACAGCCATGTTTGTTGCAAGTGGCCTTACCTCTAAATTATATATTTGGGTGTGTGTGTGTGTGTGTGTGTGTGTGTGTGTAAGCCAGATCCTTGATTTTGCTTTAACTTGGTTTTCATGGTTTAATTTCTTTTAGTTGGTAAAGATTATTCATCACTCATTTAATTCCAAGGTTATCTATTGATTATTTTCTCCTCATTTGGTATTTTCTGACATTTTGTGGCACTCAGTATTGATTTATATAATATCAGTCATCTAAATGTTCGTAGGAGGTATCGTTCACTTGTCATCAGCTGTTTTTCTGAACTAGTAAGTGGAATTGTTATGTATGTTGAGGATGTTGGGTGATTTAAAGGCAGGAGTCCTGCCCTTCACACCTACTGGATCATGCTTATAAAATCCTTATATGATTTGGAAGTGAAATCATTGAGAAGGTTCTCCAGAGGTAGCATCAAGCAGTTTCTTGGGGTGGAGAGAGGAGCTCGATTCTTCCCTGTAACATTTATCAGCCATTCTGTTCCTCAGCCACTTTGAATTTACACTTAATAATAATAATAATAAATAATAATAATAAAACTTACTATGCAAATAGACCTTTAAGGTAGGTCTCCCTAGTCCATTGATTCTTAAACTTGAGGAATCAGCTTCATTAAAATGCAAATGAAACTCTGTAGACCTGGAGTAGGGCCTGAGAGTCTGCATTTCTAACAAGCTCCTATGTGACGCTGGTCTGTACAGTTTGAGTAACAAGTCCTCAGCCCACCTTCCAACCAAATTCCCATCTTAATTTGCTTCGATTTTGAGATCCTCGAGCTGTATCTGAGATTCCCCTGGCATTGAGATGTTAGGATTAGGAGTAAGAGAGAAGAAATGTGCCTCACCTCCCACCTCCGTTTTATTTTATAACAGTGATGAGAACCTAGGTATAAGTTACAAGTATGTAAACCAATTGGATGGTTCTTAAATAACCTTCAATCCAAAATATTTGGTGTTTGATCAATTCAGTTGTCATGAGTTTTTGAATTCATATTTTGTAAATTTATTTGTGCCTGAGGGACTTTGGCAATTCCTCACCTCCTCTCTTCTGAGCCTTTCTCCTCTTCTGAGGTTCCTTTTACCCCTCGTCCTTACTCCATGCCTGATTGTAAAGAGTATTACTCTCCAAGCCAATCTGGAAAATAACTTGTGACAGTGTTAGGATATAAAGCTTTAGGGTACCCCTCCTATGAGTAGTTGCAATTTCATAGATAGTGACTGAAAAGTTTTTAAAATCAAAAGATGTGGCTGGTGGAATTTTAGCCCCACAGTCTACTGGAGGATTTTATTTGGGAGGTGTGGGGGGTCGTGGAGAGGGAAAGATGTTTCCAGCTTACCATGTAACCTGTTTCTCATCCCTCTTCCTCATACTATCTATCTTCTCACTCTACTCATTAGTACATTGGTCATTATTTCTGGAGGCTTATGACTTCAGATAGTCTTTAAAGTAAACTTTTTTTTAAAACTTCTATTTATTTTAAGTGTGTTTTTCCAGGACTCATTAGCTCCAAGTAAAGTAGTTGTTTCAATCTAGTTGTGGAGGGCGCAGCTCACAGTGGCCCATGTGGGGATCCAACTGGCAACCTTGTTGTTAAGAGCACTGCGCTCTAACCAATTGAGCTAACCGGCCGCCCCTGAAGTAAACTCTTTAAGAAAGTATTCTTTAATTCCTCTCTGCTGTGCTTAATATTTGCTAAGGCAATGCTCTGTGTCTCTGGGTTTCCTCAATGTCCAGGATATCATAAAGGCAGGAACAGTATATAAACATACTGGAAGGGGAGATATTATTTTTATATTGAATTGGGAAGGATGATATATGGAATGTCTTCACCTGGTCGGACTTAGATTTGATTCTTCTCAAATCAGCGACAGACTCATATGTAGAGAAAAATTGAGGTTCTCATCTGTATGTTGTTTTTTATTACATTATTTTGCTTCAGGCTCAAACATATCAAAGTAATTCAGACACTGTGGATGAAATCATCTGATTTTCATCAATAAATGTCTACTAAATCCTTCCGATTATAGGCAGTTGGTATTATTACACAGTTGTAGGAAGACACAGCACGACCATGCAGTAATTAATTGAAGTCTACGTGGCTGAAATTTATACAATATTTAATTTTATAGTTATAACCAGACTGTTTCTCACGTAAGTGATATAAGTAGACTTAGGTATTGAAATGGATTCTGTTTCTTGGTTTGAAAATTTGAGTCTATTGCTTTCTATCTCTGTTCATTATGCATAGGTTAAGAAGTCCTTCCTGGTTTACCTTTTCTTTTTTTCTTTTCTTTTTTTTTAGCGTAGACGCTTTCTTATTCCATACAATTGAAAATGGTTGTTGACTGATTAATCACATAAGTTGATTAAGTTGGGGGACCATATATCATGTACATACACAAAACATTTGACTTTTGCTTAAATTCCATAAATGCACATTTATTCACCACTATTTTGCTATGGAACCAAGGCCTTTTTTCCTAAGTAGGTGCCCACAGAGTGGAACTCTGGAGTCTTTTTTTTTTTTTTTTTTTTGGTATAAACTATATTCCTAAAGGATTCTCTATAAATTTCAGTTTCTTTAAAGTGAATTAAGAATTTAAAGACAGTGTGACCTGAGAAGAGAGTCTGTGTAGATTTTTAAGATCCCTGCCTCTACACCAGCAATTTCTTTAAAGGAAATTTTCTTTAAATTAAAGTTTATTGGGGTGACAATGGTTAGTGAAGTTACATAGGTTTCAAGTGTACAATTCTGTAATACATCATCTATATATCATATCACCACCCAGAGTCAGTTCTCCTTCCATCACCTTACATCTGACCCCTTTTACCCTCATCTACCCCCCCCCCCACCCTTACCCTCTGGTAACCACTAAACTATTGCTATGTGGGATATAAAACTGAAAGCAACAAAGGAACACGACAATCAAATAAAGAAACGAAAACTCATAGACATAGACAATATTTCATTGGATCTTTCCAAGACATTCGACTAGTTTCATGAAAGCAACAGCTCCCTTTCCATTGAAACTCATATTTTATAGATGTACTATTTAATTAAATTATATAGTTACATTGATGGGCACAGCTGGATAAATAGGATTGGAAACAAACACCAGTGAATCTTCGTACGTATACAACTCAGCAACATGGGTGCCAAAGTGTGTGAGTCTATGAGAGAGCATTCTACCAGCCAGTGTGCTATTGGCCCAAATCCCATGGGCATCACTGTAGTACAGCTTAGATGTTTTACAGAGGGAATGGCAAGGATTCTTTTTTCTTTCCTTCTTCCTTTCTGAAATATGACTATAACACCAGAGTTCATTCTTTTAAAATTTATCACTCTGATGACAGTTGTTTTTCTTTTGTTTTGTTAGCGTTACTATGCGGACATCTCTGATGTTGTGGAATGGATACATTATTCCAGTTGTGTTGTGAAGCAAATTTCTGAAGATAAACACTTCACCATTAGCTTCCAATAATAATAATTTTAAAAAAGCAAAAACAGAAGTAAAACTTTGTGAGAAAATCTCTTGGAAAATTTCATTGAGAATGGATTTAAAGTGAGAATGTGTAATAAAAAGGGCGGTAGGAACTCATAAAAATTCTAGCCCAGGTGTTAAGTGAAAGTGTGTTCAAAATCCTATGGGTGGGTAAAAGGCCATTACATTTCCTCCACGCCTGGGGACTCCTTGGCTCCGAACTTATTGTCATCAGTGGCCCCCTGCCCCCTCCACCTCAGGGTTCCTTTCAGTCTCTCCTCTAGACCAAATTTCTGCATCTAATACAACAGGTTCAAGTGCCGTATTGTATTGTAGCATCACAGAACACCTTGAACTGCATGGTTTAATTCACTTGGAAAACTCTTTATTTTCTAGCCCTTTGAGTCTTAAAATGAAGTATTCACACGTTTTTATTATGTAAGTTAAAGGAATTTTCCTTAAAACCAAGGGAAGGCTGACTGGCAATGCATTTTGTATAGATTTTTCCTATTTCATTTTTATATATATAACTTTTCCATGAGGAAATGTTACAAATTCTAACACTTTCGATTTGTTATTAGTCAGCGTATTCTTAATAAGCTGCTTATCTTGAGGGAAAAATAGTGATTTGCTGGCAATCCTTGGCATTCCTTGGCTTGGAAATGCATCATTACAATCTCTGCCTTCATCTTGACATGGTGTTCTCCCTGTGTGTGTCTGTGTTTCTGTTCACTTTCCTCACTTTTTGTAAGGACACTTGTCATACTGCATTAAGGCCTACCTAATAACTTTGAGCTTGATTCCCTTTGTAAAGACACTATATCCAAATAAGGTCACATTCTGAGGTGCTAGGGGTTAGGGGTTCAACACATCACTTTGAGAGGACACAGTTCAATGCATAACACCGGGTATGGTTAGTAGCACGTGCATTTGAAAATTATTAAAAAAAAAAATAAAAGTCTCTCCTAGTGGTGTTCCAGAGCACGCTTATGTCTTGAAATGTCAGTGCTGTGATCTGGCCAGAGTGTTATTCATGGTTTCCTTATACTTGATTTTCATAGTTGAAACTTCCTTTCATGAAAACGTTTAACAAAGATAGAAACAAACTAATTCCTTTCTGATTGCTTGATTTAAGAATAGTGAATAAAAGCTGTGCTATTTAATAAGCTCCTGTATTCATGTATGTTCTCATTATGTTTACAGTTTGGATACGTGTACTTTATTTTATCAGTAGTGAATGCATACTGAGCTACATTTATTATTTGAGGCTTCATTTTGCTTTCATTAATTTCCTTGCTAAATGATAAGTAGAATTAAAGTCATGCTATTCTGAGTTTGCATTCTGAGACAGAGTGATGCTGCATTAGTGAATGCTTTTACCCTTTCTTTTTAAAATTCGTATTTCGACATCATCTATGGAAATTGCCACACTTCATGCTACTCACTTATGAACAGGAAAAACTCAGGCTGTAAAGGAAGGAGGAAACAGTAAAATACGGGGAAATGGGTAGAGCGAAGTGGGGCTTGTAATGAAATCTACTTAAAATAATATTTCAGGCTTATTCCATGCTTGTGATAAATGCTCTAGCTAGATCAGTTAGTTATTCTTACAACAACTCTGTATAGTAAGGGCAGTGTATTGGTCAGGGTAGGCTAGATTATACTGATGCAATAAATAATCCTGGAAGTTTATTTCTTGTTCCCATAATGTCTGTCGTTGGTCCAGGTGAGTCTCCAAGGCAACTGCTCTCCACGAGTTGGCTCAGCATTGTAGCCTGCTTTGGTGTTACAGCAGGTCTTATCAGCACATGCTTTGCAATCACTGCACTTAGGGAGAAGTGGGCTGAGAATCAAGGCCTGCCCCCGGAAAGAGATACCCGCCATTTTTCTTATAGTTCATTGGCCAAAACAAGTCATAGTTATGCCTAATTTTAAGGAGTTTAAGGAAATGAAGTCTTGCTATGTTTCTAGAATGAAGGGGAACCAGATATTGATGAACAATAATATGCCTAAGTCAGGCATATCATTGGTGGGTATAAAGGTTAGGTAACCTGCCCAGGGACACGCAGCTACATAATAATGGAGCTGCCAATCCAATCCAGGTCTCTTGGACATCAAAAATTATTATATGTTCAACCTCTTTGTATACAGCTTTCCATAAGAACTGATTCAACTACCTTGCATATGGTGTGATACAAATGGTAAAAATAATTGCTCTCAGTTTTTCTTTCTTTCTTTCTTTCTTTCTTTCTTTCTTTCTTTCTTTCTTTCTTTCTTTCTTTCTTTCTTTCCTTCTTTCCTTCTTTCCTTCTTTCCTTCTTTCCTTCTTCCTTCCTTCCTTCCTTCCCTTCCTTCTCTCTCTCTCTCTCTCTCTCTCTCTCTCTCTCTCTCTCTCTCTCCCTCTCTCTCTCTCTCTCTCTCTCTCTCTCTCCTTCTCCTTCTTCTTCTTCTTCAAGATAAAATCCTGTCATAAGGGTTTCAAGGAGATGAGGAAAACCAGATATTTGGTGAGTTCCACTGAGTTTGGTCTCTATGAAAATTTTCTGGACCCCTGCTCCTCTAGCCTTTCTCTCTTACACCTCAGGGTAACCTCTGGAGAAGCATCTGAATATTCTCAGTAAAAGAGAGGAGCCAAGCAAGTAAAGGAAGGATGTTGCATTTAACTGCTTTGCTAGGCTGAGGTAGACGGTATAGTCTTATGATTATTAAAAGGAAAATAATGGCAAGATAGAGTTATATGGCAATTTAGTCTATAAAACATGTTTCTGTGTACTCTGAAGATGAGAACAAACCTACGTGCATACTCATCGACTGTGATGCCATATCAGTGAGTTGTGATATGGGGCTGCCTCAGTGAAAGGGCAGGATGAAGTATGAAGCAGGGATCCAAAGCACAGGCCTTAGACTCTGATCTGGGCTAACTCTTGGCCCATCACCTAGGCAAATAGCTTTGTCTCTCTTGGATTCTTCATCTGTGAATCAGGAGCATAATGATGACTTCATAGAATGTTTGCAAAGGATAATTGAGGTAAAGTTAATAAAGCAATTAACCTAGGGCTGGGTACCGAGCTCCATGCTCAGAAAAGGCTGGGTGCTCTTATTATTATTATGGTGGTTATTGTTGTGAGAATTTTTCAAATAAGGCATATGATTATTAGACTCTGTGCAGTGGTAGATCATAGCAGGAATATTACAATTGCTTCTGGAATATTATAATAATCACTATCACTAGAGATAGTGGAATATAGTTTGAGACTGGCATCCAGGATGAAGAAATTACCTGACACCATCTTACATGGTTTAATGAAGGAACTAGCAAGATATGACATGGGAAAGAGACACTTTAGCAGAAGCTTAAGAGCGTGGGCCACTAGTGTCTTTTACTCTCTGAAGGGTTGTCCTACAGAAAAGGCTTTAATTCCTTATGGAATTACAAAAATAGTACAGCCATGGTTGTTATGGTCGTTACAGGGAGACGTATATCAGTTCATTTTGAGACAAAGCTATCAACCATAGAACAGGAAGTGCTGGGAGGGAGGGAGTTTACCGTCATGGGTGGCAGAAGCATGGGTGCTGGCAGGGTCATGGGGATTCAAGCATCAGTTGAGTGATTAGATTAGAGAAACAAGAAATGATAATACTGAGTTCTGTGATTCTCATTCCGGGTGCTCAATAGAATTATCCAGAGAGATTTTAAAAAATATACCAGGGTCTTGGACCAATTAAATCAGAATCTCATGGGAATGAGTCCTTGGCAACAGTATTTTTACAAACCCTGTTAGTTGATTTTATTCTCTTCTATTGTTCAGTCAAATTTGGAAACCACTGTTCTAACTGAAACGAAGTAGGTGCCATGACAGTAGCTCCCAGCTGCATATCTTAAAGTTACAGGTACTTGATATTGATAAGCAGGAGGGAGGATCATTCTGTGTGACAAACAGTAATGAAGTAGGACAGAGTTTGAATGAGTTTGGTTTGGTTGAGCCCGAAATTTTGAGGCGTCTATCCAAATGGAAGCGTCTGATCATTTTGGATAATGGTTTGGAAAAGGGGTTGAAGATCCATGGTCAGGTGGAAATGCTGCTGCAGAATATCCTATGGCAGGGGTGGGGGAATGGGAAGGTAGAAAGCAGGGATTGTAGATGCTCGGGATTCAACTACAGGAATGAGTCTGTTTTCACCCCAAGGAGCTTGCTATTTTTCATGTTTACTGGCTGCTGAGTGATTCATACAGTGTTGGGGGAGATGTGTTCAAATGAAATGTGTGGCTTCTATGTAAAGTAGCTTGTTTCTTCCAGGATACTCCAGTCCACTGATGCAACCTTGCAGAATAATACAAATTCTGGTGTGTGTGTGTGTGTGTGTGTGTGTGTGTGTGTGTGTGTGTGTGTGTTGGATGAGGAGAAGATGGAGCACACATAAAAATGCATACTTCTAGGGCATAGAGCATGCCTCACTTCCCTCCTCTGACCTTTACACCAGAAGCATAAGAATGACCCATTGTCCACTGGCCCTGAAGCTTGGTCGTTCCTAATCTCTGGATGCTCAGTAACTGAGCTAGCCTCCCACTTGGCCAGTTGGCAGCTGCCAGAGTAGCCCCACATATCCCGAATTTGTTCCCACGTGGCTTCTTCCTGTCCGATCCCTTATCCTCTGGCATGGCATTTTCTCCATGACAGTCTGCCCCTGAACTGCACTCGCTGCCGCTTTGGTAGAGGCTTGCAACGAAAGAGAGTAACAACCACTGGACTGGCAAATCCAGTTTGTGCAAGCAGCATCAGCAATGGATGAGACCTCCCCCGGGCTGGAAGAAGACTGGAAAAAAGGACTTCAGCGAGAAGCAAGCTGGCAGGTAAGTGACAGCTTCGGCTTCAGATGGACCCAAATTTCTCTCTCAACTCTTTTAGCCCAAGTCTAGGTAATTCACATCAGTCTGTTTGCAGAAATGCATTATCTGCAGGCACATCCATGTGGTAAAAGTCATCATTGGTTTCCATTTCTTTGGAAACCATGCAAATACATCTCCAGATGAATTTACTCTAGATTCTTGAGCAAGCTAATAGGGTTTTACAAATCTATAGATGTTGCTAAATTTATACTTTCTTAATAAAGGCCCTTGAATTAACAAGTTGCAGGTGTAAATCAAAGGAAACATGCAGATTTGGTTTGTGTGAGTGTAAGTTCAGAGCAGTATAAAAATTTAATACAACACCTGTCATCAGACTTACTTTATGGTGTTGTAGTAGCTTGGAATAAGGGGCTTGGTTTTAACCTGTTTTAATGAGGTGACTATTCTTTTAATGCAGCTTGCGTGCCTTTCTTATTTATGCTGAACTCATAATAGGTAGAAGCTCTGTGGTATACAGAGAGTTCAAGCTAAAGGATTCATTTTGGTGTAGAGGCAGTTTTCATTAAAATATGCAAAGCAGTAATGTTTATACGTTACAATACCTATTTCAAATTAGCAAAATTATATGCTCCTGTCTCGTAAGCTGCCAACTGAAATCCCTTCCTAAATCCTGTTGAATGGCTTTGATTACTCTTCTTCACATTACACATTACACACCTCTGATGCATATTTTTATGCATCCACTCCATTGCCATTTAATTAGACAACAATATTGAAGAGTGATGCCAGAGCTTTTATTTTTTTGCTTTTTTTTTTTTTAAAAAAAATGCTGCTGCCTTATGGAAAAAGAAAAAGAACACTTCCATGCGTGAAGCATTTCTTATGGGTGGTGTTGGATAAAGTGAAACCATGATCTTTCATTTTGTCCACAGAAGAAAGTTTCATGTAAACATGATGATTCATGATTCAGAATGATTTGATTTTCAACATCCATATTTAAAAATAATTCGCCCTTTTTATAAAAAGAGAAACTTTTCATAAGATTTCTCCTTTGCAATAGAAGTTTCAGCAAAATGTAGTACCAATATCGACAGATATGTTTTGTTCTAAACACTGTGATGACATTAAATAAGGAGCTTCAGAAAAACATCCTCCAGCCTATCATGAAATTGAAGTCCTTCCACTTTGAGTGGGAGCATTATTTAGTAAGTAAGAAGGGATTCAAAACGTATCTCTGTGTGCTATATTGAGGATGTCACACAGTGGGTCTCCAGGGGGGTTATACAGATATTCAGATATTTTATGGTACGTTGATGTGACTTTTGGATTTTTGTCTTTTGTTTCCATGTTTTCCTTTGGAAAATCGGCATCTTACATGTAGTCATCATCTCTAAGGAGGATGAAGGGAGAAAGGATGTGAGCTGATGACTCAGAGATCTCTGTGAACAAAACTAGAAACATGAAATCAAAATGTTTATATAAAAAAGCATGCATCCTACCAATGTCAGCATCTCATGAATCTTTGGCTTGATAATTTTCCCAAAGGCAGATAGTGAAAATATTCTCTGTGCTGCTTGCCTCTACCTCCAAAGAGTACAGCTTGTACAGCTGGTCAACCCCTGTCATTTTTATTGTGATAACCGAAGCTCTCCCTAGAGCTAGTGAAGGTAGTGGTTATGAAGGGACCATCCTACTCTCTCATTTGGTCTTGCTGACTCTTGTTAATGGCATCATGGCATTGGGTGGAAAGGATGTCATAAGGTGTCAGCTCCAGCTGGACCTGCTTCTGGCCCTCAAGCCCTCCATGAGGCCTACCTGCTGCCCCCACTCTCCCGTCACCTGTATTGCCATGCTGGGACACCACCTGAACAGTTATCCCATTTCAAGCTGATACTCAAGCTGTCCCTAAGGGAGGAAATGAAATCTGATTGCACTAGACACAAGACCTTTGTCATGAGAGGGACTTCTCTTGGCCATCCATGGTGGTGAAGCTGTTGGCAGAAGTTTTAAAAACAAATTGTGATTGATGCTCATGCTTTAATTTAGCCAAATGCTACATTTCTTATTGAAACTGATCCAATACTTTCCTACCTGACTATTTATTATTGACCAATCACAGTGCCAGGGTTTTATGTGTGCATGTGTTTGAACACACACACACACACACACACACACACACACACACACACACACACACACCGATCTTTCTAAGAAGCCTAGGAGGTAGATCTGATTACTCCTCATTTTATAGATGAAGAAATTAAGACTTAAGGTGGTTACATAACCTGTCCAAAGCCACTCAGTATTCCACCCCACACCTGTTTGACTCCAATGCCTATTGTTCTTCCCATTTTGGTTGCTGTGCCATCTGAACTGAATTTTATCTCATTTTTTATCTTATGGAATAATAGCTTATGAGCAGCTGTGACGTGGGCAGGCAGGAAGCAAGAGGAAGAAAGGGAAAAGCATGCCGTTCTTCTAATGGAATAATCAATCTCTGAATCATTAAGACTTTAATAAAATGTTTTTTAATAGTTTATTTTTTAACCCTTACTCTATACCAGTCACTAAGCTACGTTTTTAATTCTTTTAAGGGCTCTGATTTATTCCTATTGTACATATGGGGAAACTGAGGCTCAGAGGTGTTAGGGAATGTGCCCAAGGTCGCACAGTTACTGAGATGCTGAAATTGAATATAGACCTGCTTGGCCCTGAAGACTATACTCTTATATAAGGCTAACTCTCAGAGTGTATTTTCAAATTATATTTTGATCATACTTATTTTAACTATCTCATCTCACAATGATACGATGAGAATTGGTCCTTGAGAAATTCCCCTGATAGTATTTTTTAAAAAATAAATTAGAGGTGGGCAAAAATACCCTGCTCATTGACTTCTTCAGAATGTATTTTTATTGGATGCTGTTTGCCTTAAATGAACCAGCTTATCCATGGAGTTGGAAATGAACTAGATACAATTTCAAGAATCAGCTGTAAATCTGAAAATCCATTGAAGCGAGTAACCTGTACTGGAAAACCAACATCACCTGTCTTGTATAGCCCACCTCAGGTCTGGGAGGAGCTCAGGAATGGAGATGGCAGTAGCTTCTACCACCAGGTAACTGCCTGTCGACTGGCAGACTTACTTGAGGCAGTGCCTTTGTTTCTTCTCTTGTAAAGGAAGGTGATGATGCTTGAGTGGGGCCCTGGAGGGTAGATGGGAGGAGACTTGAGAATGCTTCATTGTTCTGGGCAATTGTTAGTTGAAAAGACATTATGGAGGTACTGATGACTCATTTCTGGATAGCGTTTTATCTTGGGTTGGTTCCCTTTCAAATAACCGATGTAATTGCAGTGTGGCCATTGTGAACTCGTCTATAGATATTGTCTGTCTGTGCTTGTCTCCTCCACAAAAAGATGGATTCCTCCAGGACAGAGATACATTTGGTCTTTGTGTCTCTGCACTTAGCACTGAGCCTGGCACACACTCATCCCTTAATGGTGTTTACCTAACGGAAGGGAATTGCCAATTTGATCTGGAAGGGAACTGAGACGTGGTCTGATCTTCACATTACACTTGAAGAAGAATGGAGGCTGAAGGAGGCTAAGCAATTGCCCTGAGTTAGTAAGGATCGGGGATGATGATCTCCCTGGTCAGCCTTCTTCCTTTTCCCTGGATCGCTTCTCCCTAAACTTCCTCTACCTCAACTTTCTCACCTGCAGAATTGGGACTAGAATATATCATCTGTTGCTGTTTATTTATCATGTACCCCTATCTGGATAGGAGTTGTAGCATCAGGGTCAAGAACAAGATTGACAGCCAGACTTCTGGATTCTAACATTGGTGTCCTTAATTTCTAACTATGTAATACCGTGTTTCCCTGAAACTAAAACCTAGCCAGACCATCAGCTCTAATGTGTCTTTTGGTGCAAAAATTAATATAAGACCTGGCCTTATTTTACTATAATATATGACTGGATCTTATATAATATAATGTAATATAATATAATATCATATAATAGCTTATAAGACCAGGTCTTATATTAATTTTTGCTCCAAAAGATGCATTAGGGTTGATTGTCCGGCTAGGTCTTATTTTCGGGGAAACACGATATTGGTAAAGTTTTTGACTTCTCAGTGCTTCAGTTTTCTCACCTATAAAATGGAGATAATTATCCTAGCTACCTTATAAAGTTGTTGTGAGGATTAAATGAGTTAATTTATGAAAAATACTTCGAAGAACACTTCAACAAGTAATGTTTAGTGACCATATTGTGCACTGTATGTGCCAGTTACCACCTATCTATAATCTATTTAACGACTTCAGCCATTCAGTGTTTTTTTGTTTGTTTTATTTTGTTTTTTGAATACCTACTATGTGCAAAGTACATCCACACTAAGTGGATGAAAAAGTGATCAGAGATGTTATAACCGTTGAACTTGAGGTCGTGGTAGGGAGCGCACAGCTGGTTGGAAAAATGCTCCATGTGTCATGGAAGCACTGAGGAGTGGCCTCCAATCTGTCTAAGAGGTTGCACGGAGGGAGTAATACCAGAGCTAATTAAACTAAGAGAAGGAGTTAAGCCAGACAAATAACTATTTAGGCCAAGAGCCAGTTGTCCTTTGGTACTAGCCTTTTAGGGTGAGGCAGAAGTAGTGAAGATGAGTCTAAAGAGGCAGGAAGGAGAAAGTTGCTGTGCGGTCAGACCAAATAGTTTCAAATGGCAGTGGAGAGCCACAGATAGGCTGTAAGCAGAGAGGGGGAAAAATGAAGAAAGGTAAGATTATTCTTGCTTCAGTGTGAAAATAAATTGTGGTATAATAAGACTAGAGTCCAGACGCCCAATTAAGAAGCTGGTTCACCACTTCAAGTGAGAGCTGGCTGGACCATGGAAAGAACATGGAGAGAGAACAGTAGATTTAGAAGTATGTAGAAGATACCAGCGTCAGGATTTGACAAGTGATTGATATAAAGTGTAAGGCTTTGACAAGAGTCAAATGACCCCCCACGTTTCTCTTTACAGTGGCAAGGTGAATATAGGTACCACCATCTGCAAAGAAATTACCAGAGAAGATGGTGTCTGGGCTTAAGATTGGGTAGATAATAACTAACAAAATAGTGCAGCAGAGTTATAAGGAAAATGAATATATAGATAGTTTTATGCCAGGAGAATAAACAAGACCCTGTGAGGATTCAGAAAATCCAGAGACGGTAATAACCTCAGGAAGAGTTAACATTGACGAAGAGCTTACTTTGTGCCAAGTGCTATTTTAAGCATTTGAACTCATATAATCTTCTTACATGAACTTGTAGTTGTAGAATCTTCACCACTGCGGCATTAGGGAGATACAAGTAGTATCTTCATGTTGTAGGAGAGGACGTTTCAAAGAGGTTAAGATAACTTAACAGGTGCATGGGACCTAGGCCAAAGCAGCTTGGATCTAGAGCTTGTACGTGCACTGGGATGATGGCCATCTACGTGGAGCTAGGGAGCAAGGACAATTCCACAGAGTGGATGGCCTTTGAGCCAAGTTTTTAAGGAGGAGTACGATTTGCAAGTAGTGAAACCCTGAGTTAGATTCCGGGCTCACAACTTCACTGATGGTGGCAATGTTGTGCTTATCCACATATCCAGACAGGACGTTCTCTTGTACATGTCTCTGGGGTCAGCGGGTCTCCTGAGATTTTGAGAGTGAGTTTGTCAAGGTGGTGTAGGCCAACTCCACAGCTCCCAGCAGAGGTTACACATGGTGAAGGAGGCATCTAGCAGGGCAGGCCCATCACCTGGCAGGTCTGTGCCCAGCAGGGGATGGTGTATGGGAAATGGTAGGTCTGACTGGGGAAAGTCAACTTGTCCTAGACATGTTATCTCAGGCAAGTCCCTCACCTCTCTGAGCTGTTTCCTCCTCTGTAAGATGAAAAACAAAATGCCCACCTCCTAGGTAAAAATTCAGTGACATAATGTGTGTTTGAAATAATTCTGTCTGATGGAAAGCATATTACAAGTGTAAGATTTTATTTCTGTCAACCGAAAAGAAAGCAAAAGTGTACGTGAGAAATAATACCAACTACAGAAAGATTTTTGTGTATTCTCTACCTTCCCTTCCAATTCCATTACTACTTTGTTGTTGCAGTTTCCACATAGAAAGGAAAATAAATAGGGTTGGGGTTGGTCCCTACTCTCAGGAAAGGATTCTTGTCTTCATGTTTGAAGCACCTTAACATTGGGATCGATGGAATAGTGGTTCGTATTTTGAGTTTATATCATGTTTAGAGAAATCTACAGCAAGATACTAATGTCATCTGTCTAATGAGGAAATTGGGGTGATGGGTCCCAATCAGCACCTGAGGATGTAGCCTGACCAGTGGTAAGTCTATGTCAAAGCCGGATGGACTTAGCAAGCTATGGTTTGAATGTAGACACTGTAAGAATTTAGTTTTGTCAACAAAGAAATTCTGTTCTTTCTTTTATGGCTACATTTGTGGCACAATGGTATGTTTGAGAAGACCCCTTTCCTTGTGGGTTGTAATTTTTTGTTGTTGTCTTTTCAATTGTATGGGACTCATTCATTCGTTCATTCATTTGGTCAAGGAAGGTGAAGTGTTTGATGTATTTCTTAGATTCAAATATCATAGATTTATAAGGCTACACGAGACCTTGGGATGACATGCCATTGTTTGTTTTCACCATACATGATCCTCACTCTGAGCAGAAGCAAGTCCAAAAGGCTGAAGACGGATGAGCTTAAATAACTTCTCTCTGTAAGTCACTCTGAGGTCTCATGAACAATCCTTCAACATTCTTCCTCACGGTGGATTTAACCACTCCTGTTGCAGCTTAGGACCAGTTCCGCTCTTTCATTCTCCCTGGAGGTGGAGAAAAACAGCTCAGTCACTGTCCCCAGGAGTCAGCCTTCCTGGCCTTGAAGATCATTATGAAAGCAGCCTCCAGCTTTTGCTTCTCAAGGCTAAGCAACCCAAGTCCTCAGGTGTAATTCTTCATTTCCATCTCCTTGAGTTTCTCGGAACCTTCTCCAAGCCTTTTCATTACCTTTAACTTCCACAGCCTAGAAGGTTTCAGGAGTATGTAGCAAAGGCTCACCAGTGGTGACCATCTGCTCCTGTATTTTGTCAGCTAATGCACATTTATTGAGCTTAACATTTTAAATACTAGAATTCTGGGAAAAGCCCTGAGGGTACAATAATAAATAACAACAGCATAATGTAGCACTGAAGAGACTGGTTCATATCCTGGATTACTGCTTACCAGCTGTATGACCCTGCATTTTACTTAAAGTTTCTAAGTCTCAGTTCCCTCATGGGCAAAATGAGAAAACAATAGTATCTATCTCTTAGGGCTGTTGTGAGGGTTAAATGGATAGATACGCGGAATGCACCTGGAATAGTGGTTGACGCATAGTTTTAGTCATGTAACTGTTAAATAAAATAAAAAATGAAATAAGATGCAGACCTTGCCCTTGAGTCATACCCACTCTACTTGGAAGGATAAACTAATAAACAGAGAACTATGTTCGGTGCTGTAGTGCTGTCTGAGCTTGTGGGATGGAAGTTCAGAGGACCAAGAGGAATTACATGTCAGGGCAACAGGAAGGGCTTCAGGAATCGAGGGAGGTGAACTGTTTCATGTACTTCTTCACATGTCATTGACTTAGAATGCTGGGAGGGACCTTGGGATGACATCTCATTGTTCATTTGCACCCGACAGATCACTGAGTTGGAGTTTAGGAGAAGATTAAGGGCTGGCTAGGTGGCGAAGAGGGTGAAAGGTATTTTAGTCAGAGGGAACCTTATGAACAAAGAACTAGAAGAATAAATGTTGGGCCCATGTTTTAAAAATGGTGAGTGGCTGGCTGTGCCATGTGGTGTGATGGGCAGTGAGATGGGGAAGAGGTCCTTCCAGGGGGGTGATGAGATTGTGAATGGAGTTGGAAGCCTTGTGGAGGCATTTGCTTTATCCTTCACCTCATCCATCCATGCTGTAGCTCAGTTCTGGAGGCTGCCAAAGCATTTCAGGTCTCTCTTCTAATAGTGTTTTTACTCTGTCTTGGATCAGAGTTATGTGTTAATCCCTGGAGGCCAGAACCTGAATCTTACTCATTTTCCTATTTCGCTCATGGCCTAGCATAGGACCAGGCCTCAAGTACGCTTAAGTCGTGTGTGTTGAAATCAAGTTTGCCATGTTCAACCAGTGCCCTCGTCTGCCTGTTCTAGGACAACCAGTTATGCTTATACACGAATGAACAAAGGCAAATAAATGAATCCAGGGATTTTGCCATTTTCAAATTTGACTCAATTTCGAGCCCCTCTTGGGAAGAGAACGATTTTGTGTAAAACCCCCCAAAACCAATACGAGAACCAAATTCTCCCAGTGGTGTCTTTGCCTTTTACATTCGCTTCCTGTGTGCCTGTGTGCCACGTTCACGGCCGATTATTCCGACTGGGGCCCGATGAACCTTGAGCGAGTTTAAGACTTACACTGTTTTCTTCTTGAGCTCTTTCTTGAGTGTTGACTTACGCAGGTTGCAATTCGTGCTGACAATGGCTAAAAAACATTCGAGAGGTGGAGGGCAGATTTTTAAAAGAAGGTTAGGGGAAAGGCAGCTCTTGAGTATCTAAAGAGACAAATATGTTTTACATCAAGTCCCCCTGTTGAAAAAAATGTCAAAAGAAGTGAGAAATACTCAAGTTGTAGCAGCTGGTTGAATGCAGCTATTCTCACTTAGGGCACAAAAGCCACAATTTTCTATCTAATTCACTACTCAATCATTCCATGGCCCCTGTCTTAAGCTCAATTTAAACTCAGTCCCCAGTACACAGAGCCACTGTAGAGTGTATAAAGAAATGACTGGACGAGGGATCGCGGGGAGGAAGGAGCCACGTGGTGACTCAAAGCTTGAGTTACCAAGTATCCTGGGCTTATGTGGCATCTCCATCACCTCTTACAAAGTCCATGTAAAATAGGTCATTTCTTCTTTAGCCTTTCAATTGTGATTATGTCCACCTGCCAGGGTAATATGATCAGGCATAGCCTGATGCTTCTGTTCAAATGCAAACCACATGTTTTAGGAAAACAGTCAAATTTAGTGGAAACTTGGGGATAGTGCCTGGACTGAAAGTTTGCTGCCTCCAGGGCTTTGAATTGAAATGGAAACGGCTGGCTCTTGGCAGAACTCCATTACTGTTGATGACTATTTGTCTTTTTCAGAGGAGTTTGGGTGAGCAACAAATATGACTGCTCTTTAGGGAGAGCATCCTGGAAACTGTTGGATCTTTCCTTACACATGTCAAGTATGTTTCAGTTTCCGAAAGCACTTTTCCACTTATACTCCTTTTTCAATCTCCTGGAAGCCCTAGGAAGGGACTGGCAACAGTAGTATTATTACCAATTGTCAAATGATTAAACAGGGTGCTGACAGGTTAGGAGTCTTGTCCAGCAGAACCAGAACTAGAACCTGGGTCTGAAGTGCAAACCTGTGCTTATTCGCTCAGATCGAACTGCCTCTCTGTTCACTTGTCAAGGGTCAGCTTTTCCAAAGCTTGTAAAACAAACAAACCAACAAACAAACAAGCAACAAACAAAACTGTTCTTCAATGAATACTTAATTAGCCCCAATCAATTGTCCTCTTCTTTGAAAAAGTATGACATTTAAAGCCAAAAACTTTATGTAATCATTTCTAAGGAAGAGGTTCCCCATCAGCACCAACAATATAAATGTCTGGTGAAAAAGCAAGATGTTCACCTTTCTCCACGCAGATCATCATGTTTCCGGCCTGGGCATCGTGCAGTGATGGGAGTCTGGCAGGGCTATTACACAGTCAGTAATCCGGGGATATGCTGCAGAAATACATAATTTTGTGTAACACTCTAAGGGACTTTATTTTTAGCATTGCTGGATTCCTTTTTTTTTTTTTTTTTTCCACCCTGGAAAAGAAGGCACACGGTTTCCTGCAACAGCTCCTTGCCAAGATTTAAATAGCACGCATCACCTCAATCCCACCTTGTGGGTGAATCAAAGTTTCAGTGATTCAGAGAGCTGAACTAATGAGACCAAAAGGTTTTCTTGAGAAATTTCTAGAAACTGAAATGGTCAAGAGGTCACATAATACAGCTTTGTTATTTGTGTGGGAGTAATAATAAACTCTTAGCTGCATAGGTCTTTGAAATATTTTCTTTTCCTTAGTAATTCACACAGAACTTGTGGAACTATGGGGAAGTGTCTTATGTTGTTCTTTTCCTGCACCATTATAACGTACTCTTTATCTCTAATTTCATCTCCTAGAATTAATCTACTCTTCTCTCTCCCATCTCCTTTCTCAACCAAAAAAAAAAAAAAAAAAATTAAATCCCTCATAGTCACCTTTAAAAACTCCTATCACCAAGTTATACTTATTTGAAATTCTAGAATATAATGTTAGTTATATTACTCACAGCATGAGATCTGGAATTGGACCAATGTGAAGTTGGATCCTGTTTTACCATTGACTAGTTGGATAACCTTGGATGTTTTTCTGCTTTGAAGTCTTCATTTCAGTACCTTTAAAAAAATAGGATTACAATAGTAACTTTCTTCTAAAATGATTATGAAGATGAAAGGAAGTAATATACCTAAATCTCTTGGCAAAGTGACTAGTATATAGAAAATTAAAATTAGCAATTAGCATTCTAATGGTAAAGGTGTTTCCATTTAGTCGAAGACCATAGCAATACTGTTCACAGTTTTATTCATGCCAACCTACTAATGCATAGGACGAAAGTAAGATAAAGAAGAGACAAAAATGGTCACATTATGAGGCAACATTATTGATTACTTAGGAAAGTTAAGAAAATTTAGAAATATCAAAATATCTTAGAAGAATGAGAGTTGCGTTAGTTGATTCAACATAAATATGCAAAAATTAATAATTTTCTGGTATAGTAGTGATAACCAGTTAGAAAATAGGAAGATAAAAATCATTGAAAATAGCATTAAAATATAAACTATTAGGAATAAACTCAGTAAGTAATAACATAGACACGGTATGAAGAAAACAGTAAAATTTTAATAGAAGACATAAAAGAAGTCTTGGCTACATGGGTAAAGGTGTCATCTTCCTAGAAAAGGGGAATGAATACTGTCAACACTTTAATTCTTCTCAAATGAATGTACATATTTAATGCAATTTTTAATTGAAATCATGTCACTCCTGTTGTTTTCTGGAAACTTGACCAAGTAGTCTAAAGTTCATCTTGAATAATAAATAGATTGAAAGAGCTAAAAACTATATTTAAAAAGAAGAGCAGTGAAACAGGCTTTTCTCTAATAGATATTGTAATGTACTATAAAGTTATGGTAATTAAAACAGGATGTTGTGGAGTAAGAATCAATGGACAAAGGGGTTTGAAAGAGGCCAGAAAAGGATTCTAGTAAAAATAAGAGCATAGAATAGGAATGTGCTCAAGGTTAGATTACATATTAGTGCCAGAACTGACAACTATGCAGTAAGTGTTGTTGAGTTACCTGGTCGGGAGAAAATACTAAAATTAAATTCTAGAGGGAAAAGAGTAAAATGTAAAAAATTCAAAACACATAAATAAAAGGAGAAAATGTAGGGTAATATTTATCTGATCTTGGAATGGGAAGGCTTTCTAAGCATAGAGGAAAAGAGTGATGATTTTCATTATGTAAAAATTGAAAAAATTACTATGTCAGAAATGTAATAAACTAACAAACACAATCAAATAATAAAGTGGAAAAATATTTTTGGCAAATCTGGTCTAAAAGGCTTGATATCTTTTACAAATTAAGAGTTCATACAAGTAAGAAATAACCTTAACATTTCACTAGAAAAAAATTAGTTTGGTGTAAGCAATTAACAGGAGATATATATGTAACCAATAAATATATGAAAAAAGTTGTAGTCATAGTTCTTAGCAGAGAAATCCAATTTAAAACAATAAGGAGACACAACTGGTAAAGATTTTGAGGAACAATAATGTGATGATGATATTGGTGATGGTGGGATGGATCCCCCACAGCTACTGCCTCTGCCTTTTGGGGGTGTAAATTATTACTACCTTTTTGGAAATCAACTAGATAATAATGTATCAATAGGTTATTTTTTTTTAAAAAACTTGACTTATTATTCTAGAAATAGATCTTACAGAAGTTATCAGAGACAAAGATATAACTTCATGTAAAAGGACGTTTATTTTGATATTTATAATAATAAAAATTTGACTCATCTTAAGTATCCCATTAGAGATTAACAGTTAGACATAATATGATATACTCATCAAAAATGGTGTTTTCAATATTTACTATAGGGGAGAATGCTCTTGATATAATAGTAAGTGAGGATAGTGGAAAATATACTTTGGATTAAATATGATACCTGAAACCCAACAAAGGATAGTAAAGATATAAACAAGGTTTAAACCTCAGAGAATAAAGAATTAAACAAAAAGAAGAGATGACATTGGTGAACAAATGTCAACTACAGTTTGAAAGCTCAAAAGAGAATAAACAAATGGTAACTGAGGCACTGCATTAGAATAAGAGTGAAATTTAAGATTGTAGGGGGAGGAATCAACAAAAAGCATGGTGCTTGGCACTGCCGAATTCTGGAACTGCTCAGGAGTTGAATGTACCAGGAACCTTAGAAGGTGAGGGTAAGGAGTAGAATGGAACATATGTGAACAAGCTGAAAGTATACAGAAAGAGCAAAGAAGCGACATCCCAGTGGACCACGGCAGAAAACTTAGTTCATGTCCCTAATGAAGTTGATCGAGGAAAGATTTGCACTGGAGGGCAGTCAGGCACCATGGGGGGGACAAGTCGTAGGTAACAATGAATTGAATATAAGGAGGTTTCAAATGAAAGTCTGTATACTGAACAGTGAGACCCCAGTTCTCTTTTTTTCCAACGTGTTGGCAGCTTGCCTTATGCTCTGCCAGAGAGAAAAGTGAAGGATTCCTTTCTGGGAAAACTGACCAGTCCAAAAGAAAAGGTCTGCTATGGAAAGGCCAACTCTCACCCATGTGACACTGAAGGACAGCCCACCGTTTGTCAGTCCTTCCCATGCTCCTGGAATGTCCAGTCAGCCTTGAATGTTTTACGCTGAAAAGGGGCAGATGACCAGCTATTACTGGACGGTCTCTAATATGAAAGAGAGAGAAAAGCAGAAATAAAAAAACAATTGGAGCAAACTAAGGCAATGCAGAGCAGAAGAAAACATCCTCTGCTTTTCCCTAGTACTTTCCACGCTTCCTGGTGGGTCGATTAAATATAAACTTCATTCTCTGTAAACTTGTATTGAATTAAAACAAGTAACCAGTGATTTTCCTTATGGGTTTTATGTGAGTTTCATTCTTAGAAGCAGGAATTGTGCTGTTGAGAAAACTGTTTTATAAGAATAGACAGAATTCCTATGTAAATTGTGATTTGAGGGGGCTGGCTTTGTTGTTACACTGGGTCTGGGTTTGAGGGCTGACTCTTCCACTGATTAGCTGTCTGATCTTGGGCAAGTGACTTCATCTATCCAGGTTTCGGTTTTCTCATCTGTAAAATGGGAATATAAATCATAGGTATCTCATAGCATTAAATCAGATGATGAACATAAAAGGGTGAATGCAGTGCCTGGCTTATACAAGAGCTTAGGACATGTGAATGATTATGGCAGTAGAAAAGCATAATTGTGGGGTAGAGAGCAAGGGGAGCAGTGATCCCAGTAACTCACTGCAAATATTGTACCTTCAGAACATATTTGTAACGTTGAAATGACATTACATGGCTGTGGGGAACTATGATATAAAAATATGAGAGGAGCGTGGAGATATGTAGGGAAACCAGTTGAAATGATGTGGTACCCATTTTAGGTCTCATGCTTTCACCAACCACTAGCGTGGGTTAGAAACTGGCCCTGACTGTGCAGCGGTCTTTAACAATTGGAGCAAAATTAGTAGTAGTAATATATTACAAGGTTTGTTATTTCTTCAGTGACCCACAGAATATTTCATGGAACATTTCTGAGTATGAAAGTAGGCTTGAGAATTATTTGAAAATTTCATGGGTGCCAATTCCAAGAAGTTGCTATGCCAAAGTGGGATGCTTGACCTTGATCCCTTGCCTTTAGAGGTGACTCTGGTCGAGACCACCACCAATCACACATTTTCCACAAGGAAGCAGAATGGACCCCTACGTTGCTTGGTCTATAATGTGAAGCCCATATGGCAATTTTCTTGTTCTTAAGAAACACACCAGTCGTGGTACAGAGTATTTTCAAAACATGATGTATTATTTGATGACAAGCTCTGTTCCCTGATATATGAGGTGGAGATGGGCTCATATAAACCTGAAGGTTTTCGCAGAGGGGGGAGTATTTGTCTTCCCCTCTAGGGAAATGATGCATTTTTCTCTCTCACCTGAAACTGCTATTTGTCCTCTGGGATTTGAAGGGAAGGGAGGGATGATGAGGGCTCAGGTATCTCCAGAGCAAAAAGCTAGAAGCTGTGAGGGGTGCCAGGAAGGTCTTCCTTCTGCTTCCTGGGAAAGCACTCTGCCACTTAGAGAAGGCGGCAGCTTCCCATTCGTGTGCTTTTTTCATAGTGTCCTTCAAAACACCCCAGTAGCTCTCTGTGCAAAGTTAGGGATGAAGGAAATACTTGGTCAGGCAGATGCTTAAGGGCCAAAGGATCCAATTATTTGTAGCCCATTGCATGGGGCAAATAACTTCAGTCAATCAGAGTTATCACAGGGAGAATACATTTTTCAAAATTTCAGAGAAATCTTATGAAGGAATGAAAGGGCAAGACTGATTTCACAGTAGCAAGAATAGGGGAGGGAAGGGAAGGGGAAGGATTGTGCGGGAGAAGTGACTTCCTTGGAGAAAGGTGACATAAAGAAGGAACTAATCAGAGCACTGGGGGAAGACAGCTGAGGTAATAAGCTGCTCATGTGTGTGGTGGTTTACATTTAATTCTCACGGCAAACCTGTAGATATAATTACATAATTATTTCCATTTAGAGATGAGGGCACTGAAGGATGGAGCAGTTTGTTCTCGGTAGGGTGCCCAAGCTCACGCAGGTAATAGTAGGTAGTGTCTTCTCAGGTCCTTCTGGGCCCAAAGGCTGTCATGTTGCTTTCCCCTTGTGAAAGGAAATTTAATCCCATTCCAGGTGTTTTCAAGTTACTAGAAATCCTCTTTGCTGGGATCCTCCCTTCCTAGCATTTGCTGGGCCAATCTTCCTTCTGGTAATGATTTTCTTGTACAAAACCCTCTACACAGGTGAGGAGGAGGAATTGGGCATGTAGGCTGTAAGTACTGTTTCACGTCTCCCTTTGGGTGTGGTGTTGGACACCCACCAGGAGCCACCATAGGTAGTCCAAAGACACCCATCTTCTCTCTCCGGCACCCTAACATGCCTCACGTTCCACGAACTAAGACACACGACTGGCTAACAAGTCCTGATTGCCTGGGTTTACATCTCAGAAGCTCTGAGAACTTGACAATTTACTTTACCTCTTTGTGCTTTCCCACCTCTGTGTTTTCCCACCTGTAAAATGATGACGCTAACGGTAGCTGCCTCCCGGGGCTGCCGTGAGGATTCAATAAGAAAACCACATCATCATCATCACATCACGTCACTGCCACCCCGGAAGAACCTGCACGTCGTACGTGCTCACGGCTTCTTGGCTGTTGTCACCTGAGGTTGGTTTCCATTATTGGAAGTTTGGGTTTAAGGAATAAGGGTGAGTTCAGAGAGGTGTCAAGGTTCAAGAGAAAGGAAAGCAGAAATATAGCTTGTGAACAGGAACTCCCTACTATGCTTGATCTTTCTCCTCTGGACTCCTGCAAACATTTTGCCAACCTCCCTCCAAACCCATAAAACACACACACACATTTTTATTATGGATAAAGTCTGCCATTCACCAGGATACTCTGGAAATGTGTTTCTCAGAAAAATCACTTTTCTTGATCATCTTTCTGTCTTGAATGAGAGAAGGCATCAGGGAGCATTTTAAAAGATACCCGGGCCTCCATGCTATCTTTGGAGCTATTGTTTCTACATCTGTCAAGTGCAACTCTAGCTGAACTTAAATTTGCAACCACGTGCAGAGTTGTCATTGCGACGCTGAGTGTTGTAAGAATTCCCACCTATTGACATTCCCTGTAGCAAGTCGCACTTGGCCAGCAAATCCCTGTGTAGCTGCATTGCACCACTGTTTCTACCTGGGTTTGTCTCCTTGGCACCAGTGGGCTCTTCCAGGAGTCACTGGATTGCTTTAGCATCTCTGAGCAAGGCTGAGTCACCCCTTAACCTTTTAAAATACCAGGAGTCTTTCAGACAAGTGTGATTCAAAATGTTGAGACTGCCTGAGGTTGCCTGGAGAAGTTTGTATGTTCGTTTCAAGAAGGGTAGTTTAGACATCTTTGATCACTGCGGGCACGGGGCCGCTAGATTGCCACTGAAGGGATGACAATATACTGGGGGGGAAAAGCTAAGCCATTAAGAATCAAGTTTCTCTTTGTGTGTGTGTGTGTGTGTGTGTGTGTGTGTGTGTGTGTGTGTGTGTGTGAATTCCTAATTTTCAGATTTATAAGAGCAAGTAATTATATCACCAATTAAATCAGTGAAAAAAATCTATAAAACAAAAGAAGTGCTATTCTTGTTGAATAATATACGTACATAAAATTAGAGCAATTCACAAATGCAGAATCTTAATGTTATAGTAGATGGTTGCAACTGCAAGGCCTGCTTTCCTATTTCCATTACAGATCTGTTTTCTTTCAGTTTGAAGGAATGTTTCCCTTAACAAAAAACTCGAATGCTTTATTTTAGCCTAAAGGGATAAATTTCATGCAAGATCCGTTTTAAATGATTTTTTTGAGGTTTAGAAGAAATAAAATATTTTTATTTTAATCTCATTAATTTTTTTAAAAAAAACTTTTGTTCTGGAAGGACTCAAACATAAATGAACTTTAAAAGTTGAAACTTTCCACCTGCCTAGTTTCCAGGATGAAGAGATTAGTCAGGAACTGAGAATTGTTCAGAGAGAAAATGAGAGAATGGAGAGGAGGTATAAGTATAGAACTTGGCATTGGAAGGGGCATTAGGGTCATTTAGCCCCATTTCATCTGCTCAGTGACCCTTGTGAAATGTGCGTAAAATTAATATGCATGCCTAAAATTCAACAGTATTTCTAGCCCCATTAATCAAGATATGAATTGGAAGTAACCTAAAGTCCCTTCTAGATTTAATTTAAAAATTTTTAAAGTCAAAATAATATGTGCTTATAATATCTTCTTTTTTTAAAAAAATAAATGTTTCAAAAAGACTTGCAATGAAAAACTGTTGGCCCACCTCTCCCCTCTTTGAGCCTTATTCCTTAGCAGCAAATAACATTACCCCTTCCTGCTTTTCAGGCTATAAAATCAACCAAACAAACAAAAAAACACAAAATAAAAACTTAGTCTGTTCACCTTGTGAGATATAGATAATGTATTACAGAATTGTACACCTGAAATCTATGTAACTTTACTAACAACGGTCGCCCCAATAAACTTTAATGTAAAGGAAAAAAAAAAACTTAGTCTTATTCAAACTGCCATGTAATATTTCAAATTCATAAATGATGCTAAATAACTAATTCGAATTGATGGGTAAGTTTATGTTCCTAGAATTAGGGAATGTGAGAATGGAAAAACTCCGTATAATGTAAACCAATTCATTTATACCATTAATGAAGAAAGCAAAGTCTAGAGAGGGGCTATGACTTGTCCAAGGTTAGTTAGTTACTTTATGACACTCTAGGAAATAAAGCTTGAGTGTGATGCCCTTTCCCCTGTGCTATACTGCTTCTCAGGATTTGTTTGGACATAATTTGGGCACATCCTGAATAGTGCTCTGATCAACTAGGTCCCTTCTCTAGACAGTTAGACTATGTTAAAATGCCAGTTAATATGAATGCATTAGGAATGATGCATTTGTCATTACAGAGTAGTACAAATTATAATGTTTCTATAAAAATTATAATGTACCTATAAAATTGACCCTGTTTGGCAGAAAAATAAAAAAAAGAAACAGGCGATTTGGAACAGGAAAAAAATAAAACATTATTGATACAAGGAAGTGTGTAATATTAGAAAGTATAATTGGTAGGAGCTTTCCACGGTTAAAATCAAGTTCCAGTCTTAGCTTCCCATACTTAGTTCCTTAGTTTGTCATCAGAGAAGGACAGAGAGTATTGACGGTTCAAGGATTATGGAAAAACGCAAGACAGAGGAAGTCTCGGGGAAACAGAAATCAGAATTGGGGTACGTATGTGTGGGTGTCTGTATACATATAAATGGAGGTGGTGCTGGTAAATTAGAGGCAAGGGTGGAGTAAGTGTTCTGGAATTCCAGGAACTATCTTTAACAGAGACCGACAATCTAGTCTCAAACAAAGAGTTTGATCACATAACAGCTAGGCCAGTTAGGCCAATTTCACAAAGTAAAAAGAAATCATAATTGGCCCAGACAAGGGGTTGGCCAAATTATTCTGTGAAGGGCCAGATAGTAAATATTTTGGGCTGTGCCAGCCATATGGTCTCTGTGGCAATTACTCAGATCTGCCATTGTAGCATGAAAGTGACCATAGACAACATGGAAACAAACGAGCATGGCTGTTGTCCAATAACAATTTATTTATGGTCACATAATTTTTATGTCACAAAATATTGTTTTTATTATTTTGAAATATTTTAATATTATTTATTATTTGAAAGTGACCATAGACAACATGGAAACAAACGAGCATGGCTGTTGTCCAATAACAATTTATTTATGGTCACATTATTTTATGTCACAAAATATTATTCTTTTAATATTGTTTTCAACCATTTCAAAGTATACAAAACATTCTTGGCTCATGGGTCACTCAAAAACAGGTGGTCGGCTGGATTTGGCTTAGGGATTATAGTTTGCTGACCCCTGGGCTAGACTAATAAAGGGTTCGAGTCTATCCCTTAAGAAATGATTCTGCTATCCCAGCAAACAAGACAAGAGGAGTTGCCACTTTGTTTTTCTCCCTGATTTTGTGGTTTCCGGAATCTAAGTACTCTCTGTTTTGCTTTGTTTTCTGAAGACCAGCGGTCTTGACAGAAGACAGAGTAATGTTTGTGTGTGATCTTTTCACTCTAATACCCTGTTTCCTGATCCACAAAGCAGTCCAGTGCATACAACAAAGAGGGTTCTTTACTGCATTGTACAGACCATTTGCCGAATACACTGACATCATAACTAAGGTGTAGGCACTTCTGAAAATTTTTCTGTTGTTCTGAAGTGCATTCTGCATTCTGATGGAGCTCTGTGTAGGGTGTACATTGGTGGGAAGACCTTTTCAGTGTCCTTTGGGTTTTAACTTCCTCCCATATTATCAGAGGGGCTCTGCTTTGCTGACAAACCCCAGAAGTGCATTCAGTGAGGAGTGCCCAGCTATATCCCTCACTGGTCACCGACATTCTTTATGTGTACTTAGTACAATTCATATTTCTAATCCCTATACTTTTGATTGGTTCCTGGCCCTTATTGTGATAATAATTCCATATGTTAACAGTGTGCTTTTAAGGTAAAAAAAATTCCTTATAAAATTTCTGAAACTGACAGCAAACTAACACTCAGGGAAGTCACAAAGGTAAAGGGATGGAACTATAGCTCAAGACCAAACCAGACTCCACATGCATTGCACCTTCTGTTCACTGCACAGCCTTGATTCTAGTTCAGAGTTTACGGGGCTTGAGATCTAAAGCCACTTGTAAACTTTGCTTTGATGAGGTCAATTATTCTTAAAATTTATTGCCAGTAGAGTGTTTATGCATTTTATTAATGTGTTTGCTTCCTCCTAAGCAGAAGTCATTGACTTGAGTGTCGGAAGTTACCTCATGCTTTAGAGGGTAAAAAATAAATACGCTGCATTTAGATTTGTTGAGAAATTAGCCCCTCTTTCCCTCTGTTAACCTGTTTTTGTTTGTTTGTTTGCTTTGCCTTTGGACCTTAAAAGAAAATAGATACTTAAGGAAACGAGAATTTGAATTAAGGATTAGAATGTAACTGGAAAATTAAGTTCCTGAGCATCTACAGGATCGATGGAGATAGGTACAAGAACCTCGTATCTCAACTAATTTATGCCTTTCTCGATCTCGTTCCCAACATGTATTTATTCCATATGTGAATGCATGTGGTATTTACTTATTCTTCATTCTGCCAACTCACTTTGAAAACACATGCCCATAGCAGTGCCCTGGGTTCTGGGGAAGATACTGGAAAAAACAAGACCTGATTACTGGCCCCGAAACATGCAGTATCATTGGAAAAACCAAGAGAGCCAGAAACAATTCAATAACAATACAAAACAGTACGGCTGGTGCCAACATTCATGGCAGATATGCTGAGCTGGAGGGGATTTCAAAGAAGGAACATGTCAGTGTACAAAAGACTTCATGAAAAACACAGATTTGACCTGAGTTCTGGAAGTGGGTAGGATTGGGCTAGAGGAAATCAGTATTTCTTGAGAGTGTACTATGCTGGGCATTGAAGGTACTCATTTATTCCTCACCAAACATCAGTATTACTATATCCGTTTTGAAGTTGAGGAAACCAAAAGAGCGGGAGGGTTGCTCAGTGGTTAAGACTCCCTGTGGTTGGCTCTAGGCACTAACATTTTGCAGGTCATGTGACCACATGCAAGACACTGAACATTTCTGTGCCTTAGTTTCCTTGTTTGTAAAATGGAGATCATAATAGTACCTACCTCGGTAGCGTTGTGGTCAATTCACGTTGAATGAATTAATGCGTGGGACGTGTCTGGTATATATTAAATACTCAATCGATGCCAGATATGGTTTCTATTATTATCAAGCACCTTGCCCAGATTGGAGTGCAGGACTGACTCTCACTCCATGCTCATTTCACTACAGCCAGTTGTGGAAGGTGGTCCTGATGGATCCAGCTCCATCAGAAGGCTGGAGGGTGAGGTATCATGGTGGTACCTAGTGGGTCCGTGGGGAGAGTGTTGTGATGAAGTAGAGGATTTAGAGTGATGAATGATATGAGCGACAGTTGGGTGTGTAGGGGGAAGTGCTAGTGTTACCCTTCAGGGCAGAATATACTGCTCACGTAAGCAGTTTGGCCAGGTTATGACTAGGTAAATATTACTACCTACCTGTTCCATCAACTTCAATTCAGACCCGGTCTGTGGGAGTCCTGTTCTGATACCACATGCCTCCCACAATATAGACACCTGTACGCACATACACAGTAGCACTCAGCCTGAAGTCCAAATCCTACCTGTAATGTGAGGGAAGCTGTGTTCTTATCCCTTGTGTTCCAGTCATACAGAATTAATTTGTAATTCTCTGAAGTGCATTGGAATAGGAACCCTGTGAGGGCAAGGCTGGTTCTGTCACCTCCCCTTCTATCCCTATTGCCTAGGGTGTGCCTAGTACACAGTAGGTGCTCAGTGAATGACTGGTGGAAAAGTGAAGGGGACGGAATGGGTAAATGAGGGTTCTCTCACACCTCTGGACACTTGCAGTCGCCTCTCCCAGAAGGAGCGTCTTCCTTCATCTTCCCCCCATTCTTAAGGTCTGAGTTACATGTACAAAGAACATGTAGTTATTCCTTCCTTGAGATTGATCACATTTTTCCTCAGTGCCCCCTTTATTAGTCTGTCCACCTCATTCAACTGTGGCTTCCTGGAGGGTGAGACTGAGGTTTTCTTACTCAGCACCACATGCCCCATGCCCAGCAGAGGGTCAGACTCACAGGAGGGCTCGGGACCCGCCTGTGAACACAAGTGAAGGTGCCTGCCATACACACACCCTCCCACACCCACCCACCCTTACAGGAGCTGTTCTGTTCTGGCCCCTCTGAGAGAGTGAGTCACTCAGGTAAGTAACAGGTGACTCAGGACAGTGGCAGATGTCTCTCTCCTCCTCGTTCTGGCAGCGGGGGAAGCGTAGCTCAGCCTCCACAGTTACTCTGGCAGTTGGAAGTCAGAGAAATCAGCAGCTGACAGTAGCAGTGAAGTGCCTGAGACGGAAGTCCGTAATCAGCCTCAGGACTTTTAATGAGTGTTCTCCAGAACAGAGTCGCTAACAAACCATCCTGGACTCCCTTGATCAGTTTAATTGGAGGACAGACGGTCTGAAACATTTAAAAAAGCTGACAGAAGGATCTAATTCCCAAGGCTTCCCCTCAAGCTAAACCTGGGCCTCCGAAGCTCACTTTCCTGGACACTTGCAACGCTTGCATTTTGACCTTTAGTAGATTCTGGATCACCATGTTCCCAGCTCTGTTTCTGAGCATGATCTTAATTTTATCCTTTTGAGCACATAGAGAATGATACTAAACTCTCCATCAATTCTGATATCTTGCTACTGGAAATAGGTTTGAGCAAGCGACTGCTTTGGGGGAATTTTGATGCCTGTCTATGTCACAGATTTTGTTGATCTGTTTTTAAAAAGCATATTTAAAGCTAACTCTGTCTTTCTCCCTGACTATTTAGGAATCGCTGTTGAGTTTCCTGGTAATTGAGATGCTCCTTTGCATTCAATGTGTTTGTTTTTCTTACCAAATTAAAATACTTGGAAAATTGAATTTTTGTATTACTAATATGTATTTTAGAAGCTGATAAATGTGAGATTAATGGCCAAAAAGAGACATTTCAGATGGATAATTTAGATTTTTATCATTTATTAATCATGGAAAGTAAACCTGCTCTATAAGTAATTTTAGTTTTATCAAGAAGATAAATTGTTCTGGCTAATGAACGTATAGATAGTCTATGCCAAAGGCATTTGGTGTAATCTGTTAATCATTTAACTGTGTCAGGGCATATGCTATGTCTTCATAAAGCAATTAAAACACATAACTTTCTCCACTGAAATGTGTGTTGGCCTTCACCGCCTGCAGCAAATTAAAATGGCATTTGTCTTAGACTAGGTTTCGGAGGCACAATATCTAAAGGCAAAAAAAAAACCAAAAAAACAACCCCACAAAAAACAAAACAGAAAAAACAAAAACAAAGAAACATGGGAGACTGTAGATGTCACTGCAGAGAAGGACTAGTTCAATCTCTCATTCTTGGAGTGAGGTTACAAATCACTCCCTGAGTGGAGCTGTACTAATGAGGAAAGACTTTCCGTTCCCAAGTACCTATCACAGTGGATGGGTTCTTGGCGGAAAATCCCCAGGGACCTTTTCTCCTACCAGTGCCTGGGGATTTACATCTGTAGCTCCCATTAGCACTAATGGGTGCTCCCCGCATACAAACTGTCCTCTTGCTGATGGAGGAACAGACCCCTGAATAATATTCTTGCTCCATTTATCTGGTGTTCGGAAAGGGACAGCGGGCTACATTAACAGGGCTTTGGGAGCGTTGTGGTGCCATTATGTTAATAGAGATTTGTGTCAGCTCTTTTTTTAGAGGGTCATAATTCTACTTTTAAAACTCTCTTTTGGCTGAAACCAATTTTTAAATATTAATATTCTTTCCCTTTTTCTTCCTTTCTTTTTCTTTTTGCAAACGAACAATCACCACCACCATCACCACCACCACAAAGAAATAAATGGCTAATTTACTCTCCCGGCAATTGCAGAAGGTGATTTTCACCCCACTTATTTTCCAGACGTACTTGCCTCACGCTCTGGGCTCAGCTTCAGTCATCCTGCCTGTGCGGCTCTGTCAGTAATGAGTCTTAGAGGACCCCTCTGAGGGAGGTGCTTAGCAGAAAGTTTTGGCTGCCACCTGAAAACAACAAAAGCACAGAGAGGTGAAGTAGTGGCTTGAGATTTTGTGGAACCTGGAGGCTGAGGCCCGCTTACATTGCACATCCCATTTCTGATTTTAGAGTTGGTGGGAATCTGATAGGCGAGTCCCCCCTGAAGCTTCTGAGTAGGAATGGAGGGCACTGATTTCTCTCTGGGCTTCCGTTGTCTTGCAGAGGGTACAGTACACAGTGGGTCCGCAGGAAATGTGTGATGAACCTACTGATGTACAAATGGACACCTAAGATTGATGTTGGCTTTTGTGCTTTTCTCTTACTGGCTTCATAACCTCCTCAAGTCCCAGTTTCCTCACCTGTAACGTAGGGAAGGCGATTTGCTCAGATGTCATCGTGCCTACCTGAGAAGTCAAAGAGTTAATGCACATGAAAGCTTTCGCTCAAGGCCTAACCTAGAGTAAGCACTCAAACTTGCCAATCAATAAGTCCCTTTTCCTGCCCTGGGGAGGAGGGAGGCCTGGGGTGGGGGGAGGCCAGTAATGTTATTCTAAATGACACCGTCCCCCATGGAAACAATGCAAGTGAGGAATTAACGTTCCCCCTAAACAGGTTGCAAGGTGTCCCTGAATCCATTTTTTAGAGGGCTTGACACGCAACTTCCTTAATGATGTGCTAAGACAAAGTCCCCCAAACCTTTTCATCATAGGGTGATTATCTTTATTTTTTCTCTTATTTTTTGAACCCCAACATCCATCACCCTGGTTTGTATGTGAGGCTCATGAGGGGCAGTTGTGAAAGAAAAAAAGCAGGATGGACATTCGTTTTATAGTTAGCAAGATGTACATGGTGGCACTTTAAAAAAAAAAATCCAAAAAGAACAGTGTTTTATGTAGATGAAATCTGAAAAAAAGGAAGTAGCAGAGGGCGTTTTGAAAGGGGCGGGAGGTTGTCACAAAAGGACTCAGAGGCAGCGTGTGGGGCGTGTGGGGCGTGCGGGAGAGGACAGCTGCCCTGTGTGCATGGATATGGGCAGCTTGTGCGGGCTTCTCATCGTGTGTTCTGCAGAGACCAGCTCCACAGCATCTTCTGACAACTCTGTGTGCTGCCCTCTGCCCCCTGACAACTCTAACCAGATCTGATGGTCCTGGCTTGCCAACCTTGGGACAGCTCTGACTCCCCCGCTCACATCAGGGGCCTTGAGAGGAAGAGGGTCTCCCATTCCCTCCTCTTTGACCCTTTCCCTCTCATCCCAGGCACTAGAACTATTGCATTTGGTAATGGACTCATGGCTCCTGAGCCTGACACTGCAGCAGGCTGCACTGGCCCCCTCCCCTCCACCAAGTGTCCAAAGACTTTCCAGATGTGTCAAGGGTGAATAGTCACTGACTCGTTATAGAGCCAGGATGTCACACTGTAACGACCCCCTCCCCTCCTTTCTTGTTACCATTGAATTATCTTCTCAATTCTTTCTCCTTATTGGATTCCTCTTGTAAGTTTTTATCCTGAAATAAATTCAGCTTCTTTTCTGGTCACAGAGGACTGTGCACAGCAGTCTTCCCTCCGTTTTGGTGCCTGGGGGCCTGGCAAACCTCTCCTGGGAAGGGGAGGAAGGAGGAGAGGTGCTGCTTGGGCAGTTCGGATGTGGGCGTCTGGCCAGCTCCGGAAGGCTGGCCCACTCCAGAGTCTCGAACACAGATTCCCTGCTGAGTAGCATGTTGATGCCAGCAGACTGCCAGGCGGGCCCCCTGATGTTTGTAATACACTGATCCATATCAACGTTATGAAGTTCCATATTAATATGATGCTAAACAGGGATTCCGACGCTGGCAAGAGGGGGGTGGGGAAGCGTTGAAGGAGGTCACCAGTAAAAATGAAAGCCCTGGGACTGGAATAGCAGCAGAGTTGCAGGTGACTGTCGAGATGCATTAGCAGTAGGGGAAGCTCGCAAGGCATCTGCTGCGTTATTCTTGGTTCCAGCCCAGTGCCCCCACTCTCCTCTTTCTCATTGAATTTGATGCTTTATGGAAGCTGCAACGTCATAAAAATAACACTCTGCTGCATCCTTCACCCCGGGATCTCAAAGCCCTTTACGGACATTAATATTTATCGCTAGGAACCTGGGATGTCGGTTGAGAAATATTATCCCAATTTTACAGATGAGGAACTTGAGATTGGGCGGTTAAGTGACTTGGCAGAAGTCACTCCCTACCTACTGAGTGGTGGGGCCATGCCCTGGGCCAGATCCCAGAAAAGTATTCTGAGCCCTTGGCAGAATGGGAGAATGCCCTTTGTTTAAATGGAAGAAAACAGAGTGTGCCCTGAACAAGCTGGAGGAACGCAGGGCAGGCTGTTTCATCTCCTCTCTCTGACTTTGATTCCCCTCCTGTCAGGCTTGAGGGAGTTCCCTCTCATGGCCTGTTTAGTTTTTCACATCTCTGCCAAACTTGCCAGTGAAAACTGCCAGCTCAGAATCCATGGCTGGAACATAGTGGACAGTTTCAGTTACAGAACTTTCGGGAGGCATGAGGAAAGGGCCTGCTTGGGAGAAGGACAAAAAAGAAGGGGGACCTGCCACAGAAAGACAATAGAAAGACTCTCAGTCTAAAAAGATGGAGGTTGAGAGGAGAATATCATCCACACAGGAGGGGTCTTGAGGGTTCAGAGACGGTGGACCATTGGGTGTAAGGCCCGGAATTCTAGAACTATGGGTATATTTTCTTCTTTACCTGGAAATTATTCAGGAGGAAGAAAGGGTAGTTCTACATTGAGCTGTGTCAATGTGAGAACTTCTCTGGGAAAAATGCGTGGGTTTAAAAAATTGGTTTAAAGGCGTTTGTAGATGAGGCCTCTCTCCTGAAAGTCGTGTCTGACTGTTTGGGTTGACACGAGAGATGAGGCTGTGGTTCTAGTTTCTAGCATCTAGTGTCTGGCCACAGAAGAAAACTGGCCTCGTGGGTGGGATGGTGCTTTACTAAATATTTGCTAACCATTCGTAGAGCTCTGATAATGGGCTGTGTGGCACCAGGGTTGAGGGGCTGCATAGAATGGAGTTTCTGCCCAATGGGGGCCCCCAGGCTAGTTGGGGGAGTCAGCTGTACCAATGAATACTTATGGAGTTGTGAGATGGGCTCCCGCAGTGGTTGGTACCCTGTGCTGTGGGAGCACAGAGGAAGAGGTGATTTCTGTCAAGGAAATTCTACTTGCAGATGACGTTCTTCCCAAACTGGCCTTGATGAGGCTGGCACGTTCTACCTATTAGCAATTGGATGGTGGCCACCTGGTTCATTTTGTGGGTAAACAAAAGCTGTTCTGAAACACTTGGTTGAGTTGAATGTTAGTCAGGTTCTATGGAGTTTTAGGAGGTGTCAAGAGTCGAGAGTCTCCTGCCCCTGCTGGTATGACAGTAGTGTCATGGTCACCTGTAGCACATTGCGAGTGCCCTGAGGAAAGGACATCAAGGTTACTCTCTTAGGGCCAAGTCATGCTCTTCCCTTGTTTCTCAGGTTTTTCTCAGTAATCTTAGAACCATATCCCAGGGTCCAGTTTGCAAAGGGCTTTGTTTATTGCTCAGAATGTCAGTAGCTGGTAGGAGACGTTGCATAGCGTGGTGTAGTTGGTAGGGTGCGGTGGCCTTTGTGCTAGAGCCTTCACCAGACCTGCTGTAGCCATGAATGTGTCAACCCAGGAGGTGCCTGAAGATTATAGAGATGACAAGGAGAAGTAACGACACTAAAATAGTAATGGAGACTGTGCTCCCCACCCCGAAACCATGTGAAACCCAAGGTCTGGCCATGTGGCTGGGCCAAGAGAAGGTGGTTGAAGAGTCCCCTGCCCACCCTGGGGAGACCTAACTGGCCTCCTTTCTCGTGGTTTCTATTTCAGCTCGAAGTCTGTCCTAAATATTATATGTGAGCATCAATGTAGAGGAACCGTTTCAAGAGAAAGGCCACGGAGGCCACGCTGCCCAAGAGCCGGGATCCAAAGGGACCATAGGAGCTGATTGAGCAGCTCAAAGCCTCTTCCTTCATCACACCCTCCATTGCTACCGTGGCTTAGTGCGTGCTCTTCCTCCTGATCCCGATTCCTCTCTAAAGGAGAAGCAAGTGCTTCGGTTTACGAATATTGATTGTGTTGAGGACAGTTCTTGGCACTGAGGAAGAGAGGCTCTTCATCTTCCTCTGGTGGTTGGTGTGAGCCCCAAGGAAGGAGAACTGGGATGGTTGTGGCCATAAATCTCCTGCGGTTCAAAGACACTTTTCCAGCATTCCCTTTGGCCAGACTCGCCTGGTTCAGTGTGTACTGGGAAGGCCCTCCCGAGGTGCCTGCACAGATGCAATCACGTGGTCAGGCCCAACCCGGATCCTAGCCCAGGTGGTGAACCCAACCGCCGTCACCCACTGAAGGCTAGAATAGCGAAAACGGGGTCAGTTTGCAGAGAAAGTTTATCCACACTACGTTAGCAGCGTGGTTAAGAATATAGATTCTGGAAGTGGGTGGCCCTGGGTGAAATCCCTGTGTGACATTCGGCACATTCTGTAACTCCTTGTTCCTCTTTTTCTTCATTTTTTAGAACAAAGAAAGATATGGCATGAGGATAATAATGAGAATTGCGAGGAGGAAAGTCGTAATGAATGTAAAATATTTAGCACCGTGCCTAGTATGTGGTAGGTGCCTCCTGTCCTCATCTGTAAAATGGGCTTAAATATGATACAGACCTCACAGGATTTTTGTTAGGATTCAATGAGTTAATTCACACAGAATACTGGTGTGTAGTGGCTGGCATGTAGTAAACACTCAGTAAATGTTCTTTTTACTATTTGTACTCATTGCTATTATTTTTATACATTTATACAACAATTTCCAGGGCAGACCTCAAGAAACACTGCCCTTTCCCACTCCCCGGGCAAAAAGGAAGATTTGATTTGAAAAGTGGCCAGGACATGGTGGTCAACTGACAACCTGAAAACATTTCCTTAAAATTTCTTTTTAAAACATAGCATCTTTCCCCAACCTTAGAAAGGTTTAAATATTAAAATGCAGTGCTTGGGCACTTTTGTTTTTATAGTGATTTTGCTTTTGTTGTTCCACCAAAGTACTTTTCAAAACAGCACAAGCCAGTGTTAGACAAATGTTTATCCGATTATATAGGCATATCAACCAAGAGAACATAATAAGGTAGAGTTACTAGAAATTCTAAATGTGAAAAACAGGCATATTAAAATGAATGAAAAATTATAGGTATTACTGCAGTAAGCTGCTTGTAATATTCTTTCACGGCATATATTTCCTGAAATTGTGTTCCAAAGTGGTTTGCTTGCAAAAAGGAAAGAAAACTGGTTTCCAAGGTCTACTTGTGGGGCAGGACGCATAACCAGCAAATACTTCCAACTTTTGTGTTTGTTTAGCATGTCTTTTTGTTTGTTTGTTTGTTTTTTTAACTTTCTGACTTTAGTCAGATGGAGTTTAGTCTTTCTGGATGCGGGTCTTCAGAGCTTTAAGCCACATGCTACCGGTAAGCACAAGAGTCTGAGAAAAACAGCTTTGTGCTGAAGGTTTCTGGAAGGCAGAGGCTGAGTGCTCCCCAGGGCTGGTGCCTAGCAGAGTGTATGTAAAGTGTGCTTGTGCGTGGTGTGGGAGGAGGGGCAGAGAGTGGACTCCCAACTTCATTCCTTCTAGAGCAGGGTCCTCAGAGATGGGGACCCAAGTGGCTTTGGGATTGCTGTGCCTCTGGAGGAAGTGATCATTTTTGGCCATGTTGCCCTAGATTTGGGTGTCTGCTGGGAATAACATGGAGAAAAGGGATCCTTTTTATTGGGGCTGAAGCAAGCTGGGGACTCCATAGGACAGGAGGGGAGGAACCCAGGTTGTGAGTGCAGTTGGGAAGCTGGCAACACGTGGCTGTCTTTCTGCACTGGGGGTTGTCTTGAAGGTGCTATTATACTTTTCAGTGAGGTGACCCCTGTCAAGCGTGTGTGACGGTCCCACCTGTGCCCAGGATGGGGAATTGGGGAGTGATAAGCATAGGTACAGAGTCAATGCAGCTGGCACTTTGGAAGAGGAAAAGTGACTGTGGCTGTTCCCACACCAAAGAGCACCTCATGACACAGGGGGCTTGTCAGTAAGCTCAGTTGCTAAGTGTGAAGTTTGAGAACTGCTGACTGTTTAATGTTCGAAAGCAGTTTGCTCGGTCTTGTCATGCCGAGGTACACTTGGGTGAGCCTTTAGCCTCCAACATTGCAATTCCCGCCTAAATAAATGATACTTGGGGTGGATTTGCATCGATACCTTGGATAAATTCTGCGAAAGTCCTGTAATCCATGAGTCTGGTGAGGCCAGCTGCTGCTCCCCTTGAAAAGGTCAGGATAGCATTGCATTAAAAAGCACATTTTTATTTTTTGCTCCTGGTAATTCATTCTGCATTTTGTTCAGCTATCCCCCCCACACCCCACATCCCCACCCCACCCAATGGCTGCAGTATTGGCATGCTCTCTCTGGCTAAAGCGGTGGACCTTGATTGAAATAAACATAAAAAAGAGCTTAGGAAGAGATCTTTTGATGGATTTTATTGGCAACACACAATAAAAAAACAGTTACAACATCTCCCCTGCCCCGCACCCCCCCGCTCCAGTGAGTTGTTTTTCCTTCTTTTCTCTGATCAACTGTATTCTAGAAATTCATTGGCCTTAGCACACACTCTAATCTGCATTTTTGTCTTTGTCTTCACAACTGTACTTTTCACTAGTTGCTTGGAACTCATCTTTTTTCCGTTTCCTTTTCCAAACGTATTGTTTATCTCATGAAGAGGAGGGGAGAGTTGCAAAATCAATGTCTGCCTGGGTATGTGGTAGGAAGAGGGGCCCCTCATTGGGCTTGTATGTGGGGGTGCAGGCAGCAGAAGTCAATTAGCTTGCAGATTTCGAGAGAGGCTGTCATCAGTGTCCTCTGCCAGGGATCATGCAGAGTGCCAATTACAATTGATTTCTCAATAAAATTGTGTTCAACCTTCCCCAACATAATCCGAGACAGAAATGACAGAGAACTATAGAGAACTGTCTCACTTTAAAAAATTTTATTCTTTTCAGTCAATTTTGTTCTTGGAGGTTTATTACTGCGATTAGCCTTGAACCATGAGATGCTTCCTAGACTTCCCCAAACAGGCAGAGTCAGCTGAGGAAGTGTGGGAGTGCTGGGCCAGCCCCGCCTTCCGCCCCCCCCCAGGCAATCGGTCTAGGTCAGGATGCCTCACTGTGTGCCACAGGAAGATGCCACTGGCCCCTGAGATCCTAAAGTGCAGGAGTTCACTCTGTGTTTTGAATCACATTCTCAGAGCTCAATGGTTCTTTATAGCCCATTGCTTTCTTTCTCTTCAATCAATCAATCTCCTCTCGCAATCTATGTCTCTCTCATGCTTTGCACGCTCAAGCACATGCATGCACCCCCCTCCCCCTGTGTGCAGAACCCATTGCTTTAGGAACCACCACACAACCAATGTTTTTTCCAATTGCTGGAGCAATTCCCCAAATGCTATGGCTGGCGACCACCACACAGGGCCTTCTCTGTTCACTTCCTGTATTCAGCTCTCATAGAGGTTCATCTTGTGCAAAAGAAGTCATGCCAGTTCGAGTTGCTTTGCATTCTGAGATTTAAAGCATACCTCTTTCACTCAGGAAGCCACGCTCTTCTAAGGAGGAGAGATGGACACACCTTGAATTAATATCACGTTACTTACCACCTCCATGACCTCTTGTTACTCATTTACCACCACCCTTCCGTCATCTTTACCAACAGTTCAACATTCATTGAACAATTACAATGGGCCAGCACTATGCTAAGAACTTCTTCTTTTTTAATTTCAGGCATTTTGATTTATGTCACTGCTCCCCCCTCTCCTAAGCTGACTGTACCCATTTTTTAAAAAAAAAACTCTCTTAACCATTTTTAAGTGTATTTTAAGTGTATTAAGTACATTCACATTTTTGTGCAAACATTGCCACCATCCATCTCCAGAACGCTTTTTCAACTTGCAAAACTGAAGCTCTATACCCATTAAACAATCGTTCCCCATTCGCCCCTCCTCCAGCCCTTGGCAACCATCATTTTGCTTTCCATCTCCATGAATTTGACTCCTCTAGGTATTTTGCGTAAGTACAATCATACAGTATTCGTCTTTTCATGACTGGCTTATCTCACTCAGCATAATGTGTTCAGGGTTCATCTATGTTGTAGTATGTGTCAGAATTTCCTTCCATTTTAAGACCAAGTAATAGTCCATTGCATGTGCATGCCACATTCGCTTATCCTTTAGTCCACTTGGGTTGCTTCCACCTTTTGGCTGTTGTGACTAATGCTGCTGTTAACCGGGGTATAAAATACCTCTTTGATATCCTCCTGTCAGTTCTTTTGGGTTTATGCTCAGAAGTATAAACTTCATATGGTTAATTTTAGTTTTAATGTTTTTGAGGAATCTCAGTACTGTTTTCCACAGCAGTGGCACCATTTTACGTTTGTACCAACAAAGCACGAGGGTTCCGACTCCTCCACATCCTGGACACCACTTGTTATTTTTGCCGTTTGGATGGTAGCCCTTCTAATGGGCATGATTACGAAGCACTCGATTGTGCCTCCCAACCACCCTGGGAAGCAGGCAGCATCATTTTCATTATAAAGATCAGGAAATTGAGGCTGGGGGATGTCAAAAAAAACTGCTCAAGGCCAAACAGCTGGCTGTGCTCAAATATAGTTGGCTCTAGAGCCATTCTAGGAAACAATAAGGTCCCTGTTTTATAACGTTCCCCCGTGCTGGCTCTATTGGCAACATATCAACAAAAAATTGGGGGCTTTTTTCCCCCCCATTTAATGGCAAAAATTCCCATATACCTTGTCAAGGAAACAGAGCTCTGTGCATTGCATATGAGCCCAGAGAAGACATTATTCCTTTATTATTCTAAGAAAAGCAAAGGGAAAACAAGCTAAACAACAGTGGGGCAATCTATTCTTCATGCCATTATAACTTTCCTAATTAGGCAGGTAAGAACTGACCTAGTAACTCCCAGGGTTGGAAGGAGACTGGCTATTTTCTGTCAGCTTAAGCAGAATATGCCTTTATAAAGAAGAATTGGTAGCCCTGAGCGTATTGTCTTAGATCCAAGGTGAAAGGCATAGACATTGAAATGTATGCATTTCGTTGCTATCAATGAAACTTTTGTTCAAGCATTCTATAGCTGAGCCCTGAATCAACCACATCCTAGCTAAGTAACCTCCGGCAAATTTGCTTACTTCTTTGAACCTCAGTTTTCTCATCTATAAAATGGGAATAAAAATATCTAGCTCATAACATCTGTCCTCTTCTTCCCAAAGAAAGGGTGAGAACAAACAAAACCACTCATGCACATTAGAAAGTCAAGTTCACCACTGCCGCCTTTGGTTCAGCTTGACAAGGGGTATTCCTGATTCAAATTGATGACTTTGTCACCAATCAACCCTGGGCTAGACTGTCTCAGTTGAGATGTGATCTGGTACCAGGAACCAGTGAGGAAGCAGGGGGCACAGCAACGATACCCTCTCTGGAGTTGGATGCACACATGAAGACGGGACAGAAGGAAGGCCAGTGGACAGGTTCAATCTTGGATTTCACATTAATTTGATGCTATTGATTTAGGGCATAGGATTGAAGCTGTCCCAGCTAACGCTCCCTAATCTGAAAAATGAATAGCTTACTTTTCCTAACAAGTCAATCTAGTTTTCTTAATCTTCCTATAAGTTTAATATAATTCTACCTTTTGATCACTTTTGTGGCTCTTTTCCTGAATTCTGTGCTCCAGTGAAATGAGTTCTTATATATAAAGGGCTCAACACTTTTCTTGGCACTTAGTAGTTATTCAATAAAAAAATTTCTCTCTTTTTTTCCTCTTCTCCCCCCTTCCTTCTTCCATTCTTCCCAGTTATACTCTGGCAATGAGCAATATTATCGACTAAGGCCCATGGAATGACTTTCCTGGTAGACATTCATTTTATTTTTCTTCATTACCCAGACCTAATTTATAGCTATTTCTTGGATGATGATGGCTACTCATATACTCTGAACTCGTGAGATGGGTCCCGCAGGATAACATTTACCCAAAGGACATGGGAGCTTCCCAATAAAGAACTGAGGTCTCATAATCAGAGACTGCATTTTGGAATCCCACAGACCTGGGCTGGAATCCAGGCTCACCTGCCACGTCGTCACGTAAGTGAGACACGTTTAGAGAAGCATTACGGATCTCAGGTTCTCAAGTCTTTCTCAGTTGAAATTCCAGCTTTGCCTCTCAATAGCTGTATGATCTGGGGCAATGGTTGTGCCTCGACTTTCTCATCTGTGAAAAAGGATAGTAATAGAATTTAATTCATAGGGTTGTGAGGATTAAAGATGATAATACATATGACTCATTTAGAACAATGCCTGGTGCAATTTAGTGTGACTTTTGTTGCAAAAGTAATTGCGGTTTAAAAGCTTAAAAAAAAAAATTGCAAAAACTGCAATTACTTTTGCAGCAACCTAATAATATTGTGGCTGTTACTATTCCTGCTGCTATTACTACATTACTATTATTACTTCTATAGTTACTGTTACTGCTACAATGAAGCCAAGTGCCTGTTTAAGAGCACTATTCATTTCCTGACTGTTTCTTGGATTCAGGTATGTCTTGTGAAATATACCTTAAAGCACAATTACTAGGTGTTATGTACTGACTTCAAGTTCTAAAGGGATTACAGTTCTTTATTTAAATAGGATTTCTCATGCTATTAATAAAGTATGTTAATAGTAACTCATTTGACAGTTGAGTGAGATTATGTTTTTACCATGATAGTTAAATATGTATGTAAAATGTAAATTATGTATAATTTTTACTCAATTGAAAAGATATCTTCAAACACCCACCACACTACAGTGTAACTTTTTCCAGAGAACAAATAAGGTTAGTGACAGGGAGAAGAACGTAGTATTTAAAAACACTAGGTAGACATACGCAGAACAGAAAGATGAAAATTCAAGTGGAATAAACATCTCCAAAAAATCTCTCCTTTTTCACAAGACATCAGTATTTTGCTGTTATCTCAGATGGGTGACTTCTTCTAACAAACATGTGGTTTAAGTGCCCAGGCAGCATTATTTTTTTAAAAGAGGATATTAAGAGGGCATGTGTTTCATTCCTTCCAGAGACCACCTGTCCTCAAGCAAATAATACTGTGCATATAAAAATGAGCATTTCTTTTCCTCTCAGAGTATCTCCCCTTAGAATCACATTCAGATTCTGATAATCCCAATACCTCAAACAGCTGGTTCTGTCCTCTAATCCTCTCTCCAATAGATAATTAAACACTACTTTGAGTAACTGATGACCCAAATCTCCTTCATCCAGTGCAGCCTCAATGCTAGACCAGTAACTGGTGTATATTTTCCTACTTTACTCCTAATTTTCCTATTCCCCACATGTCTTTATGGTGTTCTCATGATGGAAGGAGTATTATATAGAGAGGTTTGAGGACTACGGCTGGTGGGGAGAAGGGGGTTGAAGGAACGAGACCAAGATTTCTTTTTTGCCTCAGTACCTAGCGCAGTGAGATAATGTTCTAAATAATGGCGGTGGTTTATTCAGCAGTTTACTGTGCCCCAGTCAAATGCTAAGAAGTTAAGCACATTATCTCATTTGATCCTTACAACTAACCTGAGGCTTTATCTCAGTATTACATATGAGGAAACTGAGGCACAGAGAAGCGAAGCATCTTGCACCATGTCACTCACTTAATGGCAAAAGTGGCTGCGATTCAAACCCAGATCTGTCTGACTTTGAAACCGTCATTCTTATTCGCTATAAATACAGTGTTTGGATGGCTGGATCCATCTAAAATTCCATTTTTAATGGCAGAGATTCAGTATTGATGATCGCTGTCTTACTTTTTTTCTTCCCTGTTGCCCTTATCTTTTATCTTGTATGTAGGCTACTCCTAAGGCACGGTGATGGGGGTCATCAAAGCTGGTGCCTAGTCTTCTATGTGTGTGATTTTTCACCCATATTAGTCCATTTCTTCTTCTGTTTTTCCCTTTTCACATGAGCTTTATATCCAGTACCAACCGCAAGACTAATTGCTTAGGTTATTTGGGTAACCCTTTGGGACCTGTATTTGGTTTATATTCTGAAGGAGAGTTAAAAAACCTTGTATTGCCTGGATAGAGGTATTGGTTGACCCTCCTCGTTACCAAAGAATTTAGAGAATGAGAAGTCCCACTGGATTTAAAACATAAAATCTGATTGCATGACAGAAGAATTTCTTTGGGATGACTTTTATAAATCTGAATGTTTAGTTACCATTTTATCTAAAATAACCCAGAGAATGAATTTTTCTTTTTTCTTTTTTTAATCTAATTTAATTTTATTTTTCTTTAAATTAAAGTTTATTGGGGTGACAATTGTTAGTAAAGTTACATAGATTTCAGGTGTACAAGTCTGTAGTACATTATCTATATCTCACATTGTGTGTTCACCACCCAGAGTCAGTTCTCTTTCCATTCCCATATATTAGACCCTGTTTACCCTCTTCTAGTACCCTGCTCTCCCCTCCCCCCTTACCCTCTGGTAACCCCTAAACTGTTGTCTGTGTCTAGGAGTTTTTGTTCTTTCAGTTGTTTGTCTTGTTCTTTTGTTGTTTTTGGTTTATATACCACATATCAGTGAAATCATATGGTTCTCTATTTTTTCTATCTGACTTATTTCGCTTAGCATTATACTCTCAAGATCCATCCATGTTGTCACAAATTGTCCAATTTCATCTTTTCTTACCACCGGATAGTATTCCTTGTATATATATATATATATATATATATATATATATATATATATATATATATATATATATATATACCACTTCTTTATCCATTCATCTACTGAAGGACATTTTGGTTTTTCCATGTCTTGGCCACTGTAAATAAAGCTGCAGTGAACATTGGAGCACACGCGTCTTTATGGATAAATGTTTTCAGATGTTTTTGGTAGATACCCAGGAGAGGGATTGCTGGATCATATGGTAATTCTATTCGTAATTTTTTGAGGAACCTCCACACTGCCTTCCATAACGGCTGCACCAGTCTGCATTCCCACCAACAGTGTATGAGGGTTCCTTTTTCTCCACAGCCTCTCCAACACTTGTTACTATTTGTCTTGTTGATGATAGCCATTCTGACTGGGGTGAGGTGATATCTCATGGTGGTTTTTATTTGCATTTCTCTGATGACTAGTGATGTTGAGCATTTTTTCATATGTCTATTTGCCATTTGTATGCCCTCTTTGGAGAAATATCTCTTTAGGTCCTCTGCCCATTTTTTCAATTGGGTTGTTTGCTTTTTTGTTGTTGAGTTGCATGAGTTCCTTGTATATTTTGGATATTAGTCCCTTATCAGAGGCACTGTTTGCAAAAATCTTCACCCTTTCATTGGCTGCCTCTTTATTTTGTTGATGGTTTCTTTTGCTGTGCAGAAGCTTTTAAGCTTGATATAGTCCCATTCATTTATTTTAGCTTTTACTTCCCTTGCCTTTGGAGTCAAATTCATAAAATGCTCTTTGAACCCAAGGTCCATAAGTTTAGTACCTATGTTTTCTTCTATGCAGTTTATTGTTTGAGGTCTTATGCTTACATCTTTGATCCATTTTGAATTAATTTTGGTACATGGTGACAGATAGCTGTCCAGTTTCATTCTTCTGCATGTGGCTTTCCAATTCTCCCAGCACCATTTATTGAAGAGGCTGTCTTTTCTCCATTGTATGTTTTTTGCTTTTTTGTCAAAAATTATCTGTCCATATTTATGTAGTTTTATTTCTGGCTTCTCAATTCTATTCTATTCGTCTATGTGTCTGTTTTTCTGCCAATACCATGCTGTTTTGATTATTGTTGCCGTGTAGTACAAGCTAAAGTCAGGGAGTGTGATACCTCCAGTATTGTTCTTTTTTCTTAGGATTGCTTTGGCTATTTGGGGTCTTTTGTGGTCCCATACAAATCTGATGATTTTTTTGTTCTATTTAAAAAATGCCATTGGGATTTTGATGGGGATTGCATTAAATCTGTATATTGCTTTGGGTAATATGGCCATTTTAACTATGTTGATTATTGTAATCCAAGAGCATGGAATGTTTTTCCATTTCTTTGTGTCTTCTTCAATTTTTTTAAAAACGTCTTTTAGTTTTCAGTATATAGGTCTTTCACATCCTTGGTTAAGTTTATTCCTAGGTATTTTATTCTTTTTGTTGCAATTGCAAAAGGAATTGTTCTTTTTTAAATTTCTTTTTCTGAGATTTCATTGTTAGTATATAGGAATGCAATGTACTTCTGTACGTTGATTTTGTAGCCAGCCGACTTTACTGTATTGATTGATTGTTTCTAATAGCTTTTTGGTGGAGTCTTTAGGGTTTTCTATATATAACATCATGTCATCTGCAAAAAGTGACAATTTAACTTTTTCATTCCCAATTTGGATGCCTTTTATTTCTTTCTCTTGCCTGATTGCTCTGGCGTGTACTTCCAACACTATGTTGAAAAGCAGAGGTGATAGCGGACAGACAGCCCTGTTGTGTTCCTGAACGTAGAGCAAAGGGCTTCAGTTTTTCACCGTTAATTATGAGATTAGCTGAGGGTTTGTCGTATATGGCCTTTATTATATTAAGGTATTTTCCTTCTATACCCATTTTATTAAGTGTTTTAATCATAAATGTGTGTTGTATCTTGTCAAACGCTTTTTCTGCATCAATTGATATAATCATATGATTTTTGTCCTTTATTTTGTTTATGTGATGTATCACATTGATGGATTTGCAGATATTGAACCATCCTTGTGCCCTGGGGATGAACCCCACTTGGTCGTGATGAGTAATCTTTTGAATGTATTGTTACATTTGATTTGCAGAGGATGAATTTTAAAAAGAATATGAAGAAAGGGAGGAGCAATTAGTATGTTGGGCTATAACAGAGACAAATTAAAAAAACATATTAAACAACACAGAATGTATAGATTATTTCCAGGGGAAATTCTATGGGATCTGATTCTACTTGGAAGGCTCTTCCATACCCTCAAACTAAGCTTTTCTAAAACCCCTCATTCACTCCCTCATTCATTCATTCATCCTTTTATTTATTGAAAGAGCAGCTGAATGCCTCCTAGTATATACCAACTATTTTGTCAGCTCAAACTGGCACCTTTTCCTGACTTAACATAATTTTCCACAATGGCAATAACAGTCATCAGCTTCAGAACCTCAGAATCATTGTTTACACCCTGCAACAAAGTCCAGTATTCAAATCTTGCCCATTGTTTTTCTGTGATGTCCATTCTCTTCATTTAACTCATTATTATCCAACCTACAGGGTATTGTTATTGTTTTCTAATTAGTCTCAAGGCCTCCACTTTTCATTTCTATGTGCACATCACTGTTGAGAATAGTTGTGCCAAGTTGACACATTCATCAAGTTTCTTCCCTGCTCGAAAGCTTTCAGTGCCTTCCACCATCTCTGCAGGATTCAGTGCTCACGCTAAACCTGGCCTCCCTGAGAGAAGTCCAAGGCCACTCCCTCGGCCCACGAGTCCATTCCTTGTTTCTGTTGCTCCCTGACTCAAACGTGTTGTTTAAGCCACACTGTTGTCTTCCCAACCCCTCTTCTTACTAACAATTAACCAGGCAACCATTGTGTGCCTGCCACATACCAGACACACTCATGCTTATTCTACAGTTTTAGAAATTAAGAATGTAGACGCTGTGGATATGATTTCTAGCTCTGCCACTGGTGAGCTATGTGATTTGGGCTAGTGCCTTAATTTCCTTAATCCTCCATCCTCTGATCTGTAAAATGGGGATAACAACAGCATTTAACTCATAGGGCAGTGGTGAGTATAAAACAAGAGAATGAACATAGAGCCCTTAGCATAGAGACAGCCCTCACAGAGCAAATGCACAATAAATAGCTGTCATTATTATTGATATCACTTATTATAGAATATGGCCTTTTAAAAGGATGTGTTCCATTTTTCTCAAATATGAAAACCTTTCCTTTGAAACGCCTTTGCAGAGGGTAGGAACCATATCTTTCATCATATTTTCCATTTTTAGTATACTACCTGGCATTCAATAAAATATTTGAATGAATGGATAGAATTCTATGAATAGACTCGGTTCTAAATAGAATGTTCACTGGATTTGGTAGCAAGGCTGATAAATTTGCTTCTGAAGTAAGTGAATTGTCAATGAGTAAGGACCAGACTTGCCATGGACAATTTGCATTTTGCAGAAAGAGATTCCAAAACACCAAAAACAACCACAATCATAACATTTCTTCTAAGCAGTGGAATTACAAAGTAAAGGAGAACAAGGGGCCAGACAGCCCACTACATACGAAAAGGGAAGCCAGATTCCTAGAAAACTGTGATATGAGGAAATTAATTAGCAGTTACTTGGCCTACTCATTTAACTAAATTGCAGAAAGGAGAAGCTCAGAGGAGCTAAAGTTGAGGAGATTTTTTTTGTGGGAGAATCAGAAAACTACAGAAGAGGCTACATAAAAGAATATTCTAGGCACTAAACTGTACCATATAAATCAGCAAGATCATAGTCTCTTTTCCAAGGTTTGTTAAAGAGCTAAGAAGTGAGTAATTCATGAAAAAAAAAATCTTCAGAAAAATTATAGAATGAACATTAGAAATCATGGAAATATGTAATTCTTCATGCGGTCAGTCCTTGACTAAGCATACTAATGGAGTAAAATTCCGATAAATCAAATTTGTGGATAATCCTTAAACTATTGGTTTGGTTTTTGAAGTACTTCTGTGCTTGTTCCCTTCACAGCAAGAGAACCAACCTTCTAACTATATTTGCTAATGTCATACTGAAATCTCTAGGTGGACATTAACTAAAGTTGGGGGCCAGTGTCTCAAAAGGGCATGCAAAGTTTGAAGTGGACCCTTCTGGATTTGGGAAGGTGGAACCAACCATGGCCTTGGATAGTGGAAAAGTGCATAATCAACATATAACCTTTATAAAGCCAAACCTCTCATGGAGCAGTTTTGGCAAGGATCAAACGCAAAGGAAAATAATCATTAGCACTGATTTGAGTTTTCATTGTTTTCTTTCCAACACATGTTCAGGAAGTAGGACATATATAATAGCCACAACTCTTTCCTTTGTTCCTATCTTGTCTTTCAGATAAACAGCAGCCATTTTCTTTAATACTCACTCTCTTCTCCAGAAAGCTACTGACTTTTGCCTCTACCTAATGCCAGTACCTATTATTTTTTTACCGTTTTCAGAATAAATCTCATCTTTGGATATTCTCAGATGCTCCCCTTCATGTATTATCAAATACACACACACAGAGACACACACACCCAAGAACTCAGAGGAAGAGAACATGCCAATACTACAATTTTTCTTGAGGGTGGAGAGTGAAGAGAAATGACTGTGAAAGTAAATGTGTTGTCTATGCACCAAGCAAGTGGATAACTGAGAGGTCCTTACATAACGGGGTGCAAAATGCAAAATATTGTCTCCATTTTTCACATAAAGAAACTGAGGTTCAGAGAGGTCACGTGTTGAGTAAAGATAGAAAGATGTTTTTCCTTAATTTCCTGTGGTTAGAATTAGTTTATCAAATTAGTTGACCGGTAGTTTGGAAGAGGTTTATGTTTAAGCTTGGTGTGTGAGCATTGGATGATTGGGGGAAATAAGGTCTATGGACAGCTTGGGGTAATTATAAAAAGACATGAGAATAGCAACGCAAAATTTTCTCTCCGTCATAAATCCTCTGGTCTCAAGTTGTGTATAGACAACATTCTCGCCACCATTTGGGATGAGATGCATTTCATCAATATTGGAAAGACTGGCTTGAACCCTGTCTGAACCCTGATTTGCACAGGGTGCTGCAAGGATCCATTTATGGTTGCTTATCGCATTCATCATTCTTTGCAATTCTTGAGTTTTTTGAAAAAATGGGCCATACAATATATTTACTCACGTATATCGTAGAAGATCAAAGAACCATTTGTGACCATTGAAGATAATTGAGCCAGATGAGAAAGTCAAATCTAGGTAGAGAAGGAAAATGTTGACCAAAGAGCTGAGCTGAAGAAGAGAGAGGCCAAAAATTATGCCAGCTGCTGTCAGGAGAGGATTCTTATGGAAAGACTGGTCCCGGGGTGCCTGATATTCTGTACTGTGTGTCGTTTTATAAGTGCGTTTGTTAAGAGCACCGTTTTGCTTTTTTTTTTTTTTTAAAAAAAAAAAAGATGAAAAGGAAATAGTGCAAGCAAGGATGACGAGAATGATAAATGGATTAGAGGGCATGACTTACTGTACGAAGAGAGATTGAAGTAATATAGAATAGATAGCCTAGAGAAAAAAAATAGCAAAGTAAAAGGGAAATTGCTAACACTTCTAAGCACCTGAGAGGTTGTTACATGAGTGACATTCATTTTGGAACTTGAACACATCAAAAGACATGCTTAGTATGGTCTGGAGATATATATTTGCCCATTTACTCACTGAGTTCAATGGCACTGAACCAGAAAAGGCAGGAAGTGAAGTGTAAAGTCTGAAGAGTTAGAAAGAAAACATTTTAAGTGTTTATGTTACCTTCAAGGAATGATATTATTAACTTTCAGCTCTGTAAGATTAAGAGTGACATTAAGCAAGAGAGATTGTGTAGCTTCTCTGTGTGTGTTCATGAATAGAATCTCTGGACTGTGCCTGAGCCTTTCAAGTGGCCTGGGATTGCCAGACCCTGGGTACTTTTCCTGTTGGCTGAAAAGGACTCATTACAGAGCATTTATTGATTAACTAATGGTTAAGTGTAGGGATTCTTTATCGTGTGCCTGGGTTCAAATCCTGACTCAGTGCATACTAGCTGTGCAACCCAGCGAAGAACTTCATCTCTCTAAGCCTTAAATTTCATTAAATGTAAAATGAGGATAAAAATAGTGCTATTTTATAGAGTTCTTATGAGGATTAAAAATGTGTGTGTGTGTGTGTGTGTGTGTGTGTGTGTGTGTGTGTGTCTGTTAGCACACTGTAAGGCACAAATTATAAGTTGCTATTCATCCATTTGTTAAAGAAACGCATTCAAGGGTCTACTTTCAACCAGGCTAATCAAGGTGCTGGGGATACAAAAATGAAGCGATTCAAGTTCCTGTTCAAGGGGTTTAATTTCTGGTAGAAAAAAGAGAATAAACAATTATGTACATAAAATTTCAAGTAGTGATAAGTGCGATGAAGAAAAATATATCAGGCAAAGAGATGGGGCAGTGAACTAGTCTTAAGTGGAGAAAGCATCATGTTTATGGAACCAAAGTTAGGAGGGAAATAATGAGTTTGGGAAATCATAGTAGTTCACTGAGGCAGAAAGATAGTTGGGATGGAAAGGAGTAATGAATGAACTATGAGCTGGGAGAAGGAGGTAGGGGTCAGGAAACCAAGAGCCTCAAATGGTTTATTGGTCAAAGTAAGCTCAGTGCTGTAATAAACAGCCATCACCCGTCTGTGACTCAATACAATATAAATTAATATCTTGCTCATGTAGAATGTAGCTTTCAGTGTTAATCCAGGAACCCATATTTCTTCATCTTGTGCCCCTACCATTTCTTAGGTCCCCAGTGCCCTGTAGTGAACCCTCTGCATCTAGTGGCAGACTGGGGAAGAGACGGCATGGCGGGTGGCATGGGAGATTTTTATGGACCAGGTTGGAAATAGCACACATCATTTCCTTTTCGATCTATTGTGTAGAAACTCAGTCATGTGGTCACACCTAACTGCAAGGATGGCTGGGCAATGAACTCCAGCTGTGTACCCAGGAGAAGAAGAAATGAGTTTTAATGAACACGTAGCTGGCAGTATCTCCCACATACAGCACGCTAAGGGGTTTAGACTTAATTCTGAGGGCAGTAGACAGTCACTGAGATAATTTAAGACAATTTGCATTTTAGAATGAGGAGTCTGATAGAAGAAGAATCGGAGGGACCAAAAATTTAAGTTAAAGAAAGTCAATAATCTGGGACATGATGAGCCTCAACTAAGGGAGTGTGGTGTGGAGATGGCAAGATGAGGCTGCTTTAAGAGATGCCAAACAGTTTTAATGGGCAGGGTTACAAATGAATGGATGGGGAGTGGAGGGGACAGGAGTCGATGTCGAAGGATCAAGAACTTCCAACTTTCATTCACTGGGAGAAAAAACACAGGAAGAGAACAAATTTGTGAGGGGAAATGAAGAGATTGAAGGACAAACACCCCATTGTCTTTTATTCTGACTCCTTATATTTTAATGAGACTGCTTTCCAAACCAATATTGGGACATTTTCTGACGTGTACAAACAAAGTTGTGGGACCAGCATATTTATAATCAGGCTTATTTTGGACTATCCAGGGTGTACTATTCCTTTATATCTACTGCTCTCTATAGTTCATATGTCCATCCATGCACAGTCTTTATTCATTTGACATTAAGATCTTTATATATGTCAGGAACAATACTTGGCATCTACAACTAAACCGTGATCCCTATTGCCCTGTGAATCAGCACGAAACAAATGATTGAAATGCTTGGTAATTGACGCTAAAGAATACGGGTTTTTTGGTTGATTGAACTAGGTGATGTAACTCACGTGTTGGTAGTTATACTGGTTTTAGACTGTGAGGTAAGAGGATGCCTAATGTGCTTGTTATAGATTGAGTTGTGTCCCCCAAAAGACATGATGAAATCTTAACCCTCAGAATCTGTAAATATGACTTTATCTGGAAATAGAAACTTTGCATATTTAGTCAAGTTAAGATGAGATTACACTGGATCAGGGTGGGTCCTAGTCCAATTATTGCTGTCCTTATAGGAGGAAAATTTGGACACAGATGTATAAGGAGAAAGGCCTTATGAAGACAGAAGGAGAAATTAGAGCAATGCAGTTGGCCATCTCCAAGATGGAGATCCAGAAAGCTGATGGTATAGTTCTAATCTGAGTACAAAGGCCTGAGGACAAGGAGAGGCAATGGTTTAAGTTCTAGTTCCAGGTCAGGAGAAGATCGACATCTCCACTCAAAGAGAGAGCAAATTTCCCCTTCCTCTATCTTTTTCTATCCAGACCTTCAAAGGATTGGGTGATGTCCGCCCATATTGGGGAGGGCAATCAGCTTTACTCAGTCTTCTGATTCAAATGCTAATCTTATCCAGAAACACCCTCCCAGACACACCCTAAAATAATGTTTAATTTAATATGTGGGCACCTTGTGGTCCTGTCAAGTTGCCTCATAAAATTAACCATCACAGAATAATAACGCTCCTAGTTGTCTTAACAGAAAGCATGGCCCTACGGACACCTTCATTTTGGACTTCTAGCTTCCATTAACTGTGACGGAACAAATTTCTATTGTTTGTGGCACTTTGGTATGGCAGCCCTAGGGAACTAATGCCTAATGTGGTATTTAACGGCACCAAACAGTAAAGATGTATTTGGACAGAGAGAGATGGTATATCTTTGCTCAGCATCTAAACTAATCATCAATTTAAAAATACTTTTTGTATTACCTAATTATAAAACTATTTTTATACATGTTCTCCTCTAACATAATTTCTACTGTAGAGTAGAAGAAACTCAGGCTTAGCGAGTTAAGGCTTGCCCCAGTTCACAAAGCTAGTGAGTGGTATTGAGGTCCTCTGGCTTCACTACTCATTCCTGGAACTAGGGTGATCCCTTCTGTGCAGGAATTAGGAAGTCGGCTCTTGCTGAGTCATCAGGTACCACCCAGGGAAATTAGGAAGCAGTGACCCTGCAGGTTGTGGGTCGTTCCCCCGAGAACTTCTGTGCTCAGTAGGGCTTAAAATACTTGCCTGTGCAGAAAGCCTTATGCTTCCCTCTCCATGGGCACTGCCTGGCAAGTGCAAAAGACAAGTGCAAATAAGGAGTTGTTCTTTGTTGTCATGTGAGCTGTATGCAAAGAGTTGTGCAACTTTTGTACACTTAAAATGTTTCTTTGGGTGTGGTCCAAGTGGCCTTCCAATGGCTGAAGAGTGAAGTGTGCTTTCTAGTGACTAGCCTTGCCAATTAACTGAGTGCCCTGTGCTCTGGTGGAACTTTGTGTTACCGTATGTCATTTTGAGACATACCCAGTGCTCTCTTGGCATTGAGGTTCTGCAAGCTGCATGTGTATGGTAACCAAAATGTCTCAGAGAAGTTGAATATGCCTCAGCTCTAAGCTCTGGCTTAAAGAAGTAATCTTTTGATAAAACAAAAACTGTTAATGTTTGGTAGATAGTTATGAGGTGTGAATGCCTTACTAAAATTCAAAATGGCCGCTCTGATTTTATGTGAGTTTTCTGTGAGGTGGCCATGATTTTGACTAATGAGGTTGTATTTCCTAATATTTTCTGCTATGCTTGCAGGCATCAGAGTGGTTCTTTTAAGAGACTCATCACAGTACAACTCAGATTAGAATCTGACCCTCAAGGTCTTTTACAAGAGGAAGGCTTTGTGAGAAACTGCAGACCAAGATGACAAAGTGGCATCTCATTTGCTTTCTATGTAAGTGAGTGCTCAGAAAAGATGAAAAGGAGGAAATGGGCCCTATTCAAAGACAGACTCAGTTCCTTTGGTAAAAGCGGCAGGGGTCCTTGTTATACTCAACTGCCATCTTGCTCAAAAGAGCGTCAGCCCAGGCGTCATGGTTGACATATCTTAGAATTCAATTAGTGATAGTGCAGTGACCCAATTTAACACCCTTTGTTAAGTGAAAGCCAGTGTACACATATGGCATTTCCAGGCCAAATTGATCTACATAGATGATATACTCAGAATCTGAAACAGTTGGCTCTTTCTTTGTCCCAGAATTGAGGACATGTATTTTCTTTCATATGTCCTAACTGTATTCCTTCCTAAGTTATTTATACTGTGGTAGAAGCAGTAGAAGATATAAAAATAAATAAAATCACATTCAATTTTCAAATTTCTTACTATATAGTAACTGGTTTAAGATAAAAGTGATAATCACAACAACTACAAAAAACACATCTGTACTTTAGGGGTTTTCCATATTTAATACTGCTCACAATTACCTTTATCAACTCCATTTTACGAATAGGTAAACTGAGTCTAGTAGTTTACAGATATGTAAACTATCACCAGATAAATCACAGGTTGGGCCGGGCAGCAATGGGTAGGAATGTATAGAAAAGATGGTATAACGTGTTATAGATGAGGTAGCGTTTGAACTGCCTTAGAAAAGGCATTCTGTGTCGGTAGAGGGAAGCGATGTGCAAAGTTATGGTTGCAAAGTACATGGCACTTCTGGGAACGGCAGAGTAATTCATTTGGAACCCATAGTGACACAGAGCAGAAAAGTGTAAGTCAATAAAACCAGTGCCAGATTATCAACGTCACTGAATCCTAGGCTATAGCTTTCCAATAAATTTTTTGTTTTGTTTTTTTTCAGTAGGACAGGAAGAGCCTTTGAAGGGTTTTGAACAGCGTGGGTTGATTTTGGGTGTGGGCGTGATCAGGACTGTGCTTTCAGGCAGATTAACTTGGTAGCCATGTGTTCGATGGAATCAGGGGTGGAGTCCCTAGGTGAGCTGGAGACCAAGGAGAGAGCTCTCCTTTGGACTTCAGTTGCATGTTTATTCTGTTAAGATTAAACAGAAATCATCTCCTGATTCAGTAGGAGAGGATCAGTGTGGGGAAAGGATGCAGGGAAGACATCGCAGTTTGCTGACCCCAGAGAGCTGCTTATAGGATTGGTAGCTTCATGGCAGATTAGGAAATCATGAGGGACAAAAACAACATTTTAGGATAGACCACTCTCTCAGGACTGCTGATGCCTGTTAAAGAGATTCACCAAAATAGCCAAGGAAATCTTTGTTAATAAAATAGTGTGGGATAATAAAGAGACGCAATACACTACTAATGAACTGTATAAACTATGGAGTTTATATGTCCATGTGTTCTTTAAAACTGTAAATGCCAAAGTTATTTTTTATACTAATCTTATTTTGGGGGTAAAAAAAGAATATATGCCCATAGGACACATACAAGTTTATATACATTATATCATGGTATTTAAATAAGTTTATTGGGAAAAAAAAAACGTGACTTTTAAATGCAGGATCATTAAGATGACTGACATTAGACGGAAAACATCAGTTAAGGTTTGTTTTTTTTTTACATGGTCTTCTGTTGGTATTTATACGGTCTGGTGCCTATTGCATTGGTTCTTTTGTTCTCCTCTGAGCCACACAGGATAATGTAAGCTGCCAGTAGTTTAAGGAATATAAGTAGCATGTGTTTTCTGGAGTCAAGGATTATGCAGTGCACTTAAAATTTTAATAGCCATTGATAGAGACTTTAAGAGATTCAAGTACACTGGAGTGTTGGACTTCAGCTTTCTTTTCTTTTTTTCTTTTTTTTTTTAACTGCAGAAAAATGCTCACCCTGGGCCATCGGAGATTCATATAGGCAGAAAGGGTGACTCTTGGAAGAGGGATTTATTTTTCATCACAATTTGTGCATGTTTTCTATTGGGAAAACTGGGTGTATGTATTTTTAATATTATGAAGTCAGCAATGTTAATTAAAAAAAACACAATTGAATACATATTGGCACATCCTTGGGGATCAGACTTTGGAATGCTGAGTGGGTCTGTTAGATGGTAAAACGTTAAGAAATCTCTTTCAGAGATTTTTAAAGACATTTACTTATCAGTAGTCCAGATGGCATTTGAAATGATAAATATAAAACCTTACAAGTGGAACATTGGCTAATGAAAAAAGATTCTAAGGGTATATGTGATAAATACTTATATGATATGAAAAATAAAGAAAAAAGTAAAATTAAACATGCACTATAGACTAATATCTTTCATATTTATTCTTCATTTGGATTTTTTTTCTTTAGGTGTAGAGTACTTTCCTATAACTTTATACTTCACAATCTGATATCCAAAGTACAACTCTTTAGAAAACAACATGGTACCCATATAATGCACTTCTGGAAATAAAAAATTGTTTTCTTAAAATTTACCTCTCCATAGTAGGGGTTCATATGTTGGGATCCATGGATGTGCTTTAAGGTGTGTCTGTCAGCTCTTTGAAATTGTGTCAGAAAAGTCACATGCATGTGACTGTGCATTTTGACAGAAAGACATATATATTTGTTCTCAAAGAGGTTTGTAACCTCCAACAGGCACAGTACGACTGGGTTAATGGAAGGCAGACGTATCAGTCAGGATTTTGGCAGGTAACACATGGCAAACTCAAATGGGGCAAGAGTTTGATAAAGAGACAATTTCCAAGGCGTGGGAATGGTTAAAGGAAACCAACAGTTCATGAGTCCCCAGGGCTCGCAATAGTGAGGCCAGGGCCTCCCCTAAACCTGAAGATGCCAGGGAAGGAGCTGTAGCTATCGTGGGTAGATAATGTATATCTCAAGAGGGTAGCCTCTGGTGCAAGAATGCGGTCCCTTGCAGCCTGTGCCCCACAGGGAGGGAGTTGGAGGGAAATACACACGTTCTTGTCCTCCTAGCCTTGGATCTACTGTGACTCCCTCCCAATATCTCCACCAAATCAGAAGTGGAAGGCAAGGAGGCCCACGGACGCAGTCTTTAAAGGTTAGTCTTCCATGGTGCGGAAACCAGAGAAGAACGAAACATCGTGCTGGGGGAGCAGATAGAGAGTGTTCATCACAGTGAAACTTAGCTAGAAATCTTCATTCTTCCCAACGTCTGCTTTCCTACTGCCAATAGGAGCTGAAGCTAAATTCTGCTGTAATAACGTTTTCAGTTTAGAGTTTTTCACAACCTAGACTAATAAAGCTTTATTTCTAGTTATGTTTTCTTTTTTCTTCTCAATATTCTGTTTCTTAAGGGTAGTTTCTACCTGAGCTATGTGAACACGAGTGGGGCAGAAGCTTAAAATTAATTTTATGTTGACTTAAGGATCATGGACGTTGGGAAAATTTTAAGGCAGGTAGATATCATGTAGCATATATTGCTAAAATGCTAGAGAAGCAAAGAGGACTATCATCATTTATCCATTCCCAGTGAAACAAAACTATGATTATATTACATATTCAATGGAATTTGTACTTTGTTTTTATTTCAGGGATGGTCTCAGATCCGTAAGCTCCAATATTGCATTAACTCATTGTACAGAGTTCATTATTGTAATTAGACTGTTTTTTAAGATTATTAGTGGACTCACTAATGTACTTTTAAAAAGCTTTATTTGGAAGGAAGTCAATACCCAAAGCCAATAGAACTGACGGGCTTGTGCCACGCGCTCTGTTGCTGAAAATCATGTTATCAATTTTCATGTGACTGATAATCAATTAGAGTGACAGAGAGATGATTCGAAGTCAATTTTCTGTTTATTGCTAAATTAGCAGTTGATCACGTGTGCTTATTTTGGGTTTCAAAGAAGCTATGATTTCCTTTGTCAAGAGACAGAATGGAGGTCAGTGATGGGAATAATCATTTGTGATTTTAAAAATATTTGCCTATTAAGATGCAGCGTCTACAACTGTCAGATGCAGATCTGTGCATGTATTTGGGTTGAGACAGCTAACATAGGAAGACTATGATAAAGTATTGTACCTGATGCAAACATACCTAGTCTGTGTATAACCCAAGAAATGAGTCAAGCATTATTTAATGGTTGGTTAACGCCTTGTCCTTAAAATGAGCAGGGACCCGGATTTTCAAATGGAGAAAGGTAGTGCATGATGTACTGTCTTTAGGATAGATGGGAAGCTATTCTGGCTATTGTAGAATAGTAACCATGCTATGTTGTGGCCCACATTGTTGGTTAGATATTGAGAGTGTCAATACGATTTAAATAAAACACTGAAATGATACAGTGACTAACGCTGGACGTGATGGTAGTGGTGGCAGCTAATTTTTTATTGAGTACACTAACACTATGCTAAGTGTTTTAGAAAACATCCTCTGTGAGCAACAGACTCTAGGAGTTGCTCTTTATTTATTGCTAGTTGCTTGAGGAGTTGTCATCTCTATGTAACAGAGGAAGAAACAAAGGCATGTTTATTTAACTAGATAATAGTCTCTCCGTAGTTGCTCTAGGGGTTGCCATCTATAAGAAGAAATAAAGGCATAGAACGATTAAGTGGCTTGTATATCCTCAAGGTTGAATTTTGTCCTGTTCCAGAGATTGTATATTTGACCATGATGCTAAATTTTCTGAATTGGAGTCGGAAGGAGTCTTTTGTAGACCCTTTGCATTTTATAAGCTGATTAATCTTTTACCTTCCATTTCCTCATACATAAAACAAGGGGTTAAGCAAGATAATCTCGAAGGGTCTTTGTAGTTCTAAGTATTCAGATTCTAGAACTATCCAGAAGGGAGCAATTCCTCTCAAATGTAGAATATTATGCCAATATTCCAATTATAAATCAAATAGTAGGGAATCTGGAATGCAGACATTATATTTCTCCTAAGAACCTCAACTCCTTGTAATTGCGTATTTTCAATTACTCAGTAGTGTAATTGAATCACTAAAGTATGGCTCCTTAATTTATACTGGATAGCAGGTAGACAAGTTTACTATCAGAAGTGTTGCACATTCTGACTTTTCTTCCTTTAAGATATGCTTTCAATTGGAAAGCAGAATAAATTACTGAGGATTTGTTGATGATTCACAGTTATGGAGGGGACATTAAAGCTTTGGGATGACAGAATGTATTTTGTCCATATATTTGGACAAGTGAAGTTGAGTTTAAATTACTTATGATAATATTTAATGGTGGCCCAGTAAATGCACTGTTGTCTATTTCGTGAGTGTAATTAAATTGTGTAAGACAAGACCTCACTGTGGCTCTTAGCTATTAAATCTCTGTGGCGACGTGAGGTAAGGCTGTCAGTGTTCTGTGGGGAATTCCAAGCTGGAGGAGTTAAGAGGAAGGATTAGCTAGCTTCTGCCATATATCACTAGCTCTATTTGGATTCTGGAATGCCCATCTCCGTACAGTGTCTGGGGTGCACTTACAGGGTTTAAATAGAAATTAAGCTGGAGATGGGTCCATTGCCAAATATAGCCATTTGCTTCCATAAACACAACTAGAGAGAGAGAGAAAAAGAACCAAAAGGAACAATCCAAGCCAGCAGCCCTCAGAGAAAGACTCTTCTCCTACTTTGAGGATCCCAGCAGGAATAACACCCTCTGGGAGGGCAGTTAGGATGGTATCAGGCTCTAGATTTGGAATGGCCTTGCTCTGGACTCACTGGGGGAGAGAATTAGAATTGCAGGCTGGATCCCAATAACCTTGAAAGGTCAAAATCAGGAGAGGCAATTATTCGTACTTGTCCCTGAATTACAAATATCACTTATAGACTTTTAGTCCAACATTGAGTTAATTGCTTTGTCTCAGTAGGTACCTGGTTTATGGAGGGTCGGTGCTACTGATTTTCCTATAAAGGAAGGTTTGGGCCACCTCTACTACACCCCGGTCAACCTCTCTATTAGTTGGGCACCCCTTGGGTTACAGTTATCTCGTCTGGAAGTGAAAAAGACATTCAGATTAGGTTTATAGAGAGAACTGTAGATAATGCCGAGAGAGTTATGTGTGTACAGTATTGTATGTGTATTTGTACTTATGTGTATGTGTATTTGTATATATATATATACAATATTTCTAATACTCTGGAAGCTTCCCTCATACCCTTTGCAAGTCAATGCCCTACTCAAGCCATAGGCACTGTGTATTGTTTCCCCTACAAGGTCGTAATGTGCTTTTGACCATCCACTTATGTTTGGGCAGGTTATTTACTGCACAAGGGGACTTGGTTTGAGAGGGCAAAAGGCGGACTGAAATCCAGTCCATCCTCAGCTTGCTAAGCTGTGTGTCCTAGTGTGGGAATGCTTGTGCTGGAAGAAAGGGGCATCTTTGATTTTTAAAAAGCTGCCATTTAGGTTAGCAGCAGCCTGGACCATTCTAGACATTTAGGTCAACTCAAAATTGTTGAGTGTCTGCTTTGTTCTAGGCACCAGGCTAAGTTCTGGTGGGTATGAAATCAGCAAGCTGTGGCTTCTGCTTTTTAGTAGTTTGTGGTCTAGTGGGGATGACAGCCAGGTAAAATGGATAAAGGTACTATTGTGTAATATATGCAGCGATAAAGGGACATACAAACTGCAGGTCAGAGCTACAAAGAGGGGGTAGGCTCAGTGGCAGGGTTGAGGAGAACACACATACAAATGCCAGGGCAATACACACTCACATGTGAGGAAACCTACACTGATTTTTTTTTTCTTTGAGGTCATTGGAAAATCTGTCAGTAATCAAGAGATAAATGCAAACATATAGCTAGGGACGCCCTGCTTTCTCGGCTGGTAATAGAGATAATACTTAAAAATAAAATTGTAATTGACTGCCATATTGACAGGTTTTCACAAGCATGTCTGTAAACAAATTGGAGTTCTTACTCCCATGTGATCTCAAAAGATCAGTTAGTCTTTCTTAGGTGATGTTTACATAAACATCCTGAAATGGTTACAATGAAGGGAAATCTGGGAACACAGTTAACTCAGTTGTAATTAATGCCTCTAAAATATTCAGTTTTAGCCCTGATTATTTTTCTCTGAAAATCAAAGATTGAATCAATCTAAAAATAGTAATAGTAGCTAATGTTATGTAAGCATCTCATAATAATCTTATGAAGCAGCTTTTATTATCAGCTGCATATTAAAGATAAACCGAGATGCCAGGTGTTAAGTTACGTGGCCAAGGCTTATAAATGGCGGGAACAGAATCAAAGGCAGGTTTTTTAGACCTCAGATCCTGTATGCTTAATTGTTAAGCCATGACAATGCTGCCAGAATGTGACTGGTTAACAGGGCTCCTTAAATAATTGGTCCGCTCCTGAGGATGGAGACTGTTATTGGATAACTTTTATACCATTATACCATATTTAGGCTCTCAAGAAATGCTGTAGACTCTTTGAAATGGAGAGATAACTAGAAGATAAGAGTAAATAATAATAGCAAACACTCCCAGAGTACTTACTATGTACCTAACATTGTTCTAAGTACTTTATATTACAACTTACTTTTTATTCACGTATAAAAAAATAAAGTGTGTAAAGTGCTTTAACCGTAAGTGTCCAGCTCAGTGGATCTTTTATATGTATATACAATATTTTCAACGCTCCAGAAGGTTCCCTAGTGCCCCTTTCACGTCAATACCCTCCCTAAGAGATTACCACTTCCAGAGATTACTTCTATCATTATCAGTTAGTTATGTCTCTTCTTGTACTTCATGTAAATGGAATCATACATTATTTATCATCCATCTTTTGTGTCTGTCTTCTTTTGCTCTTCAAAATGTCTGTTATATTTTCCCATGTTGTTATACATATTAGTGATTATTTATTCTTACCGTTGCATAGTATTTCATTTTATTGATTTGCTACAATTTATTTAGTCCTTCTCCTGATGGACAATTGGAGTTGTTTCCAGTTTGGAGCTAATACATAATTTAAAATGCTAGAAGCATTTTTTATGCATCACTTCGGTGGAAATAGACATTCAGTTCTCCTGAATACAAACCTAGGAGTGGTGTTTCAGGGTCACAAAGTAGGCATGTGTTTAGCTTTAGTACTTACTGCCAAATTGTTTTCCAAAGTGGTTGAGCCAGTTTACACTCTCACTAGCGAGATGTGAGAATTTGAGTCACTCCACATTTGTGTTACCACTTGGTGTTGTCAGTCTTTTTAATTTTAGCCATTGTGGTGATTATATGGTAGAATATCATTTTTTTTCCCCTGAATGCTTTAAAGTGAATCCTCACAATAACCCCTGGAGATAGACACTATTATCCCCATTTCACAGATGCAGAAACTGAGGCATAGAGAGGTTAAGTAACTTGCTCAGGGTCTCACAGCTAGTCAGTGTCAAAGCCGGTATATGAATACAGGCAGTCTTGTTCCAGAGTCCATATTCTAAAACATTTTGCTACACAATGGGGGCACTTATGAGAAGCAAACAGGTAGCCGTTCTCTGGGCTTCTGCCATTTCAGCCTACAGTTCTTTAAGTCTATGAATAGTGCCTTCAAAAATTTTTTGCCATAATTCCTTACCAATAGTACGATTACTGAGTCACTTTATTTAAAATATAAGTCATTGTAGACTCTTCCTAAACTATTGCATCTAGTAAATGCAATTACTTTTATCTCAATAAATATGAAAAATAAATATATGACTCTTGTATACCATTATACTTTTGGAAACACTGACTTTTGCTATGTGATAATCTGCCTGCCCAAATCACCCATTTCCCAGAAGTTTTTAACAATTGTGTTGCTATACATACAATGATGAAAAAATTAACATGAAATTCGATGTATTGGCCCCATAAAGACACAAACACTGCTTTACTAGTTTCAACAAGTGTTTTTCAAACATTTACTATGTCCCAGATATTATGTATAGCTCTTCAAGAGGCAGAGTGACAGAAAGACCCTGTCTTGGTGATGGTCAATCTCGTGGAGATTACAACTGGCTGGAAGTGGGGGGGCGAGCTACATACAGCCACAAGTTACAGGGCTGGAAGGCAGAATGTGCCATGTGCCACAGAGCGGTTCAGGATTCTCCATGTCACAGTGTTTGAAACAGCTCTGCAGTCTTGTCTGGATGCTGCCAACATGCCGTTGCGACAGCGTTTGATGATCACATGTGCCACTTTTTGATCAGAGGGATGAAAAGCTATTCTATTTTTATCTTCAGCCACTTTCTTTTTTAATGTAAGTGGGCATTTTCCCGCCAAATCGTCTCGTAACGCGGGGCTTTTTTGATATTTTCTCGCCAAAATTAGACTTTCCGTAAAATATTCATATCTTTCGATCTATTTGATATTTTTCTATGAAACTTTCAGTGTTTTAGTTTAAAAAGAGGTCTCTATTTATTTACCTTGCAAAATTTTTGCCGGTTCCAACTAGAGGCGATATGACGAGTTTACTCGTTTCCCGCAAAAAATGTGTTAAATATACATATTTTTTGCTCCTTTAAAAATTAATTTCTTCCCGTTTTCATGATTAAACATGTGAAACAGAGACAAAATAGTATAATAGTATCATGAAACACTACATACTGTATACTAACTATATACCTGTTACGAACTTCAACAATTAACAATTCATGGCCAATCTTGTTTCTTGTTTCTTTAGCACTACCCGCTATCCACTTCCTTCTCCCATATTACGGGGAAGGAAATCCAAGACATTCTTTCTCCTGTAAATATTTCATTATTTTAAAGAACAACAATCATAATACCATAAGCACATTTAAAAAGATAACAATAATTTTGATTATCAAATATGTAGTATGCATTAAAACTTCCAATTATTTTACAAATGTCATTTAGTAGTTTGTTTGAATAAGAATCTAAGTAAGATCCACGTGTTGTTATTGGTTGATATGTCTTTTAAGCTTCATGTACTGTGTAGATTACCACCCCCATCTCTTTTGTTTTGCCCTGTAATTTATTTATTGAAGACCAATCGCTTCAACTTCTGAGTTTAGAATAACAAAATGGAATATGGATACCAGAGTTTCTTTTCTCTCTATCTTAAGTATCTTGAGAGAAAAAAGACCTAGGATTGACTTCCGAGTTACTCCTTGGGAGAACTAATGAGCCTTTCTTATTTGTTTAGAAATAGTGTGTTTGGCATGTCCAGCAGATATCTCCATAATTATTTATTTATGATGCTGTGGCACCGTTAACCTGCCCAAGACTGCTCACCCCTGTTTCGGAAGATGAAGATAAAACGGATCACTCAGCATGCCGAGGCTTCAGACCTAGAACTCTGCCATTTTGATGTGAATAGTATTTTTGAGGGAAAATCGACTTGAAAGCCGCTTAAATGTAGCACTAAATGAATATGAGTCAGAGTTAAGCGTTCCATCAAGCGCGCCATCCAGCCCCGTCTCTGGCAGCCATCTGAAGCCATTTCTGCAGAACTCTGCCTAGTCAGTTGCACACAGGGGAGCAGCATGACACAGGAGTAACTGCTTTTGTATGTCTGTGCATGTGCCTTTTCCCCTCTCACATCCACTTGGAGGCATTTTGGAAGAGTGTTTTTTCTTTTTCTTTTTCTTTTTTAAAACAGCGTATAAAGCTAAATTGAATTCAAACCTAGTAAAAAGGGTGCCTTCTGTGAGAGACAAGGATGTGTTTTTTCTACTCAAAATGGAATGGCAAAATCCTAAATGCAAGATGTTATTTTCTGTGGGGCCAAGGAAGATTATCGTCCCCTATGATACTTCTCTGTACCAATCGTGATTCCCTCTTGTACTGTTTTCTAATGTGTGTGTGTGTGTGTACATTCCTTCTCTGTTTATTCCTTCTCTCTACTATAACAATAGTAAGTGCTATATAAGTATTACCTATTATGTACTAGGCAATGTTTAAAGCACTTTGTGTATTGACTCATGTTTCTCACAATAATTCTTTTAGGTAGGTATTCTAATTACCTCCATTATACATATGAGGAAACTAAGGCAGAGAAAAGTTACTGGTCTTGGATCACACAGACAATAAGTCATAGACTAGAGATGCACACCAAGGAGGTCTGGTTCTTGAGCCTGTGTTTTTAACCACTGCTCTGTTCAGTCTCTTTGGAGTCATATAGATATAGATAGATAGATAGACAGATAGACAGACAGACAGACAGACAGATAGATAGATACCATATATATATGTGTGTGTGTGTGTATATATATATATACCATATGTATATACCATATATATACCATCTATCTATATACCATATAGATAGATAGGCATATATATATATATACATATCTACATATATCTCTATCTATCATCTATCTATCTATCTATCTATCTATCTATCTATCTATATATATATATATCTGCCTATATATGTGTGTGTGTGTGTGTATGTGTGTGTGTATGTATATATATATATATATATATATATATATATATATATATTTCCTTTTGACCATATACACCTTCTGGACTGTTGCTGGGGCAATTCTACACACCAACTGGGTGACTTTGAATAAAACCCTTAAACGTCTCTGCTCCTAGCTTCTTAACATAAAAAGGACATAAATCTCAGGGAAGGTTTTAGTGAGATCAAATAAGATGATAATAAATATAGACGTGTAGCTGCTCCAGAGCAAATGTTTGGCTTCACAAGCATTAGTTGAGCATATGTTCTGTGCTAGGCACAGAGGGTACAAGAATGGCCCGGCCAGACGTGGTCCATGCCCTCTCACAGCCTCCCATCCAGTGGGAGAGGTGCACAGACAGAATCAGTAAATAATGGCCAATCTTGCCAAGTGCTGAAAAAGAAAAAGACTACTTACTGTTAGATTCCCTAGACGTGCTGAGCTTGAGCTTGGCCCACAGGAGAAGCTCGGCAAATACTTAATAGACTAGATGGACTACATCAGCTGCTAAAGGCTGTCACCAAATGGGGCTTAAAAGTGCAAATATCAGATGAAGTGTGATCCGAAAAGGCCAGGGTAGAGCAGGGCTGACTCAGATGGAGCTACGGTAAGTACAAGTGAGGAAGAGTGGTAGCACAGGGGGCAGCTGGGAGCTAGCCCCGCTATGGACATACGACAGAGTGGGAAGGCAAGAGGTATCATACGCTGGGCGACCCCATGTGAGTCTTGCCTGCTTTTGGCCTGCCCTACGACCATGGACAAGGCTTTTAGTCTTTAAAGGATTTTAGCCTTTGGCCTTTTGCAGGATTTCTGTGACTGTGATTTCAAAACAATATGAGAAAATGCAAAAGAAAAAAAACGTTCTTAGGAAAGTGTCTGATGTATTGCAATTGCTTAGTGAATATCAGGTTTTCTTATTGTTTTTCATTGTTATTATTATAACTTCATTATTGTAAGAAACCATCTATATTGCTGCTAAATCCATGTTCATTTTTTCCCTTGTTAGATGGCTTAAAAAATAATGTCATATAGAATTACGGTGGGGTGGAAAGATTCTGAGTGGCGAAAGGTCTGGGATTTGTTCTGCCACCATTGGCAGGATAGACCTGAAGCAGCCACTTCCCCTCCCTGGGCTTTGGTTTCCTCACAGGCAAAATCAGAGTTGGGCTGGGTAAGCTCCAAGGTCATTTTAATATTGGGATTCTGTGATGATCTTCTGAGATTGCACATTGGACCATTGGAGGCCCCCACAGGTGTGCATTACCAAGGGGCCTGTCATTGTTAGTGGTTCCTCAATTGTGGGTGATTGTGATTGCCCCTCACCCAGGCACATTTGGGCGTGTCTGGAGACATTTGGATTGTCACACCTGGGGGTACTGCTGGCATCTGGTGGCTAGAGGCCAGAGCTACGGCTAAGCATAGAATAATGTGCAGGACAGACCTGTACAACAAAGCGTTAATAGTCCCGAGGTTGCAAAATCTTTGCTCAGTACATTGCTTGTGTTTTCCAACATTGGGAGCTGAGCCATAATTCGATATGCATGGACATCCCTATCCAGTTATGTGATGAGAACTAGGCATCTCGGTCATTGGAAAGGGTCACAAACACATTTTATTATCCCGGAGACTTTTCTTCTTATTCTGTTCTGTGTCTTTATGACAGGCAGTTGGGAACAAAGATGAGGTGTCAGAGAACAGAAGAAAGGGAATCAGGGACACTTTAGAGAACAGAGCATGCAGCAACTTCTGTGTAAACGGGCCACAAAGGGAATGGAAATGGGCACCACCTATCTTGCTAAGGTTCTGCTAGGCAATGAGTGATTAGATTCTCCTGGGACTCCCTTTGTACCATTAATTCACTCACTCACTATGCATGGAGTACCTGTTGTGGGCCGGGCTTTGTGCTGTTGCTGGGGATATACAAAGAGCAAAACAGAGCAAGTCTTTCTACTATGAGCTTTCCTGTGCCTTCCACCTTGTTATCTCCCAGGCAAGTCCTACTAATCCTTCCAGACCCAACTCAGACAACTTTCTTTTTCTTAATGTCTCTGGGTGAGCTAGGTGCCCTCCTGTCTCTTCCCACAGAGCCCTGCATGCATTTTCTTAGTCATCTGTTTGCTTTCCTGCAGAGATCAGGTCTTGTTTTCCTCTGTATCCTGAGCACCTTGCCTCATGCCTGGCACTGACCAGGCACTCAAAAACTGTTTCTTGAAAGAATGAATGTGAGAGCGAATGAATGAATGAATGAATGAATGAATGAATGAATGAATGAATGAGGCAAGGCTTCAAAGTCTGGTCTTCATGCAGTTTTCACGACTTCTCCCTTTTGCCTTTCATTGCAGTCTACTCTGTATATCTCAGATCGGAAACAGAGGAGAGAGGTAAGGAAGACAGCTTCCGGCTGAGGTCGCACTAGGATGCACAGAGGTCACTTGGAGAAAGGGAGGCTTGTGGGATCTGAGGTCAACTGTAACACAAGCAAGCATTGTGGATGAGCTGGTGTTGTGGGTCAGGAGTGTGAAGGTGATCAAGAAAAATAATGGGACCGGTAACTGCTCTATTATGGGAAATATTAATGATCTCCATAAAGATGGTATATGACTCAAAAGATATTACTTTTAGTAGATGTCTTTGAGTTGTATGAATTAATAAGGAGCTGCTTGGGAAGTGGAACTCATTAACTTCTCAAATCTACCTTATTTACACTGAATGTAAACCTTTCTCAGACTGGTGGCATGAGACATTCTAAATGGTGTTCCCTGTGTAAACTGTACTTTCTGGTAAAGATTCAGTTTTTTTCTTAGGGCGTGGGTGTGGGGAAGGAGTTTTCTGATGCATTGGATCCCTTTGTATAGGTAACTTAATCTTCTGTTACCTGCCACCCTGTTGAAACCAAAAGTTCTGACCCACTGCAAAGACATTTATGACCAATCACATAGTGACTCTTTGTTAAACACGATTGTCTAGCACTTAATTCAGTTCTTTTAGAACCGATTAAGTTGGTCAATGGTCTGTTGTCCTTGTCAATAGGTAATTAGTGTTAATTTACAATCCAGTCCCTCCCTTTCACTTCCTCAGTGAAGGCGCTCTATCCACGCGGTGGGTGGCTGCTTGTTGAATGGGGAGCCAACCTCTGATATTGGTTTCTTCCTGTAAACCCCTTTCCAGACCAACATACCTCTCTGGTACAAAGAGTTCTGGGCAGCTGTGCTTTCCCCTTATATGTTTAATACATATAAGATGTTTCTCTCACATCTTCAGTTGAATGGCCTTGCTCACTGAGACTTTTTTTCTGGCAGTAGTATGAAAGTGCTGTCTTCCATGTTGTTATTGTTATTATTTTCCTGCGGTCTAACAGGCATTGGAGTCTTGCTATAAATAATAAGAGGTGAAGCGAGTCTATAGAAATAATTCTCAGACTTTAGCATTTTCCCCTCCCCACCCATCCCTCATTAACTGCTGTATCACCTGCTTTATAAAGGAGAATGGAGAGGGCGCATCGTGTCTGTTGGGTGTTTTCAATATGGTATCCCTGTTGACTCCTCTTCTATGGTAGAAATTATCATCCCATTTATTTAGATAGAGACATCAAGTCTCTGGGACAGTAGGTAACACACCTAAAATGACAGAGCCAGGAAGTGGAGAACTGGGATTTCGAATCCAGATGTATCTTTGTTCCAACCTTCTGGTAAATCCCATCAAATACTATGTGAGGGGAAGAAGAGGACCAGGAGATGGCTAAGGAGAAAAACTTTGTAACTCGAAAATAGGACACTGGCCATGGGATGCAGGAAAAAGTGGAGGGATTCAATTATTTTCCACCATTTCTACTGAGGGGCATCTTGGAAACTCATTGACCTGATCAAGCAAAACCCTCAGATTTTCCTCATGGTTTCTCCCCATAGATCATCAACCAGGGCTTGAAAAGCGTCAAACTCTGGTTAGTAAAGTTACCAGCATCTTACATCTTGGAATTTATCTAATTGATGCTGCTGGAATTTTTGGCTTCCTTTGTAGGAAGTGAAGGGGCCGTATAGCACAGAATTATATTAATAGCTAGCACTTAGTGACAACTTTCTACACAACTTTTCTACAACTTTCTAATCTCGTGCTGTTCAAACTGTTTCTGGGGAAGGACCCCTTTCCTTTTCTCTTTTTTTTTCTTTTCTGATCTATCATGGACTATTGCCCTATTAAAATATGATAAAAATTAATTCATAGAAAAATGAACGTAAAAATGGCATAGAGAATGTAAGCCCCATCATCTAATTATTCTTAGAGTCAATGGGCATAAAAATTATTCTCTCAGGTGGTCAGTTTCAGTATTCATCTGATCATGGACTGGTGACATAGGGAATGTAGCCTGGTGTGGTCCACGGACCATACTTTGAGTAGCCCTTCTCTAAGCAACTTACATACAGTTCTTCTTGGGAGGATTATTTTCCCATGTTACAGAAGGGACAGAGGCACCGGGATTCATTCCCAAAGCTGCAGAACTAGTGAGATGAGGCGCGGACATTGGAAGGAAGGCAGGCAGCCGGTTCCAGGACCTTCCATGTTAACTTCTCCATATTCTGCCTCGACTCATGGGATATAGAGTTTGGGAGTAGAATGAGATGGACTGCAGTCTGGTCCCGACTCCATCATTTAGCACCTGTATGACATTAGGATTAAATGACATCTCAAAGTCTCCGAGGTGGCCCCTGGCATGACGTAAGGTGCTCAACAAACAGAAGCCATTCCTTCCGACAAGGGCAATCTTCCAAAGGGCACTTTGGTAATGATTTAGGGTGGATTCTTTGATTTGGTGCAGTTAATATTCCATATGCCACTGTGTCTCAACTGTCATGTTTCTCAGTAAACACTTTGTCAGTGGTTTCTTTGTTCCATGAAAGAAATTAAGTTGAGCTTTATCAGTTTAATATCTCTGTCCATTTATTTCTAAATCCCGTGGCAGAAATGGCCAGCTACAAAACTTATTAGGAGAATAAGTTTGTGTTCTTTGGGAGCCAGTAAAACAACTGTGGGGCCCAATGCCTGGTTTAAATTCTAGTTTTTCCAATTATTAGTCATGTACCCTTGACTAAGTTAATTTTCCCCAAACCTTAGTCTCCTCATCTGTACAGTGGGGATGAGAATAATATGATCTATTTCAGAGTGTTGCTATAGGATTCAATGAGTCAATACCTGCAATGCATTTGGCCACATGCCTTATAGATAATAAGTACTTAGCAAATATTAGTTATTATTATTAGTGCTGATTTGTGGGGAAAAGGTGAGGTGCCAACACATCACTTGTTCTCTGTATGTGGCCTTTTACCCAAAAGTTTGTAAAAATTGATGATAATCTTAATGGTTAACTCATGAGCTATTTTTCATTAGCACCTATGTATGCTGGACCTTGTGCTGGCCATATGCACACATACTATTCATCTAATTCTCGCAGCATTTTACTGACCGGTAACCAAAGCCTGGGGTGGTCAAGTAGCTTGCTTAGTGTCCCATGCAGTCCCCCAAGTTGAATCCAGGAATCACCTGGCTGCACCCCATACTGTTTTTCAGTTAATTTTACTCAGAAGCAAAGCTGATAATAAATAATGAGTTAACATTTACGTAACTTCCATGTGTTGGGACCTGTTCCAAGTACTTTACATGAATCATCTCATTTTATCCTCGCACAATTTTATGAGATAAGTATTATCATTATCCCCATTTTTTTTCGTAGATGAAGAAACAGAGTCAAGGGAGATAGGGGCCTCAGGTAGTGAGAATGGGACCAAGCTTTGAAGTCAGGCATTCTGGTTTGCTATGCTGTACATGAGAGAGAAACAAATGCACACACACAGACACACATCGGCCTGCGGGCAGGTATGCATGATCCTGTTTCTTGGGTTAAAAGTTTTCCCTTCTCTGTAAAATGAGAGGGCCGCCTAGTGTCTCTTTAAAGTCCTTTCTGCCACCAAAAGCCTAGGACTCTGTAAGTAGGACAAAAGACAGCTTTCCTTGTATGTCTCCCCCACATTACTGACCTGTTAGAAAATGGCCATCACATGAATGGCTTAATTTATGCTTAGTCCCCATTTATACAGTTTTGGGGAATGAAGTCAAGACGGAGGCCCAACAGAGCCATTTCAAACATGTTATCAGCTTCTTACTCGGGATTAGTCCTGGGGTGCTGGTTTTCTGCCTAAACACATGCAACGGTGTTGTGGACCGAGAGATTTCCGAGGTTGTGTTTCTTTCCCCACAGCTTTCCTATACACTCAGCTCCTTAGAGAAACTACAGATGATTGCCTGTTGTGCAAAGTGGACACTCCATGCCTCAGAGTAGAGAACGGACAATTATTTGGTGGAAGTGTGTCTAAAGATTTGCCAATTTTCCCCATGGAGTCTTTGAATGTGCTGTTGGTAGTGGCTCATTTGTTTGGGCTACAGGATAAAAAAAAAAGAAAAAAAAAAAAGTTTTGTGAAACTCTTAGCTTTCCACACTTATCTTGAGAATTTATTTAAAAAGAGGTTTTTGTCTTTCACTTAAACTCGGGAGGAGAAAAGGACCTAAAAGATTATCACGCACACTCTTTATTCTATAGACGAGGAAGCTGGCGATCGGGATGTCGCTTGGCCAAGCACACGAAGCTCTGGGCCGTGGATAATCTACACTAAGGGTTCCGTCCACCTCTGAACCTTTACAGTGAATTTTGTGGGTACAAACATTTCTTGGAGGAGAATGCTTATGGCAGGGATCAGAAACTCACGGGCCCACAGATCATGAAATGAGTGAGACAGTTCAGGTAAAGGGCAGTTGGAATTGGTGGGGAATGTGGCCAACTGGATAAGATACGAGGTCGGACAATTAAGATCGCAAACTAATCCTAGAAAAAGTGGTACATACCTCATTGGTGAATATCACTGTGGGCTCTAAGGTAATTTTCCCCAAACCTCAGTCTCTTCATCTATACGGTGGGGATGAGAATAATTTGATCTATTTCAGAGTGTTGCTGTAAGGATTCAATGAGTCAATACCTGCAATGCATTTGGCCGCATGCCTTATAGATAATAAGTACTTAGCAAATATTAGTTATTATTATTGGTGCTGATTTGTGGGGAAACGGTGAGATGCCAAGACATCACTTGTTCTCTGTATATGGCCTTTTACGCAAAAGTTGGTAAAGATTGATGATAATCTTAATGGTTAACTAACGAGCTATTTTTCATTAGTACCTATATGCTGATGCCTTGGGAAGCTATGCACTGATGGCAGCATCTAATCCACACTTCAAAGCAATTTCGGAACTCTTTTTCTGGAATGGCCATCAGAGCTGTCATCGTATTACCCTTGATGTCCTGAATGTCATCAAAATGTCTTCCTTTCAATATTTCTTTTATCTTTGGGTAAAGAAAGAAGTCACTGGGGGCCAGATCAGGTGAATAGGGAGGCTGTTCCAATACAGTTATTTGTTTACCGCCTAGAAACTCCCTCACAGACAGTGCCGTGTGAGCTGGTACATTGTCGTGATGCAAGAGCCATGAATTGTTGGCGAAAAGCTTCCTCTAACTTTTTCATGCAGCCTTTTCAGCACTTCCAAATAGTAAACTTGGTTAACTGTTTGTCCTGTTGGTGCAAATTCATAATGAATAATCCCTCTGATATCAAAAAAGTTTAGCAAGATCATTGCAACAAGTTCGCGAACATAATTGTCAGACCTTGTATGCCCCATTATAAAGAAGTATTGCTTCTAGGCATCAGCCAGCTGTTATCACGGGGTCGTGCTGGCCCAGTGCGGTCAGACCTTTGAACTTTTCAAGAGAAGCAAATTTTCTGGACTTTCTGTAAAATATTTTAATATTATATTATCAACTCACTCAGATTTCTAAGGTCGCACAGGCCAAATACCACATGACATTCGGTGAGATGTAAACCATGGGTCACACATTTGCAAACACAGACTTGCCAAACACATGATGTCTACTTCTCTAATGAGAGTTACAGCACCAGGACACAAGTTTTCTCCTGTTTCTTTCCCCACTGAATTACGTGATGATTTAAAAACAAAATCACCTAAGCCTGGAGTTATATTTAAGTCTGTGGAGAGCAGCTTCTCCTTTACCGAACATTTCATATATTTACGGCAATGTCTCTTCTTCCATCTCCCTCTATTGGCGGCTGTTCAGGCTGTGCAGACTTCTGTACCACCTGTATTAATATCCATATGTTCTTTCCTGGTGACAAATATTCATTTGTGAGAGGGTGAGGCATTGGACAGAGGTGACCGGCAGCTCTAAATAAGTATTAGAGACATGTCAAACTCAGTTAAATAAGAGATTAGAAGGGGGGCTGGGGAAAGGGAACGGATCTGTGATTCTCGAGGAGGGAGGAGAGAGGATTCCTTCAAGAAAGATGGGAGAAATGAATGTGAATTGAAAGAAACTGGAGATTTTATCACTGCAGATAAATCTCTACTGTACTCTCCAAATCCAGGGCCTTAGGTATGACATAAAGATGATGGTGTGTAGTCAAGTGTATTGAAACTCCCACAGATGTTTATTGGAAGTTCAGTGTTAATAAAATACATAGATGCATCTCTCTACTTCTCTTTTCCTCACGTTCCCTCTCTCTCTTTATTAAATGATGCTATTTAGCACCTGAAGAATTTCCCTTTGCAGAAAAGGCCGTGCGTAACTCACTGCTCTGGGTGTGCCGTATTTAAGAGTGTCCGGGAATGATCAGTGTGAAGGGACTGGGGATCATTGTCAGCTTTAAGAAAGGAAGTCCTGAGTCTAGGGACAGGGACATTTTATATTGCAACTTTGTAACAGCATAGCTTTTCAGTTCACTTGTCAGAAGGACTTTATTTATCAGTGTTAAAAATACTAAGTAACTTGTCATTACTTCTATAACTGGAGGAGATAATTAAATCCTACATGCTTTAAGGAATCAAGCCAGGGTCAGCGCTGTTTTGCATACCACATGCACAGATTAGGTGAAAGTAGCCTGTTTCAACTGTCACTTGATATTATATTAGCTATTAGGTAAGCGGTACAGAACTGTGGAGCACAGCAGACACCTGGCAGTGCCTCTCCACCCTTGCGCTGTGCTATGACATGGTCTGGCCCTCCCGTATTTGGGAATAACATGATACACTTAGACAGTGGGAGAGCTTGACCTCTGGCTGGTGTGTTGAAATTGCCATGAAATACCGTAATGCTTGATGCTTTTTATTTCCAGGGAACTCTTGGAGTGGGTCTCTGAGAAGGTCCTGAGCAGGACGAAGTAGATCTAAATTGCTTCCTATCAGAATTTGGGGACGGTCACGCTGGGTCGTGGGCAGCAATGTGACAAGACTATTGAGAAAAGTCAAAACACAAAATTGAGTTAAGTAGGAGGACGCGGGTAGACAGTGAGGGTGGAACCGGGTCCCTGCTTCTTGTGAACCAAGCCAGGGAAGGGCTGGCCGCTGGTGCAGTGGTGCAGACACACGTGGAGTCAGAATCTGCTTCCATCGCTGATATGCTGTGTGACTTGACTTAACTTCTCAGCCTCGGTTTTCTTGTCTGTAAAATGGGCTCCTGCAAGGTGCCTGGGTCACGGATTAGTGCCTGGTGCAGGCTTTGGGCATGCTGGTCCTGGAAGGATCAGAAGGCTGACCCCGAACTTAGTATGGTGTCTATTCGTGAGTCAAGTCTGAATACTGCGGCAAAATGCAGAGAGGACCTTTGTCACTTCTTACTGTAGTCTGCTGCTAGGGGTGCTGGCCTGTAGTTCCCAGGGGTTGATTCTACCCAGAGGGAAGGCAGAAATAAGTAAGTTACATCGCTGGCAGTGTTGGCAACATGCTCCTGCCCATCACAGGACAGCGTTTGAGCTATAAACTGCCAGTTAATACGCTCCTAAGAGGCGTGTAGATTCCACCTGCTTTGAAGCTTTGTCACAAAACAGCCTCAGCTATCTACTGCCAGGACCACCGCCTGCTCTGATCACACCTCGTGCTTTGTTTTCACTTTTCTTATGCAACTTAGTTTTCCTACCTTGTATTACAGTGTTTGGAGATTTTTTAATCTCCTCTAGTCCAAATCCCTGTGTGATCCAGCTTTGATGCCCCCAGGGCATCTAGTCCCATCCCTGACCCGCACAGGAGCTCTACAAATGTTTGTTGAAGGAACAAACTGAAAGGTGAGAGGATGGTTTTATTGACCTGCCTCAGTTTCTCTTGGCCAGTGATTCTATCATCTCTACTTTAAGGGTCCAAAGGAAGTAAGACTCAAGTCAATGGCCTCAAAGTTTATGTTTAATGGGATAGGAAACACGATATCCTGGAGGTATCAAGACTAGAAAATTTTGGAGTCCGTGAACAGGAGTGCCCTGAACGTTAGACCAGGAAACCTCATGACCAGCACCAAAGGGCACTGGGGTCCATTTTTCCTTAGTTATTGGTGACGGTTGCCATTGGCCCTCTCTGTTCTTTTCTCAACCTGTTCCTTCTTTGTTAACTTAGACTTCAGAAGCTACAAAAAGGGGACACTTGGCAGAAGCCACAGCAGAATGGAGTGATCAGGTGGGTTGCGACCCACCCCATCTCCTGGGGTTCCCGGGGGTTCTGGCTGCTCTCCAGTCTGAGGCAACTGGGGAGGCCAACTTTGAATTAGGTGCTCCTGTTCCTACTTAGGGAGGCACCCTGTGCTCCTGTGTCACTCTCTGCTCCCGGCCAGTCACTTACCTTCACCACCGTAACAACAAGTGCCGGATTCACTACGGAGTGACTACCATGTGCCAAGTCCTTTTCTAGGTGCTTGGAGCATGCCAGGGAGCAAACAGGTAGAAAATCTCAGCTCGTGGCACTTCCATCGTAATGCGCAGGGGAAGGGGCTCAACGAAATAAACACAGTAAGTAAATGATAGCTGTGTTGGGAGGCAGAAGGTGCTATGGGAAATGAGCAGGGTGAGAGGGAGACACACAGGGAGGGACAGACAGAGAGACAGGTTGGAGACAGAGGAGTTGGGGGAGATTCCTGTACACAGTGAGAGACAAACCTCCAGAGACAAGACAGAAGGAGAAAAGAGAGAAGCTGTGAGGGACAGAAAGAATAAGACAGACAGAAAGATAGACAGCGAGGAGGGAACCGGTCACCCCAAAAGGCAGTGGTTCCACCTCCTAGCTCTCACCAATCTACCTGCTCCTGGTCTTCTAACTCTCTCCCTTGCACCCTTCCATCTCTAGGTGCCTTCTCACACCACTGCCTTAGCCATCTTCGTACCATCCACAGCCCAGCATTTCACCATCACAATCGTGCCTCTAGTCCTCTAGTCCCTCCCTGTTGTGCGGAGGCTATGCTCTCCGCTAGCACTGGACACTCCTGCCCGCCTCTCCCATCTCAACTCTTGCCGTCACCGCTGCCCTGGCCACAATGCACTATGTGGTCAATGCACTATGTTTGTTAGAGACAGCTCTTGTATGGATCCTGAAAAGCCTTGTCTGAGCACCCCGCTTCTGTCTAAGACTGGGGCCCGTGTTCCTGGACTCTCACTAGTTGTTTCATTTCTCAGTGAACTGAGACAGGCAACGCTGAGGTCTCAATACCAGCTAACACATACGATGCTTACTAAGGGCCAGACACTGTGCTAAGTACGTTCACATATTAGCTGTTTTCATCCTCCTCACAACCTTTTAAGGGAGGTACTATCATTACCTTCACCTTAGAGAAGATGAAATTGTGGCACAGAGAAGTTTAGAAAGTTGCCCGAAGTAACCCAGCTTGTAAATAGCAGAGCAGCGTCCCCTCCTAACCAAATAATGTACACGTTGCTCTTCTTCCTAACACAGGATTTATCTCCATTTCTGTAATGTTTCCAGACCTGCCCTTCTCTCCCCGCTCTCCCATCCCCCAGACAATACATATTCCCAGATTGTGAGCTGCTTGAAGACGGGACAGGCATAGCTGGTATGTCACTTAGCACTTGGCAGAGCCAGCTCTGGATAGGTCACTGAGGAAGGCACGTGTCCTGGTTAGAACATGTGTACAGGAGAGGGACTAACAAGTGGCCCGTGTGCCCCTTAGCCATGGCTTTGGAAGACCTGAGCCATGGTCCAGTAGTAGCTTGTTTTAGGAAGCAGAGAATGCTAGAGGAGGGCTGTTCCTGGGTGAGAAGACCTTTGGAAGTGGACAGTCCCTTGTCCCCTGGAAGCAGCTGCACAGCCAGCAGACCGCAATTTCTCATGTGCCTGAAAGGAGAAGAGGGACAGATGAGGGGAACCCCGCTTGCCTCCCACAGGCCAGGAAGCCTGCCAAGAAGCTAATACGTTCAGGTGCCATTTCAGAGTTTCTAATGGGCTCTGATGCCAAAAGGACCACGCAGGTCCTAGCCAAGAAACCTGGGGAGTGCACGGGAATCACTCTTCGCAGCCTTGGAACTTCACTGAGACCCATCAGTAGAGGCGGGAATGGTGACCAGGCCACACTGTCCTGAGCAGAGTCACCAAGGCCACATTTGAGCTCTTGGAATCAGCCTTTTGGTGGTGTTTTCAAAGAGATTCTCAAAAAAATAGAGTTTGTGATAGAATAGAGAGAGAATACAAAATAAAACTACGTGCAGTATTAACATTCCCCATGGGAAGGAAAATATTAATACATGTCTAAATGGACACATGCCCCCTGGGAGGGCTTCAAAGAGGCACGGGGTGTAAGAGGCTGAGCTCTGGGATGCAGAAGGAAAGGACAGGGGTTCCAATGTACCTCCTCTGTGTCCCCTTCCCTTTCCTGTCTCCACCCTGTAGGACGGGGGGACTGTGAAAGCACAGTGTTTTCCTCCCACATCCTGGTCCCTCTAGAAAGATAATGAGAGCCCATCTCCTTACGAGCATCACAGGTAACTTTCTCTAGTAGCCAATTGCCTTAAACCTGCCAAGTGTTGTCTTGTAGGGGTAGAGAGCATTGAATGCAGGAGGAAAACAAAAATAAATAAGAGCTTCTACACCATCCATATTGTTATTATACTTATAAAACCTAAAAGCCGCTGCTGACTGGAAAATTAATGATAGGTACAGTCAATATTAATTGTCCCTCCAAAAGGCAGGGGACAAAAAGCGTCCAAAGTGGGGATCAATATAATCCCCCTGCCAGTACCTTATCGAGCCTTTCTTCTAAAAATATATTTTTTAAACCATTGACAGGATTATTTAGGAAAGCGTTTACTTAGTTCTGCTAATGGAAAACCGTGATAATGAACTTGGAACAATAGGTTTTAGAAACATCAGCTCTTGGGAGATGACTGGCTTCCCACTCAGTCAATGCCGCAGTTTTTCTTTGAAAGGGGAGCAGCGGAGACTCAGGGGTGGAAGGAGTTCGGATACTTGATCTGCCCTGCAGAGTTGTGTTTTTTTTTTTCTCTCTCTTTTTTTTTTTTTTTTTTTGCATTTCCCATGAATTATTAAATGCACATCCAGCAATGCAAGGGAAGAACAAGCAGATGATTTCTGAGTTTGCTGATGGGCCAGTTGCTCCGTTCAGGCAGGACTCCACGTGGTTCCAGTTTCTGTGTGCGTCCCTAGAAATGGAGCGTGATCCTTACTGCATCTCAAGTGAATGGCTTTTCAAGTAGCCTGTAGTTTCCTTGTGGTATTCCCCTTGTAGTCCTATGTGGTGATGTAGAGCAAAGGTTTAAGAGGTTTTGGACAATTTATGTGGTTTGGAGAAGCTGTTTGTCAAGGAACAATATCTGCAACAACTTTTATGTTCAACTTGAGTCCCAGGTCCTTTGCTTATTTTTATAGCACCGTTGTCTGAGGTGTTGCAGCAGACTCAAAATCAGTGTGTAAATGGTGTTGGTGGTTTTGGTAAGGGGTTTTTGGAGGGGGCTGGGCAAGCAGGAAACCATTCTGGGAAGACATTAAAGACAGTGGATGTTGGGACCGCTGGAGGGCTCTTTGGAGAGTCTCATCAAAATACTTTGTCATGAATATTTCTCAAGCTGAAAACTTTACCTTGAGGGTAGTGGAATAGTGTGGGTGGGTCCAAGAATGGATTTTGGATTCAACCAGATTTGGGAGATGTGGGAATACTATTTCCTGAGACAAATTACAGGCAGGCATACCTTGCAGGTATCGTGGGTTCAGTTCCAGGCCACCATAATAAAGCAAGGCGTAATCTTTTTGCTGGTTGGAGGGTCTTACTTTCAATTTGTAAAAAATGCAACATCTGTGAAGTTTAATAAAAAGCATGTCTGTATTTATCCTCATCATATCTCGGTTTCCTAACCTGTACGACTGGGATCGATCCAACAATCCCACGAGATAACGCATGGAAAATGTTCAGTCAGAATGTTCTGGCACATCGCACGTCCTCATAAATATTATTTCTATTGTTATTGCTGCTGCTGTTAGGCATCTAGCCTCAGACAGTAGGTAGGGACATGTACAAAGATTTACTTGGCAATATGTTCCTCGCAGCATTGCTTATAATAGTGAACAACTGGATTGACTAAAATATATTATGATAAATAAATACAATGACTATTGTATTATTTGGCTATTGAGAGCCGTGTGGTTGATATTCATTGATAGAACTGTATTCACAATAAGTGAAACATTAGGTTGCAAAGTAGCATCATCCCATTGTTTGTTCAAACCGTACAGGCATAAATATATATTCACACATTATACATACATAACTAGATGTATCCCTAGGCCGTGGAATATAACTTTTTATGTTCTAATTCGTTTTATTTATTTATCTTTTTGCTTATCTGACATTTTTTTACAATGTCCGCATGCTGTTTGCTCTTGATGAAAATCTGTTTTTTTATTGGAAAAAAGAAAACCTTAAAATGGGGCTGCCAGCTGGGGGATAGCCTCTTTAATGGTTAAAAACAAACAAACAAACAAAACAGTCAGAGTGTCAGTCTGGCTTTATCAGAGATTTCAGGATGTGAACTTGGACGTGGTAGAGGTTGTGTCACTCCATCAGAAAACATAAGAAAGGGATGAAAGATCAAGAACATTTGAAAATGAGATCATGAGGACTGAGAACTATACAGTCGCTTGGCCCCATATATATTTTTGAAATAGAAGACTTACTGACATTTGAAAAATGGAGACCTGTGCCACTGTCTGGAGGTTGATTGGCATTTATGGGCAGTGTGAGGTGTTATTTGCCCCCCTTCCAGCACTCTTACCCCTCATGCACCCTCTGAATTAAATTGGATAAGCTATAAAACTTTAGAAAATTGCTATGTACAGAAAAGACTAGTTGTCGTGTTCAAAATATGACTTTTCTGGATAGAAATTCGAAAAAGTAACTTGTGACATTTTAAACACTTTTACGGATGCTTGTTAAAAAAGGAAAAAGCAAAAAAGAAAAAAGAAAATTGTACCTGTTCAAAGAGAAAAAAACGAGACAAACTGAGAATAGTTCCATACCAAGTCTTTATTGAAACAGGTGGATCTAAATCTCAATGGATTTTGTAAAAATTGAAATAATGTGTGGCAGGAGCACATGAGTGCTATAAATATCTATTTATATTCCTACCTCAGGAATGGGCTAGGTCCCCTTAATTTTCTTAATAAATTGAAAATTATTCTCACAAATGCAAGTTTATCATTTCTATGATGCTACAACTTGACCCTTTGAGGTCTGGAATTTTTAGGGCTTTCAGCTGAATGTGTACTTTAGAGATGGGGTATATCTGTTCATGTATAAGATCGCCCTCAAATGCTTGTGAGCCCTTCTTTTTTCCTCCAAAGTGTTTAAGCACATTTATGAGTCCTTTATCTTTTTGACTCCAAGTATTTTTTTGCTAGGGGAACGTTATATTTGTCTCAAAACCAGCATACTCTGAAATATGTCCACAGACCCTTTTTGTAATCTAAGTATTTAATTCCAGGAATAACGCGTTTTCTTCTGTGATCCCATCCGTCTCTAACACAACTCAAAAGATGAGCATCATAAAGTATGCCGAATGCTATAAAAATGATGACATTATTGTCAGTAGAAATTTCTGAAAGGTTTGCTAGCAAGACTGTTCTACGTGAAAATTTAGAGGAATTATGTTTGCTTCCCTGAAATGCCCATTCTGCTTTCATTCCTTTCTTTGGTTTTGTGTTCTCTCTCTCTCTCTCTCTCTCTCTCTCTCTCTCTCTCTCTCTCTCTCTCTCTCTCTTCCACCTCCACTTCCGAATGCTTGCCATCTCTGTGTCTGAATATCTGTCTCCTCTTTTGTTCTGTCTGATATAGACCACTTTTATATTTCATGTCCAAAACCCTCCCCAAACCCCTCTTCTGCCGTGGGGTTCTTAGCTTTCCCAGTAAGATTTATACTCACCACTCATTTCCTCAGCGCCCTTTTAATCTTCAACAATTATATTATTATATTACTCTAATTTCATGCATAGTATTAGGAGATGAAAACTCAATGTCTGAATGTTTTATGATTTACTGTAGAGATCACAACTGGCTACTAGGTTGTTTTCTTTGATGCAAATACTGTTTACTTTTAATTGGTTGCTAGGTTTTTAAGATTTTACATGAAAATTTGGATTTTCTTTAAAAAAAAAAAAATCAGAAGATTTAACCATCCTGGGTACCCTACCACATGGCAACAGTGAGCTGAAGGGGAGGGGTAGCTCCCATGTTCTCCATGCATCACCGCCCTTCCCCTACCCTTTGTGGTCTTCTTTCACCTGTGTGACTCTGATTGCCATAGGCATTTGACTTTGCCACTCCTGTTCTCCTTCCTGCTCCTGCAGTTTCCTCTCCCTGAACACCCCCTATCCCTTCCCCCAAAAGAAGTGAGAAGAATGGGAATTCCTCTTAACGACGGCAGGACCAATAAGAAGGGGTCCCTTTGGTTGTCCCTTAAATGACTCCTGAGCTTGTCTATAAGGCTGGACCCAAGATCCAAGACAGAGAGTGTTGGTAAGAGAACTGCTAGGAAACAGCTAATGTTATTCAAGGTCACTCATGTCTGAGTCAATCAGCCATTTATATTAATGGGATTAATGGGTGTAATTTGTCCTCTGGAATTTTTCAGGTGTGATATTCCTTTTTCTAAACTTAAATATATTTTATCACAATCTGAACAGTAACAAAAGTTGAAAGAACTTAAACAGTCTAGTGGTGCATGTATTTTATAAATATACATATAAAAATACATGTATATTTGTGGTTCTTCTGGGAGGTGGAAGGGGTCTTTCAAGGGGTTATATCTGAGTTTTCCTTTTCCCATATGAATGTTTGATAACTTTTTTCTGGCATTGCCTATTCTGGCTGTGCTGATCTCTTCAAATATGCCAAGAGTACACGAGTGCCAGCCTATGCTTAGCATTCAAGAGATATTTGTTAAATGAATGAACATTTTTATTTATGCTTGTGAAACGGAGACAGAGAGAGGAGAAACAGCTTGCCTTTGGTCATACATGAAGTCTCTGAGAAAACCGGCGTTAGATTTGTTGAGTTCTAACATGTGTTTAAATATTTCTTCCCAATTCCCATCACAGTACATACATTATAATCCAGCTTTTCAGCAAATGTTCAATTTTCACTTACCACGAGACCTTGCAATGGCCATAGGAATTGGAGATTCGGATTCTAATTCATGCTTCCAGCAGGACTGCACTCAAATAATGCTTTCCAATTTTCAGAACATTTACAAACTGTTTCCCTGCTTAAATAATTGGTCGAATTCTGATATTTTGGGTTCCTAATTTCCTGTTCATATTGCAAACATCTTAGCTAGTGGTACCACTCTGTTGGCAGTGTTTTTATCAATGGCAAGTATGCATGATCTTGTATTTATGCATGTTTTATCAACCTGCAAACAATTCATGCCTTTGTTCTGTTGGGCATGTCCACAGAAGTCAGTCTCAACTCTTTTAGCAACTGCCGGCGTTGAGACCAGCATGTTTACTCCAAGCTCATATATGAGGTCTTCTTGAAGTTGTTCCACCTTACAAAATGAATGTGAGCTTGGTTTTGCTTGGTTTTCGTGCTTTGAGCAAGGCTTTGTCTGTGCAGCTTCATACAAGTTGCATGCACTGCCTGTTACACCCAACTTAATTCATCTGTCAGAAATGATAAGTTCTTTGGAGGCATTCCATTCCCGAGTCTCCCAAGTGTATGTACACACAAGCACACCACACTCACACACACACAGACAACACATATGCCACCATGAACTGGGCATAGCTTCGAGCTGCTGATAACCTAGGCAGTCATGAAGAAAGCTTTACTTAGAAATGAAAGCCTCATCTGGAATGAGATTTCTCTTGTTTCTCCCTTCCTTGGGATGCCATTGTTGTTGCAAAAATGGAGATGAAGATGACAAAGAAAACCCACTAAAATGGAGAGAAAATGACTATAAAAACCACTGAAATCTCAGCTTCAAAAAAACATAATATGCACCACAGTGGGAAGTGTATTCATAGGTATCCCAGAGACAGAGTGGTTAGGAAAGATCACTTCATGAAAGGAGACTGATTCTGTCTCTATCTCTACCTCTATCACTCTATCTCTGTCATCTCTATCTCCCCATCTGTATCATCTATACCTATATCTAAATCTATATCTGCATATGAATATATAGGTATTATTGGTGATTTCATGTTTCACCCCAGTAACTCTGACCATAGAATGGGTTCCTGCCTCCCTTCCATACCCCATTTTCCCTACTTCCTTCTGTGCTAGAGAAGTGACTAGGAGCTGGAAATATCAGGAGAGAATTGCAACATTATGCTGGTGATATTTCACGATGGTCCCAAGATTTCTATTTCCTGGTGTCTGTGTCCTGTGTAATCCATCCCCTGGTGTGTGGTTAAAGACTTGTGCATAGGATACGATGTGATGTCACTTCTGTGATTAGGTTACATGTTAAGGCCAGGGTGAAGCGATTTTACACATATAATTTAGGTCACAAATTGGATGATTTTAAATTAATCAAAAGAGAAACCATCCTGGGTGGGCCTGACTTAGTCAGGCAAGAGCTTTAGAAAGAGGGGCTGGTTTCTTCCTGAAGAGACGGATACATCCTGCATGGCTGTGACAAATCCACCAGCCATATTGTGAACTGCATCTGGAGAGAAATGGCCCCCAGGAGCTGAGAACCTCCATCTTACAGTTGCAAGGAACTGAATATTGCAAAGACCGAATTTGGAAGAAGATCTCAAACTCCAGATGAGGACACAGCCTGGCCAACACCTTGACTGCACCCTTGTAAGAACCTGAGCAGAGAACCCAGCTAAGAAATGCCCAAAGAAATCAAGAGATAATATGTGTGTGTGTGTGTGTGTGTGTGTGCTGTGTTAAGCCACAAAAGTTTGGGTAAATGGCTAAGCAACAATAGAAAATGAACACAAACAATAAAAGGTCTGCGTGGTCAATAACGGGTCTGCTCACACCTGTGACCACCTGCCTCTTCCGCATCTTGCTTCTTCCACCTTCATCCATAAGTGAAACCAAGGAAGGATCTAGGTCAGAGTCTGAGGTGTGAGACAGCCTCATGCCCATTCTGACTTCAGAGGGTGCTCTTGCATGCATTTCTGTGAATTCATCTTTATTCTTATTTGCCTTATTACTGCAACAGACATAAAATAGAGAAATTCTCTTTTTAGGAAAAAAACAGTATTTAGCTTGCTCTGGGTTTGGAAACATCAGACGTTGGATGCTAGGAGTGGTAGCCTGCCTTGGACCACTCGCTGCAGACTCTTCATCCCGTAGCATTGCATGAGGAAAAAGACGTGTGACCGCCATCATATGCTTCTTTTATTTCCCTGCTCTCTTTTAAAATGTTCTTTCCTGTTCAGGCTTCGGGGCTTTTACTTTCCTCTTTCCCTTTGTGGGGTGGCATTTGCCTTGAATGTTGATGAGGAAAACTTGGTCCCTCCCCAAGAACTCATTTGGGGGTAATTAATTCTTGGCTGCACAGCAGTGCTTCACAACTGTGACTTTCTTAGGTACGGATTGACTGAGTAAATGTCCAGGCATGGGACATGAGCAATTATGGCATTTCCTTTTGCCAAAAATTAATCGTTTCTTGAACTTGCTGTAGTGGGGAATGGGAACAGTGATTGTGTGTGGGAGGGTAAGGATGGAATTCACACAAGGGCCATGAGGAAGTCCTTGAGAACATGGACTCTAGTCTCTTAAGTCATTTTCTTTGCAATTTTTATGCTCTGGAGCCCTGGAAGAGGACCATTCTAGGAAGCTGAACTATGCCTCAGGGAGATTACAGTCTATTAGGGCAGCAAGTGTGCAAAAATGACCGTTCATGAACTTTGGGTAGACGGTGCAGCCGCAAGTGCAAAGAGATGAAAGAGATAAACATAGGGAGACACACCGTATGTTTTAAGTAGACTTGGATAAGGGGATTTGGCCAGAAGAAAAAGAGTACATTGTGATGATGGTTTTTTTCATTGATTTTTCAGCACATATTGAACTTGGACGTGAAACTAGGCACAGTTTTAGAGAAAATTTTGTATGACCCAAGGCATGGCAAAATACAAATCAATTAACTAATACTCTGCTAGTTTAGAATTTGTGAGAATTTGGAATGTAAATTCTGCCAGGGCAGGAGGCATCTCCATCTTGTTCTCTGGAGCATCCACAATGCTTAACAGAGAGTTTTGCCCATGGTGGGTGCTCAGACTTGCCCATGGTGGGTGCTCAGACACAAGTGGGACCTAAATGAATGAATCTCACAAGGAGCAACTGTTCAAAGGGTTTTCTAATAAGGTTAATTGTGTGATTGCAATTGCAAAAACACAAAAAGTGGGAAGAATGAACTGTTTACATGGAAATGATTGCTCAATCACAAAACATTGTTTCCCGTTCAGTAAAGCAGGGCTCCAAAGGCTGCAAATGAATTCACGGATAGCCCAGTGGGATTCACTGTATATTTTGAATGTACAAAAAAATATGTGTTTGTTTTCAAAAATCGTATCTCATTCATTAGTCTTCCTTCCCATCTCACTTTCTGAATGAGTAAAATTTCATAAGGTTTTCGCAGATTCTCCTTTTCTATATTTTACCAGGTTGAGGGACAGTCATGGGCTTTGCAGGCTAAGTAGTCAGCCAGGCCTAAGCTCAGACAAGCAGTCCAGATCTAGAACATCTTGTAAAGCTGGGCTTCAGAGCAGAAAAGCAGGTTAGTATCAGGTCAGCCAGCAAGAACCCAGGACAGAGGAAAGGGTCCAATCTGGATGGACTGACAATGGCCATAGACTGTTCCAAAGGTAGAAGTCCGGATACGAGCATGTTGTGGAGGGGCCGCTTGGAGTAAACAGCAGAAATCGTACGTCTCATCTGATTAATGGGTCAGGAGCATAATAAGTTCAGGCCAGGCATTAAAAGCTGAGCTGTACTCCATGATGGTAGGCTTTCCTATTACTCCATCCTCATCTAGAAATGACCAACTCTATGGCTGTCCAGTGAGGTCGACTGATCACAGCACCCCCTCCCCCGCGCCGTCCCCCAAAGTCTCTCTTCTACATATACATACAATTTTAGCTTTAGCCACTCTGGACCCTCTTCATGAAAATACCTCCTGCTTTCTCAGCCTCCCTGGGCACATGATGGCAGCTCCATGTAATGAAGAGTTACTCTATCGCTAGTTTCTTAGTGACTATTGTTAAATGCTCTTACGAGGAGGCTGGGCATATGAAAAGTGTCATATAAACTCAGATTTCTGTTTTAGGGAGCATGAGGTTATGTGCACAAAAGACCTTTTGCTGGATTGTACATTAGTTACCTCATTAGCTTAAAAACAGAATTCTAATGTAAATTATAGCCCTCGTGATTACTCAGAACCACAGTTCAGATGGAAAGTGAGCTGTTTTTTCCCCCATACCTTCACAAACCAGTAGCCTCCAGAATAAATTACTTATTGCACCGTATGCCAACTGTCCTTAAAGAGGCAACACTTTTTCACAGATGGTAGGTTGCCACACATTCCAAGCTTGTGGTAGTTTATCCTCTTTCTGCCATTTCCTGTAGGCTCTGAGCTGACTGAGTTCAGGTCTTGAGCGTGAAACAGCTCAAGAGTTGTTCCATTTGGTTATAGCGACTGTGTGTCAGAGAAGGTCGATGAGAAGGAACATCGAGGACCTTGCAGACACAAGACAGCAGTCTCTGTGCAGCCCTCAGATGCCCCCATATGACTCCCCTGAGCCCACAGACTAGAAAGCCAAGGGAATTTGGCTCATTTTCTCCGGGATTCCAACTGCCTCACTCACTCGCTAAGCACCGGCATGAAATGCTCTACAAACTCCTTAAATGAGAGTCCCCATTATGTATTTGCATTTGTGAGTACGTGTGTGTGAGTCCAGGAGAATATAATCGGTGCTGTCAGGTCTCCATTAAGACTTTAAAATGGACAGCGAATATCCTGATGGCTGATGCTAAAGTCCCTGCAGGATACACCTGCCCAAGAGCTTCAGAGAGAAGGGATAGAAAGTTCTGATCTTTCTAAGAAAGGAGATAACACTGCTTTAAAGTCTATTGTTATTCAGTGGACTTATTTTACAGTCACAGGAGAAGGAAGGGGCGGTGGCCTGAAGTTTCACACGTCGCCAACAGGAGGATGGTGGTCAGTTCCATTTGTTCTTGACATGGCTAGGTCCTGCTTCTGCTTCCAGTTCTTTAGACATCCCAGCGCATTCCCCAAAGAAACCCTCTACCCATCATTATCATAGTTGAACAGATGGTTCTGAGCAGTTCTCTGGATTTCTGGATGATGCCAAGTGAAAATTAACACTCATGGGGATTCTCTCTTATTCTAAAACCACAATCTCCATCTTGGTATTTGGAGACCATGTCCCAGCTTGGGATGTGTCAGAGTTTTCACCATTTCTGTGCCCCTCAGGCAAATAGGCACAGGGGTGGAGTCTGCTCTGAGAAGGCTATGTGGACAGTTTTAATTTCTTATCTCTCTTTATTTCTTGATATTTTAGGTAATGCTTGTCAAAAATTATTATTCCGTGATCAGCTCAGTGATGTGTAGAGAGCAGTCATAAGTAAATATACATGAAATGAATGAATGAGTAATTATTGGGCAACATTACCTTCTGACACATTACACGTTTCTTGATGTATTTTTTGTTGGTCTTCTTCACTCGAATATAAGTTCTGTGAGGGCAGGAATCTTGTTTTAGCCAAGGCATTTTTTTCCAAACAGGGGACAGTAGGCATTTCATGCATGTTTGTCAAATGAATGGATCCCCCATGGGGACTTAGTGAGTGAACTAAATACCGTCGGAATTCCATTTCCGAGGGTATTTCTGAATTGCTTCCTTCTTTAAGTACTCCAGCCAGCACAAAGCTGCCTTGAAAGCTAATATTTGTTGAATGGTGTACTGTGTTCTAGGTACTGGCACAGAAGTTTGTTGACACATGAATGAGTCTTTTCATTTACAATCCTGTGAGGTATGCATTGTGATTATACCCAATTTGTAAATGAGGAAACTAAAATTTACAGAGGTTAAAGACTCGCTGACGAACATAGGTCAAATAAGGTGAGAGGCCAGGATTTGATTCCAGGTCTGATTAACTCTTTAAACTATTAACGACTTCCCATGTCTTTACTGGACTTGTTTGTTCACCCAACCAATCAACTACCCTACACTTATTGAGGCCTTTCTATACAGGCATCATGCTGGGTGCCTGGCAGCGTGGTCTCTGCCTTTTCTATGTGGTAAGTAGGAGAGGGGGTCAGGGCAGGGATCAGGGGAGGAAATGTAGGTGGGTCTGTATGCACTAGTAGGGTAAACTGACAAGTTTCAGCCAATTTACTTCACCAGTATTCCCGATGGAGGGAGGGGGTAATGAACAGTGAAATGTCCCATAGCCGGATCAGAATGACAGTCTGTCTGAAGAAGGTGGCTGCTGCTTCCCAAACAGACGTGTGTTGTGTTCTGAAATGGAGCTCTTGTCAGTTTCCCTCCAGTCAAGTTAAACCTAGAACTGTCCCTTAAAATAGTGGCCCAGTCTGTGTTTTACCCACTTCACTTCTTCTTAAAATGGAAGTTGATAGAGAGCTGTTTGTGGCGACAAGGAGAAGACGGAAGCTAGTGAATACGTTGTCAGCACCCAAATGTACAGCTTCTCACTGCCTGTCATCCTAACGGGCTGATTGACTCCTCAGACCTGCTTATTGGTTTTCATTTAGGGCTGTATTATTTTCACGTCACTCACATTGCTTCACGATCCCAGTGCCATCTCCAGAAGATACCTCTAGCCGAGCAGGAGCAGAATGAAGGCTATGGAAGAAACTTCGCCACCTTCTTTTCTTGCTTCTTTATTTGCAAAGTTTCAAGATGTTTATATTAGCTTTCTAATGCGAGACTGTGTAGGCGAGGCTGTGTGTTTTACCATCAGAGTCTCAATTATGTAAAAATTCTGATAAAATAGGGAATAATTATCAGAAGTGTTTTGCCTTCCTTTTTTTTTCACTTTTTTTTTTTTTAATAGGCTGTGGGACACATTGCAGCAAATATTTCACACGGGAGTTTGTGTCACTATAATAATTAATGCCAGAAAGTTATGTGAAGGTCCTCCTGTATTAAGTAAACTAGCCCTTGCTGAGAATGGAAAGATGAATGGTGGGAGAGTTGAGGAGAAAGCTGCTATAAAAATGACCTAAGTTTATCTTTGCTGAGAAAGGTTACTATTTTTCTAAGACAGTGACAGAATAGTAACATCTTCAGTTAGCAAAGAATCGCACAACTATGTGATCAGATGTTTATAGAGGTTGCAAGGGAAAAAAAAATAACAGGGGACTGTGCTTTGCCCAGTTTTGGTTTGCTGCCCTTCTAGTGATTAGATTTTGTCAACCTGTTTTTATAGAAAAAGGCATTAGATCTTCAGCACTTCTGAAGGGCAACCAAACTTGAATGCAGCTAGAGATAGCAGTTATTCTATAGCTAATGTTATCATGGGGGGTGAATTATAGGTATTGGCATTTAGCTTTGTAAACTGTGCTTACCTAGGGATTTTAATAAAGCAAGGATTGAAGTTTTATGTTTTCCCTTCCTAAGAACATATAGCATTTTCACCCTGAGACTTTATTAGTTGTTCATATGGCTTCATCAAATCGCCATTCATAGGGTAGATGTACAAGAACTGGGAATAGATATATTCCAACCAGTGGAATAATATCTGGTTGTAAGTCAATATCTGCCAAGAAAAAAAAAAAAAAAGCTCCTAAGGATCCTTTGTGTTCCCTTTAAATAAAGAGCTCTTTTTCTTCAAACTTCAAATAAACTTTTATCTTCCCCAAGTGGATGTGAGACCTTCAGTGCCTCTAATGAGGACCAAGCCAGATGGACAGTGGCCTGACTCAGTGTTGGAAAGTTCAAGGGAAGGGTCCTGGCTGGTTACATAACTTCCCAGCTGGGTGATACCTGGCTGACCATAGGGACCGTGTTCCCTCCCTCTTCTCAGGCATCCCCAGACCCGCTTCTCTGTTGTGTTTTGTTCACAGTTCTCGCCCACCTGCAGTAGGAAACTTTATTGAATATTCTGACCTCATTCTCTGGGTATTGCTCCCAGGATGTCACTGCAAGGTCTGTGTATAGAGTAGGTGACTCAAAGGGCTGCACTGCAGAGCTGAGGTCTGCAGGGCTGAGCTGCTGAAGAGAGCAGCCCTGGGTTTATATTTCTCCATCAGTTCTTGTCTGGACCACTAGAATAGTCCTCTAACTTGCACCCTCCAATGGACCCATTCCCAATCCCCAATGAGCTCCGTCCCCATACGATAATGAAATCATAAGATTTCCGGGTTTGTGGTAGGTATGTCCTCTCTTCCCTACACTCCTCCATCGATTCCTCTCCATGTTTCTTTTTAACCAGTCAACACATTTTCAGCCCCAGCTACGATGCCGTGATGATGACTTCTTCCCTTTTCTCCTTTACTGCATTTTTTCCCCTCACTATTTGTTCTTTTCATAGGTCCGATCCAATGTCCTCTCCACCAGCTTAAGCGTAGCACCTCAAATCTAGAAACCTCCTTTTGTGTCTAGAGATGAAAATGCGAATAATATGGCACTTAACGCTGCTCTCTCATTCCCTGTGATCTTAGGGCCATAGAACTATAAAAAAAGCTGTATCTGACAGGATTGGTAGAGATTGTCGTAGCTAATTAGCTCATTTAACAAATGAGTGGACTCTCAAGGGGCTGGGGGGATGATTTACCAAAGGTTACCCAGCTGGCCGTGGTGGCCTTAGGACAGGACTCACCAGGCTGCCGTCTCCTGCTCTCTCCAGTGTATCAAGCTGACTTCATTCTTAACAATACCCAGGACAATAAATTCCTTTACCTTATTTTAAGTGTCTATTTACCTTCTGAGTTTCGCCAACCTGTTTTGAAAAAGAATCCTATCTTTTTTTGAAAAGCTCTTCTTTTATTTCACATTTAAAAACTATGACTATGAATTCCCTTACAAGTTTAGTGCTTATAATTTTCTTTAAGTCACCAGCTTCAAGACTCTTTGTTGCTGTCTTTTAAATTTAAATTCACTTTCTTAGAAATAACCTAGAGACCGGGGACATTTCTTTAGTGTCCTGTCTTAAGGATTCTTCCTCCTTGAAGATCTAGTCTTTGTTTGTAAGCAGATTGTCTTAGTCTGTTCGGGCTGCGATCATAAAAATAGCACAGACTGGGTGGCTTAAACAACAAAGATTTATTTCTTACAGTTCTGGAGGATGGGAAGTCCAAGATCAAGGTGCCAGTAGATTCAGTGTCTGGTGAGGGCCCACTTCCAGGTTCGTCGATGGCTGTCTTCTCCCTGCATTCTCACATGGCGGAGGGGGCAAAGAAGACCTCTGAGGTCTCTTTTATAAGGACTCTAATCCCATTCATGTGGGCTCTGTCCTCATGACCTAATCTCCTGCCAAAAGTCCCATCTCTGAATACCACCACTCTGGGGAGTAGGTTTCAATACACGAATTTTGGGGAGACAAAAACATTCAATCTGTAGCACAGGTGGGATGTTTCTAAGTCATGAGCGCTGTTGGAAAGCCCTCAAGGAAGATAAGGATGAACAAAGGCATCGGATGAATATTTTTTGTGTAGCTACTATGTGTCTTACAAACATGACCTCATTTTAACCCTCCCAACAATCCTCTATCAATGTGACTTTTATTTTACGGACAGGTTAAAAATAACGAATTGGCAAGTCACTCAAGTAGTGAGGGGTCTAACCAAGATTCAACCCCAAATTCGTCTCCGTATGAAGCCTGTATGAAGCGTGGTTGGTATTCTTCTAGTAGTTGGCCGTTTCAGATCCAAGACCTTGAATTTTTTATGTGTGGCTAGTGTGGTTTTTGAGCTGTTGATTTAATTATTTATCTTTTACGGCAGAGGAGTAACACCATCCGTGATTTCCCTAAAGAGATTTATAAATTGTCCCTTTCATTTTCTGTTTTATCTGAACATCCCTTGGAATTTAGCATCAACAGCTGAAATCTTCCTTGGGTTAATAGTTCATAGTCATAATCAAACCTGAATGGAGATTGGCAGACTGAAATTAATTGTTTTGAATTAAGCGGTGGTGCAGGTCTTCATTACTCCTGTGGCACAGGAAATCACCAGTTGTGTTTTTGTCATCCCGACTGGTCTGGACCTTTGATTCCCCAGTCCTGGAGTGTTGTCTGTCCTCAATGTGGAGGCTGCATTTCTGTCCTTCAGATCCCCCGTGCCACTTCTTTTAGAAACAAGAGGGTCTTTGGGCTCTTCTTTTTACAAATTACAGGTATTATTACAGAGTTTCCCCTCTGTTCAACTTGGAAAACATAGGCGACAGAGTGGTCACAGCTTTGAGCACCAGAGACTTGCCTGGGTTAGAGTTTTTTTTCTTAATCTGCACTAGCGACACAGAGGGTTTGAATCCCAATGACCACTGAACCCAACGATGCCCAACATGAGTTTCATCTCGCCTCTGTTTCAAAGACCTATCACTCAGTGCTTCACAACATGGGCACACCATGTGTTTTTGACTAGTGCCAAAGTGTAAGGAAGTCTGAAAAATATCACTGTTTTATATTTTTGAAGATTGCGGTGCTATTTATATAATGATAGCCACTGCTTCCCTTTAGATTTTGTCTTAACATTCTTTTTTCAAAAGGACTTTCATGTATGTTATCTCAATCCTATAATCCATTTTTCACACTGAAGCCAAAATCATCTTTAAAAAAAAAAAATCAATCTGATGCTATCACGTCCTTGCTTAAAATCCTCTATTCACTTCCTGTTGCCCTCAAAACAAATGCCATTTTTTTTTCCCCGTGGTTTGAAAGTTCCTGCAGGAATTCACTCCTGCCTACCTTTCCACTCAGGCTTCTGCTCGCTCAGTCGTAGCCGTTTTGGCCTTTTACCTGTTCCTGGAACTCACTGCTACTACTTCTCACTGCCGTTCTCTATGTCTAGAATGCTTTCTGTGAAATTGTCTGGGTGGCTGGCTCCTTGACCCCCGAAATAGTTGTCAGCTGCGTTAGTCCTCATGGCCTGGGTAATGCTCATGAATAGGTTTACTAACACTGCAGCCCAAACTCTCCCCTTTTCCTTGCTCAGATCTCCTTTGACTGCATGTTTTTCTCTCCTAATTCTAGTCCTTCATCTACTGGATATTTGTTGTAGGTCTTTGTTGTCAATATAGTCAATTAAGTTCCCGAAAGTTGAAGGAGAATATCTTGGGTTTTTCTGTGATTTTCCCTTTCGGTGCTCTTCATTTGGATGGTAAGAAGATAAAAGGGCTGGCATCGCAGTGGAAAAAATACTGGACTCTGAATTAGGGGATATGTGTTCACAATTGGCCCCCTTGCTAACCAGCTGTGTGCGTATCAGTAACACATCCAACTGTCTGGGTCTTACAGTTTCCTCTTCTGGAGAACGAGATGCTTTTGACTCCATCTCATTCTTCTTATTCATAAGCAGAGTTTTCAAACATGACCGTGATTCCTTGTGTGGTCACAACAATGAATTTCTCTGTGGTAATTAAAAGAAGATAAGACTAAATAAATCCATGACTGCAATGAACATGGCTTTTCCTTTCGAATTATTTCTATGTTTTGCAAAAGATTCAAGACCCTGCAAGGTGGACCCAGTCCCATGTAATGTGGGTCCATTTCCTCCCTGTAATTATATTTAGTGTGTCTGACTGGAATAATTCATAACAACAGAAAATGGGACATTTGTGGGTTTGCGTGGCATGCCAGGTGGCTAGATTCAAACTGTGAGATGGTTGCATGTAATGAAGGACACACAAGGTGCATTTTCTAGTCCTTTATCTTGAGATTTCTTTGGAGAACTTGCCAATTCAATATTTTGTCTAGTTCTTTTTGTTTGTGTTTTTGTAGAAAATAAAGCTAGGAAAATGTTGTCAATATTGTCATGATTGTTAAAAAAAGTGCAGCATGCACTTTTGAGAACCATAATTAATGCTGGGATTATGCCAGGATCTCTTGCTTGATTTTCATAAAACCATTTCTACTGTCTCAATAGCGAACTGCAAGAAGATCAGTGACTTCTGCTCTCTGGAAATGATGAATCAGGTCAAACTGAATTTCTAAAGCATAGAAGAATGTTTCCAATTTCCAGACACTCCAGAAAAGTTTGTCCTTAAGTTCTCTTTTTGTGTGTGTTTATCATCCAATTTGTGTGAAAGAGAACAACTAAATAACAAACCACGTGGAATGACTCTCTTCCTTATGGTCATGACATTTGGCGGATTGTATGCCCCCCTCCTTCATGTCTTGGTCTGTTTTGTGATAGATACATGATTTGGTGGATTATACCTCTTCTTAAACTAATAGGTTCATTGTAGCTCTTCGGATACTTGAAGAATGCCCGTTTGGGTGCCACACTCTAATTAACGGCTGGTACCCAGCTGTAGGAGTTTACAATTCTTTAACAGCTTTTCTTGTGTTGTCACATAAAGTTAGCTCTCTCTGAAGACAGGCTGAGTTTACACCAGTTAATGCTCTTGAAGGAGATTACCGTAATTACCAGTGATCACTGTTTAATGCTTCTCCATCCAACCCCACCTTTGCCCTTTCCAAGACAGGATGCAGAAGAAAAAAAGTCAGTGACAGCAGCTTTATAGCGAGCTTGATTTAGGTTACAGGAAAACTGATTCTGCTCTGGCTTTTGAAATATTCCTAGGCTCAACAATGCGCTATTTCCAGGAATTCTCTAGGATGTCAGTTGCTAGATTGTTATTACACTTTTACACAATGAATCAGGTTCTTTTTGAAGATGTACCATGTTCTCACTTAAAAAAAAAAAAAAAACCTTGGGAGAAAAAAATCATTTGATTTCTTCCTCTCTGTTTCTTACAAGGGCAATCTGTATAGTTCAGTGTGAGACTCGGTGATTGCTGTAAGTGTTAGCGAAGCAATCAAGGTACTTCAAGGATTCCACACAAAAAATAAAGGTACATCTTGAAGAGATGAATTATTCCCCCCCCCCATTCCCACTAATTAATAGCATATGATAACAAAAGGAAGTCATTAAAACTTGAAGGTATGTTTTTTCAAGTCACATTTATCAAACATGGTAAAGGAATCCCCGAGCTCTATTAGTTCCTGTGTATTTTTAAGATGATATATGGATTTTCCTTTCTATTGTTCAAATGTGAAGATGTTTTAAAAAGAAAAACATGCTTTTATTGCCATTTTTTAAAGTATTGAAGGGGATGAAAAGGAAAGTATAATAAGAGCAGTATATTTTTATGTCAAAAGTAACCTTTCTATGGTACTCTTTAGATAAAACTGAATATTGGGTAAGAAAGAGAAAGATAAGTAGTTCCCTTATTCATCTTAGTCCAAAATCTATTTTACTCACTGCTGGTTGTTGGCATTGCACGATGATCTGACATAGTACCGGATCAGATTATCAGAAAAGAAGGAGAGTCCCGATTTAATAGTTACTCACCAAAATTTTGCCCTTATCTCTACATCACAGAAAAATAAGTAGTTGTTAAATTTCAAATCCTGTAGTCTTTCTGATTTATCATCAAATTGTGGATACACTTAGCTGCCTAGCATCAGGGAATCCAATAAGTCCTGTCACATAAGAAGAAAGGAAAAAATACCATTGGATAATGGGTTACATTCTCCCCCACAGTGATTTATTTCTGTCACAAGACTTAATTTTATCATAAGGCAGATGCTCTGTCTGTATCAGTATATTCATTTCTGCATTTATCTGCTTCATTAAAAAAAAAGGCACCTGGTACATATGTAGGGATATATTTGGCTTTATTATATGCCCTGATAACCCACTTATATGCTATTTAATCACATCTTTAATTTCCATATTTTTATGATTTGAAAATTCCTTCGCTATTTTATAAAGGGGATCCAATGCAAAGGGGTGGGTGCCACGGCCAATTGCATGGGGTAAGCATAACAGCAACAGAAGGTGTTCACATCTGAGCGCTCTGGTACCAAGTCTCTAAGATTCATGTCAGAGGGAATAAGCAGAGTTTGCCGGGGTTATCAGGCGATAGCTGGGATGAACTGGTGACAGCCTCTGTTATGAATTCATTTTGTTGGTCTGTATGTGGAAAACATGGTTACCTTTCACAAAATCTGCAAGGTAGATATATATATATATATATATATATATATATATATATATATATATATATATATATATATATAAATAAAAGAAGGGGAAAGAAGGGAAAAAATGAAGGAAGGAAGGAAAATAGGAAGGAAGGAAGCCAGGAACTTACAAAAAGAAGGAATAAGAAGATCCCTTAGTTTTATTTGGTCTGAGTCACTTACACCTCACTGCAGAATATTTTAATGACGTGCTTGTGTCTCATCAACTTGACCCTCCCTGCAATCTGCCACTTCATACAGAGTCTGCTCCTCTGAATAATCATCCCTGTCTTTGGGGCAGCTGAGGTCCACAGGTTGGAATCCTCCACCAACTGTCATCATTCCAGTGGAGCAGCTACATCTGTTTCCACGTTGCTCCTTCCTGCGGTCTCTCCATTGCAGAGTGCCTTTCCTCCCTCCAGTGCAAGGAGGTCCCACGGAGACATGGTCAGAGAGCTCAGCTCCTCAGTAAGCTTTGAATACCTGCAGTTCCCATTTTGACATTCAGCCCAGAGGACTTTCCTGTTGTCAGCTGCCAATGACAAGTGACAAGACAAACTGTGACTTCTAGGCAGTTTCCCAAATCCCTCTTTACCTTCTTATGGCTTCTCTTCTTTCCAGGCCTGCAGCCTCATCTGATTTCCCTTAAAACAACAGCAACCACAAAAAATCAGCCCCAACCATCACACCATGCCCACCCTCCTTTTTTTTTTTTTTTTTTTGGCACCAAAGAAGGCACTGAAGTTAAGGGAGATTGTGATGCAGAGTTTCCCAGATTTGCATTTTAGTGAGATCCCTGCAAGAAAGCTAATAGACAGGAAAGGAGACCAAGTTAATGACAATTCTCTAAACAGCTGTTGTACCATTCAGCTCCACTACTTCAGTTAATTAATCAGCACCTTGCTGGCAACTCTGGGGGAGAGACTCGTTAGATACTGGTAGCAAACAGACAATGCTTTCATATCAAATATGTTCAACAACATCTAATACAGTGATAACTTCCACAGAAGAGGGCAGGGAATACTGGGGCTTATGCAGGCGCTCAGGAAGAGGCCCTTGGTATTGTGTAGAGACACACTTACTAGAAGTGCTGCATATGTTGTCTTTGTCTGTAGCCAGCCCAAGAGAAGGTGGGCCAAACAATCTCCAGGGGTCCCTGTTGTCATAGATGCCTCTTTTTATTGTGATAAACAAATACGTATTCGTAGGGGGATCTCCATGTTCATGATACATAATAAATTAAGCATCTTCATTTCTGATTTTAGTCACAGTATCCCATTTGGTGTTTTAATCATTGAACTAGTCCTCAAACTTGACAACAACTAAGGGAGATCAAAACATTCACATATAGGCCACTCACCAAGCTAGCTCAGCGTTTAGTATGAGAGCTATTGACTCCTAAGCTTCTCCATGACTTTTTATATTCTAAAGGGAAGTGACCTCTTGTTCCCTCCAGGAAGTCAATAAAGGCATACATATTTTATGAATGATAATGCACAGAAATCTCAAACAGACAAAATTATATCTATATCGGGCCAATGTACTCTGTGTTTTCTTACTCTTCCAAAACTGTTTTCAGTAAAGTCGGTGCTGAGTTTAGTGTAACAGTTGTTTTACTCTAAGTTTCCTTTTATCTCATGACCTTCTCCTTGATTAATTAAGAACGTACCATTTTGCATAGTTCTTATTTTACTTTCTCATGTGTACCTATATGTCTTTACCCTGCCTTTATAAAGAGATAATGTGGAAACATGATGGCTAAAAAATAAATAAAAAGATTTATCAAGTGATACATAGTGTTTCAGTTAAATTTAAATTTCCCATTATTGATGTTATAGAAAGACAATATTGATTACAATAAACAATATACATAATTATCACGTAAATCTTAAAGAGACACATGTATGCATTTCATGTAAGTGCATGATTTTTATCTATTTTGTCATTTTCCAGTTTTAGGAATAAAACTGTGAAGTAGAAATTGTCTTATGTGTGTAAATATTATCATGCTTTGGGAATTCCCTTTGGATTCTTTTTGCTGATATTCTCACAAGTAAAACAGAGCCTTCGGTTTCCTGCCCACCTGCCCGGGGTCAGACAGAGAACTTCATACCAAGGACTTGAGCTTGTGTTAACCAATTCGTTCGGGTGATTTATCCACTTGGCCTGCATGTACTGATGTAGACAATTATAGCTTCGGTTCTTTAATGAATCCTACATTATGGCAGAAGAATATCATTGAGTCTATAATACTCCAGGGAACTATAAAGAGAAATGTCCCTTTTAAATTAGCTTTATGGCGCTGAAGCTTTATGTATTTACTTGCAAGTTCAATATTAACTCAAAGTATGATTCTTGAACTGTCTCTATTAGCGACAACACTGCTTGTGCAAAGGGCTTTCTTAGCAGTTATTAATGGGAGTCTGTTTAAAATGAACAACAATTCCCACCTGCTATAGTTCCTTTTGCTACAGAGAGAGCAGAATGTTTTCTTAATCCTAGGTAATCTGACATACAAAACATAGATTAAAAAAAAAGGACTTTTACTTAATCCAGCTTTTCAAAGTGTGATTTACTTTTAGGTTTGGTCTATAGACTTTCTGACTTTTTTCTTTTTCCAAATCATAGGTTCCCGAATTGTAACCCATTTAGAGTAGATGCAAGATGAAATTTACTAGCGAACGAGGCGGTGGCAGAGGGGTAGTGCTCGCCAATAGCTCAGCTATGGTGGATCCTGGGCTATTTGAAAATGATACATTGTGTCGTATAATACATGTCTTACTCTAAGTTTCCTATTACTGCATGATGTTCTCATCCATTAATTAAGAAGATAACCATTTTGTATACTTCTTACTTTCTCATTGTAACTTTACAGACTCTTTAAAAACTCATGTATTCATTCAAAGCTTAACCAGAGATGGCAAATATGGCACATGGACCACCATGATCGTTCTGATACCTCTAGCAGACATCACTAATGGATCATACCACCCTTCCGAATGAGCCATAGATAGCACGAGAATCTTTGTGAACACCAAGCTCCAGGAAGCCAACTGCTCCTCATTGGTCAAAGCTGGCACATGACATGAATTATATTTACTGCCCTTGGGCTAGAGCAGCGGTCGACAAACTATAACTCATGGGCCAAATATGCCTGGCCACCTGTTTTGGACAATAAAGTTTTATTGAAATGCAACCATGTTCACTCATTTATGTACTGTCTATGGCTGATTTCATACTCTGGTGGCAGAGTTGAGTAGTTGTGATAGAGATTGTATGGTTTTCAAAGCCTGAAAGTATTTACTCTTTGGCCCTGTATAGAAAATATTTGTTGACTCCTGGCCTAGCTTTTTATAGGTTTCCTGTGTCTAGGCTACCCTTGTTTTGAGGAAACAAAACATGTTAAGAAGCTCTCTCAGGGGAAGTGGGGCGGGAGAAAGGGAAGATCAGGAGAATGAAGCAGAGGGTAAAGCCTCCTGCCTAGCCAAGCTCTGTGAGCTGATCTTTGCAGTCTGGGTCAGGTCTGAGTGGCACTGAGAATGAGAAACAGTGAGCTTGTTTCATGGGGAACCCTTTGCAGTTCTGACTGGGAAATCCTTTTTGGTTGAGACAGGGAAGACCAATGAAGAGAAGGGTTTTTCTCATCTGTGGAGGCTGCACTACAGTGGAAAGATCTTAGGTTTTCCCATCATCATACCAGAGTTGGAATCATGAGCACTCACTTCCTGTGCACCTCTGGGCTTTGGATACTAAATGAGGATGATACTATCTCTCCAGGTTCTTAAGTGAGGTAGCACATGAAAAGTCCTGGTAAGAGGTAAGAGTTGAATCATCGCTAGTCTCCATCACCTCCATTTCATCAAAGGTAGAAAATGCCATCACACCTGTGAAAGTACTTGTCAACTGCAGAAATGCTCTCTGCTTAGCATCTCTAAGAGTTTCTAGACTTCCATTCTTTCTTGCCTTTGAGGTTCTTCTGGATTTGGCCCAGAGTCAGGCTTTCTTTGGAAGGCTGAGTAGAATTTAAAGCATTCTATATTGCTAAAAAGCATTGTTTCATTCAGCTAATCAATAAACATATAAAACTGAATATGACTCATTTCCTCCCCACAGTTAACCAGAGGAATAAGCAATTAAATGACAAGGAAAGAGAGAGTCGGCCCATGGTGATGCCCCAGGAAGGACTGGCTCCTTCCCTGGGAAGTCACTTTCCCACAGAAGGGAGTCTTTAGCCAAATTTTGAGAGACGCATAGAATGCAGAGGGGTGAGCATTCTAGACCTGTGTATAACAAGGAAGTAAAAAAAAGCTGAAATCAAAATGAGAAGAGGTACCCACAGTTGGGTACTGCTGGGTAGCGGTAGGAGGCAGTCATGGAGAAAAATCACAAAATCTTTATGTGTGATGCTAAGAAAATTTGAATTTTATCTGCCATGCCACTGAGGACCACTGAGGACCACTGAGGGACACTGACATGATCAAATGATGAACAAGTCCTTCAAAGAGTATTTTGGAGGTCAGAGAGGAATGGTAAACTGAAATATGGCCCTTGCAAGGAAGATACGCCTATGGCAAGATGGAAAAGTCCAAGTGTGTGTGTTTTTTTCCTTTTTCAGGGAGTCAATCTACACAACTTTCCCATATTTGTCTCCCACTGTGCAGCTCAGGATGTGGCTAGGACCAACAAGAACCCACCGTCTTTGTTTGGGTTCTCTGCGGCTCTACAGACTGTACTCAGACCTGAGAAGTGTTGATCTAATCCATATCATTGGGGATTTTAAACTGGAACTTGTCACAAAAAGAGATTGGTTATAAAATGATGATTTAGACTCACACTAAATTATATGAAACTGCTAACCTAGGTAGGCCAAGGTCAGCTTCAAGCATACTCTTTTAAATGTGAGTTTCCTTTTGGCTCGCCATCCTTCATGGAAGGAACTGGTAAACATTTTAAGTCTGGGATGGTCTCACTCCTGCTCTGTTGGTTGTTGCTTCTATTGGTCACCTTTTATGTGTATGCAGTGACCAAATCCATTCCTTGGTAGAGTCTTGTAAAGATCATTTCTGGTGGGACTTCTCTGTAGCTACCCTTCTTGCAAAGCCTGACCAACTTCCTTTCTTACTTTAGTTGTATTTTAAAAAAATTTTAATGCATCTTTCCACCTCTGGCATCCTTCCATCTGGATTGCTGCTGAATCGCTGGTCTTCAGGCAGTGGGGTGTGCTGGAAGGAATGTGGACTTTGAAATCTGACAGGCTTGAGGTGGAAACCTGGAAGTGTCACGTCATATCTTTGTGTCCTTGGAAGAGGTTTACTCAAGTTCTCTCGTTTTCATTTCCTTCATCTGTAAAAACGAAATTACTAGTACCGACCTTGCAGTTCATTGTCAGGTTTAGATTGGATATGAGGAATGTGTGTAGCATCGTGCCTGCTGCAATCTACATCCCTAGAAAATGAGGGCTACAGCGCTTATTAATAGTAGTGTTTTTCCCTCTCCCCTTCTTTGCCCAATCTGGACGAATGTTGATTTCCATCAGGTAAGCCTCCTTCATTAATGGGAAGACTGACTTCTCTACAGATTACTTCTCTCTTCTACCCCCTGGAAGACTTGCTCCCCAGGGAACAAAATAGCCCTTTTCTATTGTCCTTTCTGAGTGCTATACTTGAAAGTCTTTCTGTTGACTCTTCCAGGCAGGATCAAAAGAACTCTGGGCTCCTGGAGCTTCAGAACATTTTAACTCTGCTCAGGAGCTCTAACTGGTGACTGCCTCCACACGGGATGACACAGACAAGGGCAGAATGGGTGTAAGCCGAGACACAGGGCAAAGGGCTCAAGTGGTAGTGCGAAGGGTGTTTGCCTGGAGATGAGGTGGTCCGGATTCTAATCCTCAGCTCATGACTAGCTTTTGGCTTGGGCATCTGAGCGGACTAGGGTATTTTACCTCCAGTCATATTACCTGGAAACTTCTACGCTCAGGTGAAATCGTCCAACACAAATATCAATCTTTTTAATTCTGAAGTTTCTTTAGGAAGAAACAAGTGCCCAATGGATTGTTGTAAAGCCCCTAAGATGCCACCGAGAAAATTACTCTTAAGGGTACTGAATGGCATCGTAGTCATTCAAGAAATTATTATGCCTTTGCTGTGCTGGTTAGAAAAAAACTTAATTTTCTTCTTTGATCCTCTAAATGCTTGCTGTCTTTGCAACAGTCTGGGGACCACATAGGTAGGTAACAAGCAGTCAGGACAGCCTTTTACTTTAGTTGTCACGAGTGTAGGCTTGGGAGCTTCATCCAAACACTTTCAAGCCCTGACAAGCTGTGTGTCCTTGGGCAAGTTATTTACCCATTTCAAGCTTCATTTCAACATCTTTAAAATGGGACTGATGACATTAGTACCTGGCTCATAGTCAGGTAAACTATGAACAGATTATATAAGCAGCTAAAACAGGGAGAGCACAGTAGTAATTTCAAATACACTACTGCAAATGTGAGTTTATTTCTTGACCACCACTTCTTCTTCATGGAGGAACTTGGCAAAACTTTTCTGACTGGGGATCATTAGATGTCGGTGTTTTATGCCTGCTCTCTTGGTCCAGGGGACTGTCTCCTCTGTTCCCATTTTTTTATGTTTTCTGTACATTGCAGGGGTTAAATTTCCTCCTTTGGCAGTGAGTTGGCATCTGATGTGATTCAGTGTTGAAGGAATAAATAATCTGTGTAAGGCACTTGGTGAGTTAGCTGGCACATAGTGTGTACTCCATTGTTAAATATCATCGTTTCTCTTATAGCTTCTATAGAGTATAACTTATCCGCAATTGTTTATTTATTGCTGTGTACACAGCTTGCCCTTTGGTTTTGTTTTGCTTTGTTTGTTTATTTATTTGTTTTTGTAGCCCTTGTTTTTTAAGGGAAGGCAGAGTACGGCCAAGTCCCTTTAGATTCTAGGATTAGTGGATGATGCAAATTTGTCTTCTAAAGGGGACGCAATTAAACTTAAGCAATGATTTAGGTACCAAGAGAATCTGATTAAAAGCACCTAAGGCTCTTTGAATTTTTCCGAAAGAAAGTGCTATGTGAATTGAATATTGTTTAATTGAAATAGAGGATGTGCTTTTATTGGCTCTTTAAATGTTGAAAGACTGGCTAGAAGGAGCCTCCAGACTTTATTCTGATGTGTCCACATAGAGGACAAGAACAGTGGAGGGAAGAACAGTTTAAAATGGAAGCAGAAAAGCTGCAAAGGGAATTGAAGAGATTTTGATACAGTGGGTATAAAATTAATGGGCTATATCGAGCCTTTCAATCACTCTTTTAAAATGGGAACATGTAGCTTGTCAAAAGTATGATTCACATTCGCAAAGCCAGGTATCTTCCATTTAGCAGTGGTTAGGGAGATGGGTCCTGGTGTCAAACCCACTTGAGTTCAAACCCCAACTCTGCTGATTTCTGGGTGCAAACTTGGTAGGAAAGTTATGTAACCTCTTGGGTTCCCAGTTTCCCAATTTTTTTTTTTTTAAATGGAGACACGTACTACCTGTTTTATAGGGTTGATATGTGAATTAAATGAAATAATAATAATGTATGCAGTGCTTAGAACAATGCCTGGCACACAATAAGAATAGAACATAATAGTAATAGTATTATCTGATGATAATCCTAATTTTAATAGTAATACAACCAGGTGCACTCCTGTCTTCTGTAGTAACACAATAGCGTAAGTGGAGAGTTCTAAGAGAGTTCTCGTTTCCACATGACAGGCACAAGGAAATATGATAGAAACTTCCCTTCCTAAGGACTTGTAAGGAGGGGAAAGAAAATCACCAAGTGGCAGTTGAGGCAAGAATTATTCATCATATTGTTCATCGCATGTTATAAAAAGAATACCATGGTAAATGCCTTCCAAAATACAGTGGCTGGAAAACGTCTTATTCTGTTGCACTGAGATCTTGCCCTACTATGGGATAGCACGAACTTGCTAGATTCAGGGAAACTCAGCACCAATGATTTTGTGCTCCAATATTGTAGCATTCCTCCACTAGGATTTCTTGCTATTTTTTTCCTTCTCTTTTCCCCCCCATTCCTTTTTCTTTGTTTCTTGGCTTTTGACCTTTCTTCCATGTTAATTTTTTAGTGTAGCTGCTGAAATGCCAGGGGCATAGAGGTGAGAACGTGATGATAGTTTCAGAAGCTTGTATTCACATTTCTGCTCTGCCTCTTGTTAGTGGAGAGTGTTGAGCCACTGATTTAAGCTGTCCCAGTCTCAGTGTTCTCATTGGTCAAACGGAACTCTTACAAATGACTTTGCAGGGTTGTTGGGGCATATACACAGATGATGTAGGCTCCGCTATGGATTTTACCCAGTGCAGGATTTGACCCATAGTAGGCTCAGTAGGTCACTGCCTCCGACACCTTGTTTCCCCCTTTATACTCTCTTTGAAGCTCTCTGTGGAAACGCTCCCCTGATGGGATGTGAATGGAGTAGCCCCCAGGCAGGAGGGGAAAGCAGCAGAGCCTGTGTTTGTCCGAGTACTTTCTCAGGGTCAGATGTGCCTCTTCCCTATTAATTTTTGTTACTTGTAGATTAACCAGTTGTTTGATTCATTCCACAAATATTTATTGAGCAGCATTGTGCCTGGCACTGGGGGTCACAAAAGTAGAGAAGACATAGTTCCTAATTTCATCGCACTTTCATTGTAGTCTTACATCCCTACTCATCAAAATAACCAAGCCATCTGCCTGCCATCGCTTTTATTGGGTCTCTGGGGGAAGGGCCATCATTTCCACAAAGTGGAATGACCCTATCCTTTGTGACCCACCTTTGGGGATTGAGCTTGGGAAGGACTGTCTCTCCTGGTCAACGATATGATTCTGGAGAGCTCTTTATTTCTCATTTTAGATGGGTACGTGAAAACTAAATTTAAACAAGCCTCCTACTCGTAAGGATGCTTTGATTGCACCCGGTGAGATGGTTAGATACTTTTATTTAGCATTTTGGGGAGCAGCTTTAGCAACAGATGTAAATTTTTTGTATCAGATGGTGATGCTTCTTTCCCTCTCCTACTTGACTTGATTTTTACTTTGTCAGGTGGTCGTGCTTTATTCCCCCCAATTAAAGGAATTGATTAAAATTTGTGTCTGTGTCTTCGGTGCTATTGCCTTTCTGTGGATCAGCTGTGAGTCAGTGATGCCTGCAGAAGCCCTGCAGGTGTGTACAGCTGACTCCACCTCCGAGCTGGAGCTGAGTGCAGTAACTCAATTCTCCAGTGATCAGGAAATGCCGAATGTGGTTCTCAGTAAGAACTTACTCTTCAGAGAGACCAGCAGAGGTCTGACGGCAGGAAACAGGAGATGGATGTTGTTCCTTATGTTTCTTGAAAGCCTGTGGCAGTTTTCTTATGGATAATGCAGTATCTTAGTAATTACTGTAGGAAAATGTTCTATCCTAATGTGTATTAGTTCTGCTTACTACAGTCTAGGGTATGATACTACTGAATGCAATGCTCGTGTAACATAATTTACTATTATTGGTATTGTTACTCTGTGCATTCAAGGTACACAGTAAATTATCGAAAAAGAGGCTCAATACTTTTTTGTTATTATTATCTATTATATATATTATATATACACTATATATTATATATATATATTATATATGAAGTGAGCATTAATAATAGAGACAGATTATATAAGGAAACTAATTGAAAAAAAGTCTTTTTGCCTTTTGGTGTAAGGATAAAACTTGTTAACTGTCGGTTTTTAATATATATCATTATTTTCCTTGAAATCACTTTTTGATTTCATCAAGGAATCGTCTGAAAACAAAATATGTCATATATTAGGATGTTCATGAGATTGAGAGTCAGGAACTCAGAGTTCATGTCCTATTTTCGCAGAAAGCTTTATCATTCATTTACTCATTCCTTGTTTAATGCACTAAATAGTGAGCAACTAGCATGCTAGGGGTAAAGCAAGCAATGAAAAACAGCTGACAATGTCCTTATTCTCCTGGAGATTATGTTCTTAGATAAATTCTATAACTTTTCTACATTTTGGTTTCTACACGTTTTATAAAACAGATAGAATAGTGTCTTCCATCTTTCTTACCTGTCTCTTCTCCTCCCACCCCCGTTTCTTTGCAGGATTGTTGTGCCTGTCAAATGGGATAATACATAAGAACACTTTAGAGCACAAGTTAAAAATGTAAAGTCCACATGCCTCATGCCATACTGTCCTATTCCCTCACCCACTTGCACTTAGTTATGAAGACAAAGCATACATTTAAAAAATCTGTCAAGGAAGCAATACACTGTGAAACTGCTACAGAAACCATTAATTATTGACATGACCTCTTGTTAACCGAGGATTGAAATGTGCATTATTAAAAGAAAACTCCACCCCAAATTCTAAAGCCATTAATCTGAACGTTTAGAAGGTATTAGATCTTGTAATGATGAGGACATTAGAAACACTTTGATAAATATATACTTGATGTGAGCCTTTCCAACCTTGCTTTTTTACATAACAGTGTCTATATCAGGAAATGTTCAAATGTAAGATTTGTTCTGTAGAGGTCAAAGAATTAGTATGCTATTTTATACACACACACACACACACACACACAAAGTTATGGTGCAAATTATTTTTATGGTTAAAAATCGCTTATGTATTTTACATATAATATCTATTATGCATAAATATATGTAGAATATGTCTGTATATACATATTCATATAGACATAGTCTACATAACTTTCTCTATAAAGGGCAGTAAATTCATATATTCTATTGCAATAATTTCTAATAATATGAAACATAACTGTATTCTAAATTTTTAAGAGAGCAAGAAAAGTTATTAATCGTCAGTGCACTCAATTTCTAACAAACTTGTCTTTCAAAGCTTTGTCTGTTTGAGGATAGCTTTTGCGTTTGGGCGTTTCTAACAATATTGAACATCACAGTTATTCATTCTCTTTCATTTAACATGTATTTATAGATAATCTACAATATGCTAGTATGGAGCTGAGAGCTATAGATATGATGGTCAACAAACTAAGGCTTTACTCCCATGGGGTGTATTGTTGAGTGGGGGAATCAGACAAGGAACAGATGATTATAACTTAGTAGTGTATGTGTGAGCTCACAGAGGAGATGAGATATTCTGGAAACACACAGGAGAGGCTACTCTCGTGGGCATGGTGGGCGAGGTGGGGATTAGGAAAAGGCTTCCAGGAAGCAGTGACACACTGACACCTAAATGAAGAGAGTGACGTGGGCAGTGGGTGAGGATCATAGGGTGGTAGAGGCTGAGGGGACAGCACCTGCTAAGGCTCAGGGGCAAGGATGGAATGATGGGCTTACGGAATCCAGTGTAGTTTTGGAAGCCTGCAGTGTAGTACTTGGGAAGGCAGAATGGTGAGCAAGGAGTGTTAATAAGCAGGCAAAGGTTAGAGGCTGTAGTGGAAGAAATCCTACTGCAATGAAACCACTTTCTGCAGGCCTTTAGATCTGGAGGGTATCCCGGGTGTGTTACCCGTGGCTCAAACACAGACCCGCCTGAAAGGGAGGAAGGTGGACAAACTCGATAGTCTTAAGAGTGCTTTCAGCAAGTGAGTTTGCGATTCTGTGTCTTTGGTTTGATATTTCTGCCACATGGGCTACCACGAGGTAGATTCCATTTTGCATCATCAAATACCCACAATGCTTGCTGTAAGAAGTGTGGTGGGACTTTAGGTTTGAAAGTAGCTCTGGATTCCTTTGAGGTTTACTTTTCCCTCAAAGTTGAGGTTCTGTGTTCTTCTTGGTAGTAGAATCACTAATAAAATGCTGTTTGACAACCTGTAATTACTAAGTTATATAGGAGAATTTGAAGATGAAAAAGAGCAATAATATTCTTGGTGTGTGATATACGTTCTGTGTATTTCTTTTTGATTCCCTCTCTGAACATGCCATTTATTTAACATGGAGGGTCAATAACGCTTCATTGTTTACTAATATACTCTGGAGACATGATACTGTGTAGTGTACTGGCATGCTGGAGTTTGAATTTTGTGTTTTCTGGGTACTGGGTTATGTGACACAAGGCAATTTGACTTTTCTCAGACTCAATTTCATCATAAAATACAGATGATGCTACCAACTGTTATTGTGAGATTGAAACAACGAAATGAGATTATGATTATCAAATGCCTAATGGAGTCTAGGCTTCTGTAGGCTTTTCCTGTAAGAATTATCCCTACCTCCTGAGGAGAAATTCGATTGCTCTGAGCTTGTTGAGAAGCCATTTAGAACCGTGTTCACTTGGTAAATACTCCCCCATTACTCTTGCAAGTAGAGTCTTATTAACTATTACTTTTAACTGAATATAACCTGGAGTCATATACAAATCGTTTTAATTTGAGAACCTGAGTCAAAATGTCATTTCATTTAAGTTTAATTGATGAAGAATGCTATGAACCAGAAAGTAAGGTAAAATCTTTCTTTTTTTCCCCCCTAGTTAATCTCTATTAAGTATAGGTAAATATTTTAGACTTTTTAACTCTGCCTTACAACATTTTAATTAATACTGAGATGCATTCCCGTGAACACTTTTCTTTCCAAATGTTTTCTGAAAACAAGAAATTCTCTAATTTTCAGATTGACATAGAGGAGGCCCTCAATACAAAGTTTACCTTTAATAACTCATCAGAGATTTAAAATCTGAGGCAGGTTGTTTTAGAACTGGAAAGGGCCTTGGGCAGGGCCAAGTCAAGTCTTCCCATTGTACAGACAAGAAACTGAGATGAAGGGTCATTGTCCAAAGTCATACAGTTGGGAACTTTGTTGTGTACTTAGGGTTTAGTTTCAGAACTGAGGCTGGAAGGGCAGGTATTCTATTTCTTGACCAATATTTCAAGTTAGTTTACCATTTTCTACCATCATTTCCCCATTAAAAGTTGATTGAGATGTGACATATGCTTTTGGCATGACTGGTTTTCATGAGAAATAGTCCCAATAAGAGCCATTCTATTTTTTGTTGTTGCTCATTAACTTGAGTTTAGAAACAGCTAAACTTCTCATATGCTCTCTGTAATCCTTTGACAATTTTGATTTGTGTGTGGTTTTATATTTATATTTTTAAAAAAATCATGCTCAACTTTGAAAACACCTTCTACTGAGACAAGTATTTGGTCAAAGTCACCATACTTACCAGCAGATATGCACTGACCTCTGCTTCCTACCTGTTTCTTTAACTGAAATATTTTTTCTAAAAATACTAAGCATCAATGTCTGCAGTTCAGAACTGGTCATCTGGAAAAATTATGGGAATGTATCTAATTTTCCTAGACTTTCCGACTTTGTGCATAACAACCCCCTCTGAACAGTGAATGGAGCTGGTCAGCAGGAACTAACACAACTTGCCTCTTCCATTGACTTTCCATCAAAACGGATACTCTGTTAGGGGAGCCTTCCCACTCGTCACCATCAGGGAATTAGATATCATACCGGGAGTGAATTCTATAGTCTTAAGAACCATTAGGCTCACCTAATCATCTATGTAGTGAGTGGAAAGTGCGTCCTTGTACAATTTAAAACTCTTTCCTATTGGTTTGGTAGTCTTTGGAGCTGAAGAGCCCCTGGCTACCCACCCGCCTTATAATAAACACGGATGGACTTGAAGGCTGTTCGTATAGTAACTCATCTCAGTTTCCGTCCTCCAAACTTTTACCATAGCCTCGTAATCTTTTTGTTTTAATTCCCTGGGCTTTAATTGTTTCCATTTCTGTCTTCTGGCCTCTCTGAAATGTTTGTCAGTGTTAAATGGTATTGCATGTATTGGGTTCTTTTGACAGCCCTGATTCTTATCTTCCCCCAGGAGTCAAGAATTTCCCACTGTGTGGGTTTGTTTACCTCATCCTGCCTGATGGTGGTCAGTGTGAACTGGGGGTCGGGAGACGAGGGTTCGAGATCTTCTGCTACCAACTAGCTGTGTGGCTTTAGGAAAGTCGTTCTAACTCTCTGAGTTTCAGTTCCCTCATCTGCAGAATGGGGATAAAAATCCCTGACCTCTTCTACTTGAAGAGGTGTTAGGAGAATCTCATATGATTACAGATAGAAAAGGCTTTTTGAAAAATGAAGATGCCCTGAGAAGTGATAATGTGATTGTTCACCCGGCTGTATCTTATCAACTACCTTCTCGATAAGGTGTTTCTAGTTTTCGAAATTTATCCTTTCTAAGGTTTTTTTTTTTTTTTTTTTTTTAAGCATCCATTTCTTTTATAGAATAGTTTTATGTATTCATTTAGTCAATATTTGGTAAGACCTACATTTGTGTCAAAGCACAAATGATGAGGACACCCAAGTGAGTAAAACAGATACAATCTCTACTCTCACGAGAGGCTAGAATAGACATTTGAATAGCAATTAGAATTGGTGATGGGGTAGAGTTGGCAGGGAGAAAGGGAGAAAGACATTCAATGCATCACTACCAATGAGCATGTAGTTTAAAATGTGGTAAGTACCATGAAAGAGAAGCAAAAAGAATTATAAGACCACAGAACAGTACTCTCATGGTGAGAGGATTCTCTGAGGAGGTGACCTTGGAGATGAGACCTAAAGTGCAACGAGTAGTGGACAGAAGCTGGGGAGAGAAATTCAGGTGTGCTTGTTCAGAGGGTATGGGGAAAATATCAAAAATTATCTTTGTAACAACTTTTTATCTAGCCTTTAAATTTTTACTTTTGGCATTTTTAGAGAAGAGCATGCATATATAATTTGTATATGTATATATACATATTTTATATATGCATACATACATATATGTATATATAATTTGTGAATGACTAATTATGCATGCATTTGAGTGGATGCTAAAATATTTTTGTTAATAGAAATGTACAGTCAAAAAAGGTAAAAGAATACTGTTTTAGCCAGATAGAACAGGATGCACAAACATTCTGATAAAGGAAGGAGGATATGGACAATTTTAAGAAACTTCAAGAAGAGCCGTATGGTTGGAAAGCAGAAGATGAGAGGGACTGGTGGTATGTGATGAGCCAGGAGGGAGCTAGGATAGTCCAGTTAACAATCTTCTTTATTGTAAAAACATTGGGAAGACATTAAAACCTCCCTCTCTCTCTCCCTCCCTCCTTTCCTCCTGCCCTCCTCCTCTCCTTCTCTCTCTCCCTCCTTCCCTTTCTTCTTTCCGTTTTTGTGTTTGATAAATATTTCTATAGGCCTAGCATTGTTTCATTTTCTTCCGCATTCTGTATTTCTAAAAATACTTGGCTTGCGTTTTCCGTCTCCCCATTCAAAGCTTTATATGTATATTGGCCACATTTAGATAAGAACTTCTTTCTGTCTATGCGGACGATGTTTTTCCTCTTTGCACTTCAGATAATCATCAAGGGTATACACAGCGATCCCTGGCATAACTAGCATGAGGCATTGCGGCTCTGGGTGGTTGTACCAAAGCTGTAAGCTGTGCATCTGAGCTTAATACGTGAGCACATCAGAGGGAGAGATTTGATTTCGTCTCACGATGTCTTGCATCCATTTAGTAGTCTTCTTATAGGACCAATGGTCACCATACGTCAAGGAAAATAAAATAGGACTAAATGTTATATAGAGGGTTTACTCTGTGCTTGGCTCTTTGCTAGGTGCTTTATGTAATTTATTTCTTGTAGTTTTTACAATAATGCTATGAAGTAGTATCATGACTTATTTGCAACTGAGGAAACAGAACATGTGACTCGGCAAAAGAAGGATTTGTTCTACTTTGTACATCAGGTGTTGGCAAGTTATTTTCTTAAAAGGACTAGAGAGTAAATATTTTAGGCTTTGCAGGCCATATGGTTTCTATTTCAACTCTGCCACTGTAGTGTGAAAGCGGCCACAGACAATATGTAAACTAATGGGCATGGCTGTGCTCCAAAAAAACTTTATTTACAAAAACAGATGGTGGGCCGGATTTGACCCTCAGGCTATAGTTTGGCAACCCCTGTTAAAAATAATGACAATAAAACACTAATAATTGTCATTTTTCAACTTCCAATTCTGTGGGTTAATTACTTTATTTGCATTATCCCAGTGAATCTTTGCAAGTCTTCTATATGGTGAGAGTTGTTATCCCCACTTTAGAGATGAGAAAACTGAAACTTCCCTAGGATAAGTAACTTGTTTAAGGTTAAGCATCTGGTCAATGACAGAGCAAGGATTTTATTCTAGGTCTTTTTTATTTTTAGACTTTTTGGCAAACACAGTTGGTTGTCGCTCAACGTCTATCATTTCTTCCTTGCTTTAGTATAGCAGCTCTGAGGTCTAGCTGAGCTCACAGCTGTCCAGTTACAGACTACATTTCCTTGCCTTTCTTGGATTGGGACATGGTCCTGTGACAGTTCTCGTCAATGAGTCAATGTGATATGTGTGAGCATGAGCTTTTCAATCACCAGGCCCAACCCATAAATGGAAGGAGCATGTCTATTACATTGTCTTATTCCTCTTCCCACTGGCTGGAATGCCGTCACGATGGCAGGAGCTGGAGCAGGTCTCTAGATGACAAGTTGAAAGAAGTGTGTTGAGGATGGTTGAGTACCTAGCACTCAGGCTGAGTACCTCAGTACCTAGCATTTCAGCCTAGGACTGCATGTTATTTGAACTGCTCTGCGAAACAAACTCTTATCTTGTTTCATCCACTGTGATTTTGACGATCTTTGTTACAGCAGTAAATCTGTCTCCTTACTAATGTAAAAGCCCATAGTGGGGGAGAGAGCACATTCTGAGGCGATACTTAGAAACATCCTTTGCTTATGGGTGGGGGGTGGGTGTACTTTCAGTGTTTGAGGAGAAATGAGATGAAAAGTCATCATTTTCTCAATGTGTCTAAGTCTAAACGTCTTGCTGTTTGGTTAATTCTGGGCCTCTACCTTGGACTTATGTTTTCTGTCTTGCCTCAGGGCCCACTTGTTGTACAACCACTTCGACTTTTATTTTCTTTAATTTCGTCAGCCTAATCCCCCCCCCAAGCTTTCTCTTCCCAGTAAGACCTGCATCTCCTTAGCTTTCCCGTTCCTTGTGGCCTCAAAGAAAAGGGCCACTGCTGATCACTTTGCGATCAAATAAACCAAAGCAAAATGGAACAATGCAGAACAAAGCAAAACCAAAACCAAACATCATCATCATCATCATCGTCATCATATTTTTAAAAAGTATACACGTGGAGAAATTGCAGAGCTTAAAAGTGGTGTTCTTGCATTCAGGTCCTTGATTTCTTGTTGTTGCCTTCCCTTTGAAGGGCTTGGAAATATTCTCTCTCTTTTTGCACTCTGAAACCCTTCTTCCTCCTGACCCCTTCTCTTTGATAGATGATACTGATCCCTTTTTCCAGAAATTCTCCTTTTCTAGCCCATAACCTAATTTCCCTCCAGCTGCCCCATTGGCTTGAGTGGCTCGAAGAGACCTAGAGGGGGAATTTCTATAGCAATAGTGTTCTTGAAACATTTCCTCCTCCTCTACCTTGGAAATGTGATGTCCCATGGTTGGTGTGTTGTTAACTTTGTCCTGTAAGTTCAAAAGAGGAGAACATACATGCAAAGTTTTTTATGTTTCTCTAGGTATGAGGCCAGCAATTTGAGAAAACAGACACCCAAGGAACAGTGGTCGTGACTGCTGCCCTCATGGTGTATTTACTGAGAATAATGTGTAGAATATGTTTTAAGTAGGAAAAGTGGAAGTTACTCATCTTCACTAACTTCACTACCTCGTCTGTAGCAGGGGCCCACTAGGGATACCCAACTGACAGACTGTTGGAAATATCCAAAGAGAAGACATGAGTGGAAATGCTTTGGAAATCATAATGTGTTTTAGATCAAGTTGAACATTTGAGATGTAGATAATAAGTTAAAAGGAATTCAGAGACAAGGGAGAACATTACCTACTAGAAAGCTTGAAGACGGTCTTATGGAAGAGGTAGGACTATAAGGGCTAGTCTAGTGGATATTTGTCAAGTTCATGGTCATCTGGCACCATTTGCACTTGTGCTTCTCTGAAGGCAGAAGACAGGAACTTGTTTCCTGGGTTCTTTGATCTGGGGAGCAGCCCTGTGATCTCAGTTCTATACCCCCATGGGATTTCAGTCTGGAAACAAATTATGGGAAGGAGTAGCTCTACTCGGAGCCTGCTCTCAGAGGTAGCAGGGGAAGCGTCCCATGCCAGCCTCTGCCCTGCGTAATGGGAAATCTGTGGCCTGCCTCAAAGGTCTTGGGTCCCACTGAGTGGGAATGGGATGCTACCCTGTTTCCCCGAAAATAAGACCTAGCTGGACAATCAGCTCTAATGTGCCTTTTGGAGCAAAAATTAATACGACTTGGTCTTATATTCTATTATATTATATAAGACCTGGTCTTATACTATAGTAAAATAAGACCAGGTCTTATATTAATTTTTGCTCCAAAAGACACATTAGAGCTGATTGTCCGGCTAAGTCTTATTTTCAGGGAAACACGCTATTTGAGCATTGTTCTTGGTTGCTTAGCCAGGGGCCTGATGCTCTTGGCGTTTCTGGGAAGTATTTTACATCCTTTGAGATATATATATATATATATTTCAGCTTAAACTGGCACAAATGGCTTCTGTTGTTTTCAACTAGGAATCAGTACTGATAAAGATTGGGAGCTGTGTTAAGTGGAATGACCTAGAGAACCTGTGTGTGCTCAGAAAAGAGTGTTAAGCAAGGAAAGTGAATTCACTCCAGCAGTGAATTCCCCATAGTGGGAAGTGCAGAGACAGGGTCTGACCAGCTGATAAGGGCCTTGAATGTCCTACAGAAAGGAATGAGGATCTTAAAACACAGAGAAGGGGGAGCGCCTGAAGATATCCCAGCAGATAAATGGCATCCCTGGATCTGAGTTTGGAGGAAAGTAAAGATCAAGCAGCTTATCTCCCCTTTTCTACTGGCTGGTAGTTTGAATTCCAGCCACAGGAAGTGACACTGGCTAAATTAATCACAACCAAGAAGAAAGGCTATGGAGTCGCTAAGCAAGTGGGAGGAAAACCTGCAGAACCGGGTTTCAGCAGAGTAGTGTTCCCCAGTGCACCTGACGCTCTAGACAGTAGGAATGAGAAAGCTGCCATTTCAATAGGTCTATGCCTGGGCTTACCCACGGAGGCCGAGGGGAGAGCCATGCGTCGTGACGGACAGTTCCAATAAGACCACCCATAGGGAGAGAGCTGGTTCTCCAGAGAGCTCAGGCACTATGAGTAGATGGGAGAGGTGATGTCCACTCCCCTGTCCTCAGCAAACAGTCCTAAACACAGTGGACACAAGACGTGACAAGGTACAAAGCACATGTGAGTCTATCTGAATAGAGGTGACACAAAACCATCAGAGTGGTTATTTTCCCTGCCTATATAGCAAGGACCCATGGCAACATCCCTCGATGGGTTTACAGCAGCCTCTTGTCCCCCCTGCAGGGTTGTGAATTGGGATCATTAAGTTTTAAGTTGTTCTGCGGCTTCCGTGTAAGTGATCGTGTAAATATCAGGATGCTGGATGGGGGAAGCAGGTAATCGCATGACTCTCAAGATCCTGGATTATTGCTTATTAACTTTCCTCCACAAAATCCTTAAGAATAGCACCCCCGCCCCCCAAACCTAAGCCGAGCATACTTTATGAGCACTGCGTCAGAAAGGCAAAGCTAATAATTGTAACCATGTAGATGCAGAAACCGTTAATGTTTCTCATGCCCTGTGGTTGGAAGAAATATATTAAAAATTGATTTTTGGTTTCTGCCTTTGTCTGTGTAACATTTATAATAAAGGATACAGGAGAAAGTCTCCTTTTAAAATTGGTATTTTAAAGCATTTTGGGCTTGTTGGTGTTAAAATAAATTTTTATTAATGGTTTCGTCGTACATGGTAAAAGGTCAGTATCTGAATATGACAATTTTATCTTCTTAAAAAAAGATGGTACTAGCATTCTTCATTACTTATATATAAGCCAGAATTTTTGCTACATTATTGGGTTAAACCATTTTTAGACATGAAGTTATTTTTTGAATAGAATGTGGGCTAAGTGTAGTAAAATGTGCAGCTTTAAATTTTTTTTCTCCATTTTCTGTCTCTTTTTACTCTTTCCCTGTCTCTTTCTTGTGTAATAAGGTGTAACTTGTTTCCACACTGTGTATATGGTAAGCGGTGAGCCATGTGTCCGTATTACTTCTTTGTCTCTGGGATTCTATTATCAGTTTACTCTTTTATAATTGAAGAAGCTTTTGTTCATCTGCAAAAACACATTTCATTTTATTTTGTTCCTGTTTCAGTTTCTTGGACATGATGTAGGGAACATACAATTCTGCAGTAGTTTTTCTTTTTTTTTTCCTTTTCTTTTCCCAGTCACTTTAAATAAAATATACTTCTAAAAAGCCTGCCCCATTTGTTCTGAATGTTTTAGAACGTATCTTAGCTGTAATTCCCTAGAAACAAAATGTCATGGTGCACTTTCTAATGGGTTTTCATTAATCTGTTATAGTTTTGCTGCTGATTTGAGTTTATCAAATAGGGTTATAACCTGATAGAAATAACGCTGTGAAATGCTTGGATTTATCATATGTTTTGTAATTCTGTAGCTGATGTGGGAAAGATGGATCCCTATAAGGAAACAGCCTTTGATTCAGAAGAGCTGCAAAGGCTCGATGCGTTAATTGCCAGACCACCTAAAGTGTATAAAGACGACATTTTATGCTACCTCGTTCATCATATTTTTAGAAAGACTATGTGATGGATTAATAAAACATAGCAAATCCTCTACGCAAACCAAATGTTTATAATAAATGGAGCATAATCTAACTGTTCTGCTATAAAATGAATTAAAGTAGTCTCTAGCCAGTAAATTCAAACAGAATAGAGTAGGATGGTTAGCTGACCTCAACAGGCAAGCGTTTTACTATTAAATACATAATTTCCTTTCAAAGAGTCCTCCCCTTTCAGGTTGGAGTGGGCTCAAAGTAACGCTGGAATCTCGAGCTGGTGAACAAGCAAAACTGGATGCAAATTGGATGCTTAGAGCTTCGGGGTGAGGTTTCTAATGATGACCACTCATGTCTGAATGGAGTCCTTCTGTAGATGCCAACTGAAAATAATGTCATTTTCATATGACTCTTGCCTTGTTGTACCATGTAGTAGTAGTTTTTTAAAACTTAGTTTGGCACCCTTTGTATATGAAAAGAGAAGGCAAGCTAATATAAATTGTGATGAGAATACAGCAGGAGGCTTATGATACAGGCATGTTTCAAAATACTTTTTACCTTTATTATTGGTGAACATGGTAGCCCTCAGAGTTGGAGGGGAAAGGGGATGATGATAGAAATGGAATGCAAGTGAAAAAAATGCTTTACTTTTTCATATCTGTATTCATCTTAGAACTATTCATTTCTCAGCGACTTTAATTTTTCACTCACAGCAGCCATACAGAAGGTGGACAGCTTCTCTGAGATTTTGTTCATTTTATTAGTGTTTTTAAACCATGAAAAGTTTTACAGATAGCTAAGCTTCCATTCTCTTCTTCTCTTTAGGAGAGAGGTGATGTTATTTAAAATATCATTTTGTTTTCGGCTCAATTTCAGTGAATGCCACGGCGAGGAAAACTACTGGATGACAAATGCTCATGGTTTTAGTACGTGTTTGGAAGAAGGGGGTGGCGTACAGGGCACCACTGGTTGGACTGAGCTCTGTGGGGATCAAACTCCAAGCTCAGTGGAGATCAGGGGAGATTTTGAAGCAGTGCTGATTTTAGATCGTGGTCCAGAGGACATGCTGAGGGATGTTCTTTCCTCCTCCCCCTGCATCTTTTCCTCCTCCTCCTCCTTCTCTTTTTCTTCTCCTACAACTTCTCCTTTTTCTCTTCCTTCTTCTCCAACAGTTCAGCAGAGGATCTCTCCTAAGCCTGTAAGACCTTATAAGCTATTGCGTTAGTTTCCTAGGGCTGCCATAACAAGATACTGCAGAGTGCGTGGCTTAAATAACAGACATTTATTTCCTCACAGTTCTGGAGGTTGGAAGTTCAAGACCAAGGTCCAGCAGGGTGGGTTTCTCTTGAGGTCTCTCTCCTTGGTGTGCAGGTGGCCGCCTTCTCCGTGTCCTCACCCGGTCTTTCTTCTGCATTCACACATTTCTGGGTTTTTCTTCCTCTTTTTGTAAGGACATCTGTGCTGTAAGATTAGGGCCAAAGTCTTATGACCTCATTTAATGTTGATTATCTCTTCAAAGCCTCTATCACCAAATACAGTCACACTAGGGATTAGGGCTTCAACATACGAATTTTAGGAGAGACACAATTCAGTCTGTAGCCTTTACCATAGCAGTCCACAGCAGTGCAGATAAATGGTCCATTGAGACCGTTATATAAAAAGATACCTTCAAACTTTTTTTGCAGCAGGGGCAGTGAAAGCTGCATATCTCACATCCAAGAGAGATCTGTTTGTGAAGAATCAACACCGCTGCCCCACACTCCCACTCTTCCTTTAATATTCCACTTCTCTCTTGGAGCATTTCTCACCCAACAGCAACTGTGCTCCTCTTTAGGGCCCCAAGCCCACATTTTCCTTGGGGTGTTTTCAGCAGTACCATTACATTTTAGAAATCTGCTTTATTTAATGACTAAGTACAAGCTCCATGGTTCCTTTGTCCTGCCCCACTTCAAAGCTTCCCTTCCTTCATGCTCCTTCATTCCAAGTTCTGTCCTGATATTTCTGGATGTCTCATATCTGCCAAACCAAACTTCGCTCATGCGTATCATGAGAACTTCAAACTCCCTAAGCAAGCTGATGAAGGACCATCATTAGCCTCGTCGCTCCTATCTTTGTCATCATCGATGGCGTTTATTGGGCAGACTTTGCTGTAAGTATCTGGACTTATTTGATGCTCACAGCAACTGCATCCAGTGGTGACTATCCTTATTCATGTAGTACAGATGTGAACACTGAGACCATTAGATAATAATTGTTAGCATATGAGAAACTAGAAATGAAGGCCCTTGAGCGGTTACGTGACACAGTCATGATTGCAAGTGTGTATGTAGCTGAGCAAGATTTTGAACTTGGTTAGCCTGGTTCTGAAATGGGCACTATTAACTGTTATGTTGAGCGGTGTGAACAACATGGATTAGATCAGGAAGAGATCCTAGACACCCTTCAGAGTTCCACTCTGTTTAAATGGATGAAGAAACCGAGGTCCCAAAGTGGTTCTTATTTTCAAATGCCATACAATGAAATGTCACCCAACAAACTCTAGGCAACTGGAATTGCTATTTTTATTACAGGAAATGAAAATAATACTTATCAGCTTCGAACACTTAAATACCACTTTGTCTACACAATTTCAAATTTCGCCGTTGAAGAAGATAGCTTTTAATTCCCCCATTTTACAGATGAAGAAACTGAGTTCAGCAAAGAGGTTAATTAATCGCACAGTTCGTTGTAATAGACCCCAAACTCAAACTAGGTGGCTCTTTATAACCATGCTCTTTTCTCTCCTCTGGGTTTGTACTGTGCCTACCCATGAACTGATACCGTAGACGTGCGACTTTCACTTCCCCCGTGGATCTAAATCCCAAGCTCTACCCCTTGTGGACTTTGCAGGGAAAGATTATGCAAGTTCCTATCCCACTTTAGGCAGTATCCCCTAAAGAAAACATACTTGCGGGCAGTCCTGGATGCGAGCCAGCCTCTGCAACTACTACCTATGGGGCTTACTAACCTTTTCCCTGCTCTCTGAGACACAGTTTTTTCATATATGAAGAGGAAAAACAATGGCAACCACATCAAGCTCATGTTTGTTCAGTAAGCATTTATTTAGCATCTTTTATGTGACTGTGAACACAAAAGCCAGGGTTTTGGCCTCAAAGGTCACTGTGAGAATTAAATAATACAAATTAAATAATATAAAGGGTCCGTAGTAAGCACAGTTCCCTGGTTCATAGTTCGCACTCGAGAAAATGTCATGAGGTGGCGTTATTATTGTTGTGTTATTTTGGGTCCCTTGGCAGATGTTTGTTGTTCTTACATACGGTATTGTTCATAGATCTTTTGTGGGACACACACACACACACACACACACACACACACACACACACACAGATACTAAGCAGAGACTTTTTTTCCCATGCTGTCATTATTGGATCCTTGATAAATTGTGGGCCTGATACAACTAATTCATGCATCTCATTCTATCCAGTACTTGGGCCTACTCTCTACGGCTTTGTAGTTCTTCTTCTCCCTATTCATCTTGCTAGGCCATTAGAAATCTCGCTCTGTGGGCTCCAATAGCTTTCAGAAAAAGCTGGGGAAATCTTTTTTAACCCCCTGAGCCCCTCTTTCCCCTCCACACCCACCATATGCTGCCCTTTCTGTGATTTGGTGATGAAGCACGTTATCAACCCATCCTGCCACCAACAAATGTGTTCAGCTTTCTGGCAATTAGTGTCCTCTATCAATGGTGTTCTGTGCAAGTCCCTGAGCTTTTGATTTAATTTCAGAAGTAGATCCCATATATTCAATTAGGGGCACTTAAAAAAACTTTCTACTGGTTTATAGTCCCATCTGGAGGAAGGGAGTTACTTTGCAGAATAAATTGAGTGCGAAATTTGGCTATGCAATAAGAATTCACTTCCGTTAAGGCAAAGAGAAGAGATGCATAAAATTCACATCATGCATAGAATAAACGTTTTATCTTTAAGAAACATATAAATAGACATCAAACACCACAGAAACATAGAGGGTTTCCTCTCTCTGTCTCTTTCTCTCTTTTTTTAGAAACAAATTTGTGTGCAATTTCATAGCAAACTTTGCAAGGAAAGATTATGCATGTCCAATGCTGATAAGACTGCCCAAATATAAATTTTATGATGCATTTCTTTTAGAATTCCATCTTTCGACCAGCACTATCAAAGAAAGGAAAATAAAGATTGAAAGCCTTTGAGAGCCAAGTGCAGGCACCTGAAGAAATCAGGAAAGAATTGAGAACCTGATATTGTAGCTAATTTGTAACATTTTTTGCTAAGGTTGCTCTCCTTAAAAGAAGGCACTTGCTCTAAACTTTCGTTCTTCATCCACTGGGCTGCCCTTCCTGCTGACACTTGCCAGTGATAAAAATGCAGGGTAGGATGTGAGGGTGAAGCAATTAAGGAAGTTTGCAAGCCAGCATCCTGAGTCCAGCCAGACCACAGTGGAGCGGATTATCTGATCCTGCGGGGACTTGACTGTGAGTAGAATCCTTGCACTGGAATAAGAATGCAGTTAATATTTGCTTAACCAGCAGCTGAAGGACCCTCAAACCAACACAGGTAGAGATAGGAAGTCACAGGTAGAAGCCGGAAAGGTTACATTTGAGGACCCTTTGGGTCAGACACCTGAAGATATGCACGGAACATTTGTCTTTCAAAAACCTTCTGATAACATAAGGATTATACCTCACAATTTTCTAATGTAACACTCTTCAAATAGTGACACATAAAAATGATTTCTCTGCTCAGGTCCATTTGGAAAATATTGATTACAGAAAGGAAAAAAAAAAGCAATATTAGTGTAGGACTTCTCAGAGCCTTTAATTCATGAGCGTTGTGAGTATCTGAGATAGTAGTTTGATTTTTCACTGCGTATCTCACAGGTCTTTGATTCTTTGAAACACACTTGAAGATCCACTGGTTTAGTGCTTCACAGAGCACTTTCCTACAGATTATGTCTGAAAAGTGAGCACATGTATATTCCATCAAGGATGTGTTAAATTAAGGTTGGTCAGTTTAATAAAATATGTTACGTGAGGGGTTGCAATCCCTCATCCTTAATCCCAGAGTCTGTCTCTCTCTCTCTGTCTCTCTATCTGTCTCTCTCTCTCTCTGTCTCTCTCTGTCTCTCTGTCTGTCTCTCTCTCTCTCTCTCTCTCTCTCTCTCTCTCTCTCTCTCTCTCTCACACACACACACACACACACACACACACACACACACAATCATACTTTTGACCATCACCCCCTACGATCCTCTGAAACTTTCTGCCTTTCCTATCTATGCTTTCTTATTTTAGAAACTGCTGTTTATTTGCAGGAAATATTGAATTCATCTTCCTAGACTAAGTTTACTCTACTGGCAAGAGATTTCAGATTTTCATTTTTATCATTATCTCTTTAAACCTGATTGTGTTTAACTTCTTACAGTTTCATTATTCCTAAGCACCACCTCTGACGTTTTACATTTCAAATTTTCCTTTATTTCTTTAAACGTCTGTGCTTTTATTCCTGTCATTCGAGGAGGATGAATTTCCTCCTTTCCATCTTGCTTAACCAACATCATTGGCAGTCAGCAGCTGGGCAGGCATAGCACACTATTTTCTAAGCATATAGGATGGTCCGGATGACAGAGTTTGCATTTGTATTGGATGAGAAAGCACTGTTTTCTGCTAAAAATATGAATTAGAGAAAGCTTGACCACTAAATTCAGATGCCTGCCAAAATACCCCAAGTTGCCACCTCCATGTCATCTGGGGAGATGGCCTTCCCTGCAGAAGTGGAGTCACCTTGAGTAAATGAGAAATCAGGTAATTCTGAACACATTGTACCCCAACCACATTGATTACTTGAGTTATTACTGTAATATCATCTTCAATTTATATGGGACCTTACTTCCAAAACCCTCTAAGTATTCTAGCACGTATGACCTCACATATCTAGGGGTGATATTTGGAATATATAACCATGGTTTCAACAACTTGGACAATGACGGATCAGAATGGACCCCGGTCCACTCTGGAGCAGATTGTGGAGCTCCCTGGCGTTGTGTGTTAGGTGCCCCCTGCTTAGGTGTTGGATCTTAGTGAGGTCTGGCAAATCAGAGGGAGAGCTCTGGTTACCCAAGTATGGAAGGACTTGACCATTTTAATAACCAATGATGCTGTACTATGTTGAATATCAGATCAGCATATAGCGTGAGAAGGATACTAGGAGATAGAAAGAAGTTGGGTCCGCTTTTCTCATTTTAGAAAAATTTTAAAGGAAAAAAAAAGTCTTGGGTATAAAGACGTTTTGACATTTAACCAAAATTATAGTCACGGACACTGCTCAGAATAGGTACCAGCCTGGTATTCTTTCCCTTAAGGTAGGAAGAAAGGATGTAAAGCAGTGACCCAGGGTCCCTCAGCCCTGGATAACCCGTTTTGTAAGGACTGAAAAACACAAGAATGAATTGATCGAGGCAAAGAGCATAGCATATGACTCCATGAATTGTATCCACAATTCTCTCAGGGTCAAACGCAAGCTTGTTAATTGTGCTAAACCTTCGCGTAGCGCTTCCCCATGGTTACCTCCGCCCTTCTACTAACCACACAGTACAGTGCCTATATCAGACATAGGCAGCCAAGCATATAAATCATAATTTGAAAAATTGGAGGGCCTAGACTGGGACATGTGGCTAACAGCTTGTTTTCTGCTAAATTGCAAAATAGCAGGGCTGCACTCAGAGCTGCAAGGTTCATCTGACTTCAGAGCCTAGCATTAACTCATTCGGCCTCAGCTTCAGTAGCAAAGCCCAAAGAGGCTGCAACCTGACCATCTCAGTCCTTCACAGCAGTGGGGAAAGGGTTGCGTGTATCATTTGGTTTCTTATCTTGTCCGGTGGTTGATACTATGGTGAGTTGGAATTTGCTGTACTCAAGCTTTTTCTCCAGTCTGCTGCAGACTGATACAGGAATTCTGTGACCCAGAGGTAAAGGGTATCTGGTAAAATAAGAAATCTGTCTAAATGTTAGTAAGTCCACGTTGCTTTTGGTAAATGAGAATTGGGGCAATCACCTACTAAACCATCCCGTTGAATGTTCATAGAAATTAGTGTGTATCTCACTCTGTGTCACTGTTTTGTCTTTGGTTTGCTTTTGGAATATTGAAGAATATTGTTTCCTCATCTCTGTGGGACAAGAAAAAGGGAGCAGAGAAAAGTCCTCATCCACCCTAGAAGAAAAGATTAAGGGACATCATGGGATATTTTGGGCAAGTAGTATTGAAGTTGCCTCCCGCTGAGAGTGTATTGTTTACACTCAGCAGTGGCCCTTGAGGCAGGCATATATAAGGGAGTCCCAGGGTGGGTGGGTCCAATGGGTGACCAACTAGCAGAAAGAAATAAAGTGACGGAGTGTCTACAGGTCCAGGGTTGGGACTGCATGTAAAAAAACACATTAGAGAAAGTTGATTCGTGGACAGCTGTGGCCATGATGGGAACTTTGGAAGAGAATGAACAATCGAAGCCATCCAACTTTCCAAGATACTTATGCTTCTGACAGTAAACTGTTATAAATATTAATAAATGATATTCACTGAAGCCCTTGTATTCTCTCAGCATTGGAGGATTCTCAACAAGTATAAGAGACATTCCATCATCCAGAGAGGCAGTATGCCTCAGTTCTGGAGATGTGCTCATAGAGTTGGTCTAGGTATGGGTCACAGCTGCATCACTTACCAGTTAAGTGACCCCAGGCAAGCTGTTTGACATCTCTGTTAACTCAGTTTCCTCGTCTATAATAAAGCACGTATCGCTAGTCGCTGCCTCAGCGGATTATCATAATGTCAACGTACTTTGTACAGATAACAATTTTAGAACAGCGTACCCAGTAAGCACTCAGTAATATTAGCCATTTTATCAGGACTCTCAGCACACATTTGGTATTGTGACTATAAGTCTTGAGTCCTAGTCACAGCTCACCAATGCAGGGCTGTGTGGCTTTAGACAAGTCACTTAGCATCTCTGAGGTGAAGTGCTTTTTTTCAGTCAAATAAGGACTTTCATATTTGCCCCACTGACGGAGCAAATCACTGTAATAATCCCTCTAGTGAAAGCCGTTTGCAAAGTACAGAGTTCTGGGCCAGTGCAAAGTCACAATAGGTCTTATTTTACTAAGGCATTTATTATTAAGAATATGTCGTTATGATCTAGTGGCAGAAATAATGTACGTAAAGAAAAAGGTGACTGCACAAGATGACAGTTTGAGCAGAGAATGAATGGGAAAGAGAAGGAGGGCTAAAGGCGTTCTAGGTGAAGGCGGGACCTTCAGGGTGATCCGAGAGGGCTTGGTGGGTGTAATGGGATCAGCATTGTGACCTGAGGGAACGGAAGGCACTAGATCAGCTGCTAGGGGACAAGAGCCTAGTGACCACTGCAATGCAAACAGTGATTATATCAACAAAGCACTGACCCCTGGTCTTGATGAAGCCCTGACACGTGCTCTACTCAATGTATTCTCCTCTTATGCTCACAAAACTACTATCATGATTACCATTTTACAGATGTGGAGAATGAGGCATGGAAGGTCACTTGCTCAAGGGCATATGGCTAACAAGCAGTGCTTAGGGGATTTGGGTGCTGTTCTGCCTTCTGCCTAATTTCGGGGTGGAGGCTTCCCACCACAGGGCTCACCTGCCTCCCACGGAGAGGGGGCGGAGCTAACACCTGCCGCCCTGAGGGACAGTGCTGCCAGGGCTTTCTTACCTCACTTCTTCTCTTCCGTTTTCCCAGCCTGAAACATTCTCTCCCTTCATCCATTTGCCTCTCTCCTGCTCCTTTAATTTGCTTTTCTAGGAATGCTTCTTTGAGATTTTCCTCCCCACCTCTGGGGAGGGTATGTGTTTTCCCCAGCGTAGACCTTGTCACACTACTGTGACTCGCAGGCAGGCGGGGTCTGCCTTATTCATTGTGGTATCCCCAGTGCAAGGAAGGAGGGAGGAAGGAAGGAAAGGAAGAAAGAAGGAAGGAAGGGAAAGAAAGACGGGGGCTTTATATAACAAAATGTATACCTGATAAATGGCGTTGGAGGTTCAGCTTGGGGAGTAATTTTTAGAGCCTCTTTAGTGCAGAATTCTTATATCCCTCCCCTTTCCCATACACACATACGGGAAATATATTATTCTTTCCCTTGAACCTGAAGCTCTCAGGAGACACTAAGGAGCCCAGGTCCCGGGTAAGATGACCCATCCCATCAGAACTTGGGCCACTGTTTTCTGCAGGCATCTACTCGACCTGCAAAGCTGACGTGTGGCCCCATTGCTCAGAGCCATTGAAGCCAATTTGGTTGATAATCTGCAAATTAAAAATTCAATAACTACTCCCCAGAATCATTTTCAGAAGCGGGAACATAGAAATTAACATGTTAATAATAGGTGCGCAGTGGGGTGGGTTTTCTGCTGTGGGTTGTCATTGCTTTAATTTGGTATTATAGAAAGGCCACGGGACGCATTCCTTGAATTTTGCTGCAGAGTGTAAGCTTTCAGGGGTGTTTTGTAAGTATTGATGAGTGGAATGGTGTTGCACATGGATTTTGTGGCAACTTAGGTAGGAAATAAATAGGGTGCGGTAGGATTCATCAGAATTTCCTTTAATACAAAGGCCTTACGTCTGTGCAGCACTTTGACTCTTTAACGTATCCTCAAATGGCTCTCGCCCATGCTTCCATCGAGCCTATGAGGCAGGCAGGGGCTGACGTTTCTTCCTGTACACACACGAAGCAATATGTCCGGAAGTGCATGACCTCTCACATCAATAGGTAGCCGGTGGTAAGTCACGATGCGAAGCTGGCTCTGTTCATTCCTACCTACCTGAGAGCTTTGCTGACCAAACTGTTAAACCCTGCAGCACTAACAGGTCCATACACTGGTTGCCCTAACGACCCAGGTATAATAATATCAAGCCAGAATGTCCGGTCTAAAAACCACCCTGAGAGCAGCAAAGCTTTAACAGACCTGGGATCAAATCTCTGCTCCATCACATGTTACTTGAGAGACTTCAGACTTGTCCCGAAAACTCTCTAAACTGCCGGTGCCTCATTTACGCAATAGAGATAATAATAATGATCCCATTGGGTCAGTGTTTGGAGGACAGCAGAGATGAGGGGTGAGGTAGAACTCAGTGGCTACTTAGTGTGAATCCTGGCAGTTGAAATTGAAGATGTGTGGCACCAGGTATCTGGAATGGAAGCTGTGTGAAACAGTCTGTACTCTGCTGCCCATGTGTACAGCCACTTGCCCCACGTGGCTGTTTATGTTAAACTGATTACACTTAAAATGAAAAGTGTTGTTCCTCTGTCTCACTACCCACTCGGCCAGTTTCCAGTGACCACGTGAGGCTAGTGGCAACCACATTGGGCAGCGTATCTGGGGAGAACATTTCCATCGTTGCAGAAAGTTCTACTGGACATCGCCGCCCTGGGAGAAATGACCTCTCCAAGGAACAGGCAGGGGAGATGTCATGCAAAGTCTAGACTCCATTTTGCCCCAAGACACAAAGAAGGGGAGCAGTGGGTGTCACTTCCTGTTGCTTCCTAATGTTGTTGACACTGGGGCTATGCAAATCGTGTGTGAGGAATGCGGTACAGGGCATGGAAGAGGCCCACTCCAGATCATCCTGCTGATAATTATGTGGCGTGCTGCAAATGGTGGGTAATTTCCTCTCAGGTGCCTGTTCTACACGCTTGTTTGGCATGCTTTATTGCCGGGTGGATTTACACTCTGCATTTGCCATAAAAACTGGTTCCAAAAGAAACAAGAAGCGTGGCAAGATAAAAAGCGATATAAAAAGGGTATTTTGTGATTTATTTATGTCAAATTTATGGAAGATGACAGGAGGCATTACAGTTCCAAAATTAGTTGTCACAGTCAGGCTATAAATCCTGCAGGACAGGAGTTAAAGGATTGGGTTGGGAACCTGGACCCCTGGGTCTATAAAGGTGTCTGCAGGAAGCCCAAACCAGGCTAGGAATTTCTAAAACTCTCCACAGAGTGGCTTGGCTTGCCATCCATCTGAGAAGCTGACACTTACTAGCTAACACTTATTAGATTCTTGCTATGTTTTAAGCACATTCCATTTATAATTTCATTTAATTCACACTCTCTCTATTTTACTCCTTTCACAGATGTGGAAACTCAGTACTGTATCTCTGAATAAGGGGCGAAGGCAGAATACAGGTGGAGGCTGATTGGAATGTACCTGTGATACATGCACTCAAGATTAAAATTAATTCATGGTCCACAAACATTTATTTTATCACCCCGAGGTGCCAGATAGCGCCAAGCACTAGTGGTAGCCCAGCAGGGATCTATTTCTGTATCCCCACCACGTTGGAGAAACCTTGGGCCGTCACTTAAGTCAAAACACTGGGAGCCATTCTTGGTCATCCTTTCTCTTGTCATCCGTACATCCTACCAACTACCCAGTTCTTAGTATATCTTAAGTCTGCCTCCTTTCCTAATGTATGGCCTTCGTAATTAATACGAGTTGCGAATATTAGAAAAGCAGTAAAGAGCATGGATTCTGGAGATGAGTGTATGGATTTGAATCCTGGCTTCATAACTCACGTTTCTAAGCCTCACTGAACTTTAATTTCCTCACCTGTAAAATGGAGGCAAAATACAATTCCCACCTCTTGCGCTATTGCAAGGGTTTAATGCATAATAGAACAGTGCCTGGCATATATAACACTGTTTAAGTTTCTGCCACTATCATTGAACATTCATTGTACTGAACATTCTGCTGAGTAACTTCCCTTTATTGTATGGAATCTCCACAACACTATGGGGATTTTTGTTAGTCCCATTTTGCAGAGGAGAAAACTGAATCTTCAAGAAGGGAAATAAATCACTCGTAGGTCTAGTGAGTAACAAAGCCAGCATTCAAACCCATAACTGGCTGACGCCAACACGTGTGTCCATTTTAACCATTATTCACCATAATGTTTGCTGGAGTTTCCCTATAAAGACTTCCTAACTGGCCACCTGGCCTCCAGCTTTGCCTCCTAATGTCTCCCCCCGCACAGCTGCTCTATCGTGTTATAAAGAACATTCATTTTAAGAAGATTAAGACATCAAAAACTTTAATATTTCCTCCTTGGCTGGCCTCACTCTAGCCCCAGTCTAGCACTTTCATTTTCCATCTCTTTGGCCAACTTTCCAAGAGCACTCAGGAGTGAATGCAGGAATGCCAGGGTTCATAAATGCAATTCTGTGGTTAGTAGGGACTTAATATGATGGTCACACATTTATGGGCAGTTAAGCTGCTGGGGGCGGGGAGTGGGCAGTTAGGCAGTGTACGTATTGACTTCCCTTTAGGGCTTGAGTCAAGATTCTGCCTCTGTGCGGACCCTCCATTCTTCCCGAGTTTTCCACCTCTACAAAGCGTAGATACTTCTTATCTCAAATGGACTGTGAGGCTTAACTAATGATTATAAGGGCTTATAGGTGCTGGAGGACAGAGGCATTGCTTAAATATGCATGTAATATAAATCATATGTGGATAAAAAGAGACAAGTAAATTAGATCAACCAAAGGTCACTCATTTACTCAGCTGGGTACTCTGAAAGTTCATCCAGGATTGTTTCTTGCCAGGACTGAATGGATTTGAAAGTAAAGATTTTCAATGGTATTTTGCTCACAAAAGTTTCCTGCAGTGGGGAAAGAATGATATTGCTCATGGTATTAACAGTAAGAGAGGCTAGTGAGGGAGAATAATTTGAAAAATGAATGTCTCTTGCTATTTTCCTTTGACGAACAATCATAAAAGATCTTCCAGGTTTAACGCTGGGTCCCGGTTTCTTGAGCCTGTGTTTTAGAAACTGATTGATTGTAGATATTCACTGGGCCTCCACCAAGTTTGGATCCCCAAATGTCATTTTGCAGTTAGATGGCCCCCATCTGAAAAGCACCGAGAGATGCCAATTGCAATTCAAAAATCTCAATTTTCAAATATACCTTACAGCTTATTCCTGGTGAGAAACACTTTCCCCCCTCATGGGCATGCTAAGTCTTGTGCTGGGAAAAAAAAAAGGTGGAGGGTGTTCTTTTGAATGAAAGGAAATTTGCAGCTAGCAGCTCAAGTCCCTGAAGCTTAAGCGGCCTCCCTTCTTTTAGTGTTTCTTGCTGTGCAGCTTTCCCGTGGGCTCAGGTAAGAGTAGGAGACAATTGAAATGGGAGAGGCAAAAGGCCCAGACTAATGGCAGCTACGTTTATTCCCTCCTCCCCTTGGGCTTCAGGCAGAGTTATAATCTATACACACAGGTGCCCAGCAGGCCCTATGCGCCCAGTGGACTGAGTTCGTGCAGTAAAGCCTGTGCAAACAGGAGCTTTGTACTGACATTTGGGGTTGCTCAGAGTCAGACAAACATCTTTCTGGCTAGGAAGAGCCAACCCCAAGTTCCGACACCCAATTTGGATTTGGGAGTTGGGGCACACTGATTGCTTTGGATTACCAGCGGCTTTGGCCCCGGGACTCTCATTTTACTAGAGAATCGTTTGAGCGAGTCACTCACCCTCACCGTGCCTCAGCTTTCTCCTCTTTAAATGAACGTGTTGGGCCAGGTGACCTCATGGTCCTAACGTGCTATGTGTAGGTGACTAACCTAGCTAGGGTCAGTCCCTTTCCGGATGCTATGCTTTCACACACAATATACAGCATCATTTGGCAATTGTTGTCAAATGATATTCAGACTTTTCTATCCCACTATATTTTATCTAGAAAAAATCTGCCGCCTTGCTTCTTCTGTTTTCTTCTTGGTGTCAAAAAAAAAAAAAAAAAAAAAAAAATAGAGAGAAGGGGTTGTGGAAGATGGACCCATTTGGCCTTCTCAGCAAATTTCTGTTTGATTTTATTTTTTTCCCCGAGCTCTTTGCTTCCTGGCCGGAAGGGTTTAATGTAGTTGGAAATGGCACCGAACAGTGCAAATGCTCATTATCTTTATTGGTCATGATCTTCGCACCCATTTCTTTGTCCAGAGCCCTCAAAACAGCCTATTAGTTAAAGTATTCAGTTGGACACCTTTAGGGCTGGTGTCACCGTGTGGGCAAAAGGACGTTTTGGGAAGAATCCTCTGCGATGAGCATCTGATCACTGCCTAACAAGCACGGGGGGGGGGGGGGGGGGCGTGTGATTGGCAGAGAAGGTGGCCACTTAATGCCTGTCCCAATTGACACAGTGAAAAAGGCCATTTCTTGCACCGTGTGGTTATAATGCAATAACAGGTGTCTGGGAATTGGATTCACATTGAAATCACCCACTAGTGTCCTAAACTTTTACAGGAAGATATTGTGGGGGTCAGCAGGGGAGAAGACCAGTCTCCCCGATAGGCTCTGAAGATACAGTTGAACACGTTGAGAATTTCCTGGTACCCTCTGATTTCTATAGAAGCATAAGGATAAATCATGCAATCATGTGTGTACTCCATGAGACCCTCCACAAGTGGAATTGCGATGCCCTGGGCCTTGAGTGAGGTGACTCTGACCTTCTTTCAAGTTTGATGAAATTTTGATCAGAGGGAAATGAAATCTAAATCGCTATTCTGTCATCAGAACAGGGTGGCAGATCTTTCATGGAGAGATGGTACTGTTATGAGACGAAAATAGTAAAATGGTGTGACTACCCCTTTCCTGACATTACGATTAGCTGCCTAGACGTGTGACTATTTGTTATAGGTCATTGTCTAGAAAAATTACACATACAGACCCACACACATTTTCTTTTTAGCTATCGTTTTGCTTTTTCCTCTACTATGTCGACTTAGCTAAATGAAAACATAGAAACACAAGTACGGCAACTACTCATAGATTATTTCCATAACTAAATGAGAGCACTCCCTGATCAGAGGGATTAATCTATCGTTGTTGTGCCATGTGCATAAAAGCCCATGAGCCCTTCAGGTTCCTAGATAAATTGGACAGACTTAGTTTAGTGACAATTTTGTTATGAATTTGGGCAGATTAAGGGAGCTTGAAGCCTCAGGCGCCGTAACAATGTGAGGACGTTCACCCTACGTGGAGGTAACAAGAGCTCATTGAGCATGTTCGTTAAAGCTTACCCAGGTGCAGGACACGTAACGTAATTCAAGATGATGAGGCTCGCTGCCATAAATAATGAGGGTTTTGCGCCTTTTTCCTGTTAGTCATTTTCTTAGGACAAGTGCATGATGCCCAACAGGACTCCAGGCAGGACTCACTGGACCAAGGCATTCCTCTGTGGTGGAACTCAAGTAGACTTGTAGGTTTTACTCATCCCTGCCTCTCAAATTAGGAGCCGGAGGTTGCCAGCTCACTCTCGTTGGCCAAACTAACTGTAATTTACTTACTTTTTTATGTTCTGGAGAAGGGTTTCTTGATTATATCTCAGTACTATTGACATTTTAGGCCAGATACTATTCTGTTTTGCAGCGTAGGGGAGCTGTCTTGTGCATTGTACGATGTTTAGCAGCATCTCTGACCTCTATTTACTCGATGCCAGTAGCATCCCTGCCCCTGGGGGAGTCACAACTAAAAATGTCTCCCCACACTGCCAAATGTTCCCTGGAGGACAGAATCGCTCTCGAGATATTTCTGACACAAAAGGATGAGAATTTAGGCCTTCATATCTCAAACAGAGGCTGAATCTATCGGGCCACCTTATTGGGAGATTTCAAATCAGTTTTTAAAGGTTAGCCTAGATTGCTACCTGATTCAGCTCAGCAGGAAAAATCATACCATGTTGCGTGTGAAGTGACTATAATTTATTAGCTCATTAGTCAGGCCTTGAAATAACCATTTTGAGCACTTGCCCAGGCTGACCATGCTTGAGGCTGAGTTGCTGTTTTACACACTCAAAGCTTCCCCCTTTGCTGTTGGGCCATCCTTACAGGAGCTCGCTGAGCTGGCCATGGCCTGGTGCACTTACCGAAAAGCAGCCTTTACTTGTGCATACAACAGCTCCACGTCTTCTGCTGCCTTCACCGTCCCAGCCGATACAGAAATTCTGCTCTGTAAAGAAGGAGAAAGAAGTGCTGATCGGAGAGCTAAGTAGAGAAAGCCTGACCTGTGGCATATACCCTCTCTTTCCACCTTCATAGGAGAGGCTAAGACCTCATAGCTTCTTGAAGGTTTACAAGGGATGCGAGAGTCACTGTTCTCACTGTTGGCATCTTTCCAAAAGGCCAAGATGCAGGAAGGGAGAGTGACTTTCCCCAAAGCCACACTGTTCTGGTGGTCTGTCCACACTGAAGAAACAGGGAGGTTTCTCCATTTCTACTCCCTTACTCTTGTTCATCATATCTCATCATCACTTTCTGTGGAGTTAAAGGCCATACCGGCCAATGGAGGAGCTTCTTCCATTCGGGAGTAGGTCATACACCGTCTAACACCATAATAATTACTGAAATATGCAAGAGGGGCACGTTTCATTTTACCTTGGACTTGATGCCTGCAAATAATTTGGAGACTGGGCAGCCAATGCAAACATCCTGATGGATTTTTATATGACCAGGTGTTCACTTTGTCCCCTGCTTAGTTGTGTGTCAGCAACGAGCCCCTTCTCATGTTGTGTCTATTGAGGAGGGCCATATGGTGGGTGACGCTGGCTCTCAATTGATGTAGTCACATTTGCATTCATTCTCCGATGAGACAGTAAAGGGGAGAGTCCTGTACTGAGAACCTTGTGGTGCTTGGAGCAAAGCTAAACACTGAGTAATGGAGGTTTCGTTGTTTTTTTTCTTTTTCTTTCTTTTTTTTTTTTTTAAGACAAATCAAGGGTACTAACTAAAGTCATTTATTTGCATACTGAAGTTCTAGCATATGTTCCAAATTCTGCCCCTGCTGTCAATATGAATAAACCCTTTGGGGATAAATCATACTAATAAACATATTCTTTACGAAGTTAAGGCAACTAGGATTACCCAATATTTCTTTTAGCCCTTCTTGGTAGTAAGAGAATGTTATCTATTTTTATTCTATATCTGAGTCTATGTGAAAGACAATTCTATTTTGTAGATACATTTATGTACTTTCTAGAAATAATCTTACTATAAACATTGCAAGAACAAAAACTGTTTTCTCTTAGGTATTTTCTGTTTGCTATACTCTATTTCTGTTAACTGTTCTTTCATTAGCTATGTTATCTACAACAAAAGATAGAAATATGTTTTGTTATAGAAAGTGCAATGAGTTACATTCACAAACATAGTTGTGTATTGATATTCACATAAGACCATTTATTTGAAAACTTTCTTGCACTTGAGCAAAATTGATATTATTAAATGAATTGTCAGAGTAGATTACAGCTTATACTACTTAAAATGAAGTAGAATATTAAAACGTAAAGAAAATTATGAGTTATGAACTTGAAAACATATGAACTTGAAAACTATGTTTAGACCCCTGGGTTCACATCTATCTTTGCTATGAATTTGTGGTTGGTCCGAAGTCAAGTTATCAGCCATTTTTAATTTCAACATACCAATTTACAAGTTTATCTTACTGGGCTTTTATGAAAGTTTTATGAGGATTTCAGGTTACAGTTTTTCTATATGTATGCTTATATTTCTATTGTACCTATAATTCTATATACAGTAAAAATGACCAGTAAATAAAATGAAAAGTAAGCAAAACGATGATTATTAAAATAATCTACTACTTAAAACTTAATTCAAAATTGAATCAAATGAAGTTAAATCATTTGTGCTTTTTATATACAATTAAACAACTATATCTTTCTATTCCTCCGAAAGATAACTGTTTCTGAAACTATAGAAAGTTAATGTTTCACTTTTCCTATTTGCAGTGTTCTTATTTAAATGCATACCCAGGAATGGGCTGTCAGCAACTAATTATATCAATTGCAAAACTACTACAATTTTTAGGTTCTGAATGGACAGTATAATTGACCTAAACTCTGGTATCCCTTTATCCTTTTGTCAACATTCCAGATTCTGACCATATTGGTCATTTTATTCTTTAAAGACCAGAAGGAACTAATTCTAACTTGCACACATATGAGTCGACGAATAAAATTATAAATATCACCTATAAGTAGTTCTCTATTTGTTATGTGTATGTGGATATCTTTATAAAAGAGTGCTCCTTAGTTGGCTGTTTTTTCTCTCTATGGCATTTATCGTTGCCCCACGTCATTCTCTCCTATCCAATTGCAAAGGGCACAAAAGCAGGGACTTTGTTTCTTTGCTATTATATGCTCGGTACCTAGAATTGTGCCTGGATGTTATGAATACTTAATAAATATGGGAGAGAATGAAGGAATAAATACATGATGGATATTGATGAGAACAATTTAGAACTTATGTGATTCAATCCCTTCTTCATACAGATGTGGAAATTAGGCTACGGTGGCTTATTAAATTGATTTCCTATCCATTCCTTTCTTACCCAACCCTCTTGTTCATCCATCAGATATTGAACACTTACTACCTACCAAACATGGTATTAACTGAATACGTCCCAGAAAAATAGTAAAACAGATCCTGCCTTTAGGGAGGCCAACATTATTGGCATGGGGAACATACATTAAAATAAAAATAAAATAGTGGCTTTATAGGCATCTTTATACCTTGGGGAGAGGAGAGTGAGGTGGTGACATGTGAGTTGAGTGTTGAGAGAGGAAGAGCAGGAGGCAAGTGGTGATGAACGTAAAGGTGGTTGTAGGCAGAGGATGAGCAACCACCCAGGCTTGGAGGCAGGAAATGACATGGCTCATGTTAGGGACTCGTAGGTAACTCAGGGTGATGGGCGCATGAGATAACTTTGAGAAGGAGACACCTCGTAGTTAGGCTGTGGCTATGGAGTCAGAATGCCTGGCTCCGAATCCTGGCTCTACAGTTTTTGTCCTCTGTACCTTTGGGCAACTTAGTTTCCTTATCTATAAAATGGAAATAATAGAATGTACCTCATATGGTAATCTAGAGCAAAGGTTAAGAGAAATACAGTTGTGCCTTATACATAGTAAGAGCTCAACAAAAGTTTGGGGCTATTGCTATTGTTATTACAATTAGGAAACAGGCAGAATAGGAAGGTTGGTTAGGAGAGATTATGAAGAATTTAGCCTTTGAATTTTATTCTGTATGCATTGCAGCACCTCTGGCATGAGTGTGAGTCAGGGAGAGAACTATTTGGATTTTATTTTAGAAAGAAAGACATCTCAGATCACCAAATAGAGGAAAGCCTTCTAACAGGAGGGAGTGAAGGACTGACACCCCGCTTGGAAGATGGGATTGGGCAAAGACATTGCGGATGGAGAGAAGGTAGAGTCTCTGGAGAGAGACTTCAGAAGTAGAGCAGGGTCTCTAAGGTTCCCAGCTTGGACCATTGTGTGTTTAAGGAGATCATTAACCGAAAGCATGGGCATAGGAAAATTAGCATCTTTAGAGATTGCTTAGGATAGTGTTATCCTGCAGGGCTTTGCTCTTCAGAGCAAAGTGGTCCACGGACTGACAGAATCGACAGACATCACCTGGGAGTTAGAACTGCAGAATTTCCAGACCCACCCCAGGCTCCACAATCCAGAGCTGCCTTTTAGCCAGATCTCTAGGTGATGTGCACACACATGAAAGTTAGGAAAGCACAGCGGGTCTACAGTGGGTTGTGCAGACTACGGCCCCTGACCAAATTAGTCTATTTTTGGTTTTAGCCTGTGTGCTAAGAATGGTTTTCACATTTTTAAACGGTTGAAAAAAATTAAACAAAGAATAATATTTGTGACACATAAAAATGATATGGAAGTCAAATTTCAGCATCCTTAAGTAAAGTTTTGCTGGAACACTCTCATTCACTGGCACACTGTTAGTCGTCCCTTTTGCTCTTAATGACCGAGTTGAGTAGTCACCACAGCGAATGTAAGACCCACTAAGCTGATAATATTTACTCTCTGACTCTTTATAGAAAGTTTCCTGGCGATCTAGAGAAAAGACTTGGATGAGACGAAGATGTAGGTTCTAGTTCTAGGGCTGCTACTTATTAACATGTAGTTAGTTTCCTAAAGTCTCTGTGCCTCGATGTTTCCCACTTGTAAAATGAATATGTAATGTGTACCCCGTGGGATCATAAAAATCAATAGGAATAATGTATCTATTGCACTTATCCCACAGACTAGCACATAGTAAGTGCTCAGTACATATTGGCTGTTAGTACTCAATACAAATGTGAATAAATAACCAAGGCACCTCTCAAGCCTTTGCTTTAATCCTGCCTGTTTCTCACTGATGTGGATTTCTGTTCAGGCATGTCTAACACGGCTGTCGTTCTGAACAGTCACCCTATGTTACCTGGGTTTCTGCCCTTATCCAACTAACCAAATTTAGAGAACGGCCTAGTAATAAAGAAAATTGCTTCTTTACGCCAGTACTTAGGCCTGTCATGAATAATGATATCAATAACTAATAACCTACAATGTGGTGTAGATACTGGGGAGTAATTTATTTTGATATTTTTATGCCATCATAATGAATTTGTTTGTTATTCATTGTAACTCAACTTTCAAGGCATAAATCAATGTTGTTTTATATTCTGGGCAGATGCTGTGTGTATTTCCAGAGGTTTTCTAGGGTAAAGAATTAACAGCTACTAACAGTAACACAACCATGGGGTGTTTTGAACACATTTTAGAAGCATCAATAAAGAAATCACTGCCATGAATATTCTTCCTGTTTTGAGGGAAAACTGCAAATAACCATGCTGGCATTTAATATTTAGCAGACCTTGATTTGAAATTAAATTGAATGAAGATAAACATGTTGGTTATCTCTTCAACTGAAGTACAACTTTTCCTCAAAAGAACTATGCTGTTTCAAAAACAAACAAACAGAAAAAAGGAATGTTCCTGCTTTTTTCACCTCTGCCCTTTCTTAATAGCTATACTCTGATAGCTTGTCTATTAGGTTGGTGCAAAATTAATTGCGGTTTTTGCAATTATTTTTAACCTTTTAAACCGCAATTACTTTTGCATCAATCTCATAGCAAATACTGATATCCAGGGACACTTAATGCAAAGAACAAGACAACAGCAAAACTGAGAATTTATGTGCTGCTTTTTCCTGGTTGTGAGTATGATATTTGGGCTGTGGTGTTGAGTGTCAGATAATTTCCTCAGATCTTCAGTTATTGTGAATATCTTCTCTTTAGTAAAGGCTTTAAAAATTAGAAAATACAGAAATGGACTCAGATTTCTAACAAGTTACAATTATTACAAATAAAAAAGAACAAACTGTTGCTTCCTGATATGAAATAATCTATTTCTTCACAACTTTGTGGAGACAAATTCATGTTTTCTATTTATATTCTTATTCTCCATCTTATTTTGTGTGGTTAATAAGCCTTATATTTTGGATTGGCATCTACTAGAATTAAGCTAAAATTATGTTATATAATTATTGAGAATTTTTAAGCTTTCCTTTAAACTTCTACAAATTAAATATTTAAATGTGAGCTCTTTCTAGAAGACCTCATGTTGTAAAAAGTGTGAAAGAATTCTTGAGTTCTTTTAAACATAAAAGACTATATATTTAAATTACAAATAGTACAAAATTATCTAAAAAATCTTTAAAATAGCCATTGTTTAAAACAAATATATATTTGAGTACTAATATAGGCACGCGGCCATTCTATTAGTAAATATGCAATATAGGAAAACTGTGGCTATTCCCATGGTAAGCATTACCAAAGTTCTAGAGTGGAAAACTCAGCATGCTTATTTCCTGTATCTCATTTAAGATGGTGAACTAGCTATGGGGATCTCATCCTCCCATGCCTTGCCTTTCCATCCTAGAAATACTAATGTAGTAAAAATTTGATAATGTAAAGTTCAGCTTGGTTGAGAAAGGTAGCCAGCATCCATAAGGAATTTAAACTGTCAGTTGTGAAGCTGCTACGAACAGTTAAAAAAAAAAAAAATACTGACTGTAGGGGATTAGGGAGATAAGTGATGATATGGAGGAAAAAACAAACAGATTTCAAAGGAAATTTAACGGAATATTTCTTACTGGACAGTGTAGTCTTATGAAACAATCTTAGTCACAGTGAATGTGCTGTTCTAATTTGAAGCCCTTTTATCGTCTGTGGTGCCTGGAATACCATTGTATATTTCCACGTGTGACAATGTAGCCTTGTATTTTCTTCTTGGCACATAGCTCTCTGAGTTGAATTTCTAACTTTGGAAGGTGAAGTTGTTTGACGACTTGAATCAATTAGAATATGGTCACTATTTCTTTTGATACTGAGTATTCCATCTGTGGATATTCATAACGACATGGTCTTGAAAATTGAAACAACAGGTCACACAATACACTATTTTAGGCTTAATTGGAGTGAGCTTTGAAAGTTCAGGGAAATGAAGCCCTGGCTCCATTGCTGGGGTATTAGTCTGTAATCTAATGATTGCATAATCTTTAATGCATACCCTGGATATTCCAGTAAAGGCAAGGGGCTGATCGTTCAAACACCTGCATCTAATACCTGCAGAACTGCACACTCTGTATTGTTAGAGCCAAACCAACATGGTTTCATAACAAAGTTCTCTCTGTTTCTGTAACATCATAATACTTTGTTTTGGGTACGTACTAAGAGGTTTATTCAAAAGGAGCAGCAGGGAGTTATTTAAAAATGCTAGGTAGCTGCATTGCAATTACAGCTGCTACAAATCATAGTTGACCAAACACCCCTTTGGAAAGATACCCTCATATTTCTTGTATGCATTTAATGAGCGTGTACCTGGTACGTTTAGCTTGTAACCAGCTTGGAAAACCTCGTAAGAGAGTAAAGTATTTCCTTCTAGTCCTGCTACTTTCATTTTCTCACTGCTTTTGGAAAGAAAACTGAGATTCAAAAGTCAGACTAAGTTATAGCAAACTTTAATGCCTCCCAGTAGGTAGGTAACAGGGGAAGAAAGCAAAGTTCTTTATCACATCTTCACATAATATGTCAGGCTTATCGGCCAGGGTTTCGGCAGGACACAGGATCTACACAAATTGCTTCAATGAAGGGACTCAATTTAATGAAGGGGCTACTTACAGAGTTGTGATCATGGAAAGAGAACAAATGGGCATGTTGGAGCACCAGGAGACTTGCGCGAACTAGAAGTCTTTAGCAGAGAGGTGACTTATCACGAAGCTAATCAAGTATAGGCTTCGGGTTTCTCACATCAGACAGATCCCTTCCAAGGCCCTGCAAGGGGCCAGCAATATGTCCTCATAGTCATGCATTTTAAAATAAAATTTCCAAATTTAATTGTACAAGTTTTGGAGTCCGTAAAACTTGGATAGCCTAGGGACAAAAGACGAGAAGAGGACGTAGTGTTACGTCCTGAGCCCGGACAGAACTGGAGTTAGGGGGATCGGGGTGGGGCAGCCACCCAAGACGAGGTGAAGCTGTAGAGACACAGATGCTTCTAGAAGAGCAGCCCAGAAGCAGCAAGGGAGTGGGAAGGACGTACCTGAAGCCTCTCTCACTCCATATTCTGGTTTCCTGATGACTCTTTGCGTTGCCTGGATCCAACAGGAAACTAGCAGACGAGGAGCCCAGGTGAGGGGCATTCTGAGGTATAGAGTTGAGCAGAGAAGGATGGAGAACGGACTTGGGGGTGGGGGTGGGGTGGGGGGAAGACGGGAAGCTGACGCATAACCAGCAAAACAGTGAAAACTAAAATCAGCATTGTGACCTGTTTTCTAATTCAGATATTTCAAATGTACACTTTTGTGTTTTGGACTCTCCTTTAGTGACCCGTATGAACCAGTTCTTTTTTCTAATGGTAGATTCTGAGAAGAATAAAATGCCATATGGTGTTAAAAGTTGTATTGCAGACTATGGTGTGTATAATGGCCTCAATCAAAACAAGTAACAGAACACCTAGAGTGACCATGGGCTGGCCAGTGGGTCCCCTGTGGTAAATTGTGATGGGGGAGTGGAAGGAAATGACCATGAGTTATAAACAGAGTTATTCAATCTACAGACACTTTCCAGATGAACAACTACATTTCAGCCTGAGCTTTTGTTAATAACTGTTCAAATATTTACACATATCACTGATGAATGAATACAAATGTTAGAATCCTGAACGTGGTGTGGGAGATGAAGGTGATGGCTTTTCTGGTAGGGCAGAGGGAAAGAATTATTTTTCCTGAATGGGTTCTAGATTGAGAGACTGCAAATTACCCAAGTCAATAAACTGCAGCATTTAGAGCGAGATTGCTAAACTCCAGGGTTTTTCCCCCTCTAAACTGTGAGGTAGATTTCTGGTGAGTTTTAGTCATAGGAAGTCAGTGTTTGTTTCCCTGAGACTGTGGTCCCATCACTGTATGTACCCCACTGTTCCTTATTTGGGTTATAGATGTTTTCTTCAGCATCTATCGAAAGCCCGGGATTTGAAGACTAGAATGCATTTTGATTATATGTTCTGATCTAGGAAACCCCGTGTGATGTACCGATGGTAAAGAACCCTTTGCTAATGAGTGGCACCATTTCTCCTATTCTTAGGTTATCTGTTTATTATACTCCGTCACCTCATTCACCAGACCTTGCTCTTTTATGTTTGTTTTCTGGTAAAAACAAGCAGCATGTGGCTTCTTGGGAGGGCTCCATGTAGGGTTTTGTTTGTGCTGTTCCCTCTGCCTGGCACACCCTTCCCACTTCTCTAGTCACTTACCTAACTCTTACTCATTTTGAATCAGATCTGGCATCCCTCATAGGAAACCATTCCCAAGTCTCCTGTGTACCTTTATCTCACCATTCCCACATCACATATCATATCACATCTGTATGATTGACTGCCTCCTGGCCCATCGCGCTTTCTGAGTCAGCAAAAGGGTCTAATTCCTATTAGTATTCAGAGTGTGCAGAATCTGGCATAAAGCAGGTCATCAATAAGTATTTGTTGAACTGAACAGTTGTAAAAAATATATATATACATATATTTTCTCCAAAGCAGGAAACACTATGCAATCCTCAAAGTAGTTCTAGTGTCCTAGTTAAAACTTAGTCCAATGTGTAACATTTAATTATCTCTCTCTGATTAATTGGCTCCTGAGATGACTTTTGGATTTTCCCTGTGCTTGGGGTAAAATTAGACCAGTGTCTGCTTTATCACACTAAGATACCTGCAAGAGTAAGTTGCACTTTTTGTTAAAACTAAGTTGCAGAGTAGGTAACATCTTTCGTATGAAGCAGTAGAGAATGGAACAGACCCTGATTATCACTCCCATGCCAAGTCCTCAGTGAGTAAGGTGACAACGACAATGTCCATTATCATGCCGGATCCTCATGCCCACTCTGTCGTGCGGTGACAATAAGGATCTTATTGTGGTTTTTTTAGCCAGGAGAGGGCGAGTAATTTTCCCAAGGTCACTGTTCTGGAGGAGGCAGGACTTTCTGATCCCTGGCCTTCCTGAGTCAGGTCCAGTGCTTTCTATCCATTATTCCAAGGTGCCTTGCGGCTCTGAGAGTAGGCGCCATGGTGGTGAGGTATAATCTGTACTTCCCTCTGACTAATACTTGGTACTTTGTATAGCTTTGCTGAGGTTTTTGGTCTCTCCTTACAGACCATCTTGTGCGTTGGGCAAATATCATGGCCATTTTCATCAATTTAATGAGAGTTGGCTCTGGAGGCAGTGATGGAAAGGAAGGGAGTCTGTAGAAGAGGTGGATGAAGAAATGCTGGAGATTCATGATATATTCAATATATAACTTTTCTTAGGGCAAGAAAATAGACTCTTTTGAAGGAAGATTTATATCAGTATTCTTAAAGTTGCGTGGGATATACACCTTTCCGGGAAGTGGATTGGAAATCTACTTTGGGTCTATACCTATGATGAGTCAATTTGCCAATGAAGTGTTTTGGGGTTGAACTACTTCCAATCTGCTTTTCTAAGTACCTGAGTGTTTTATAACTTTCTAGGTACCATCCATTTCAGAGGAGAGCACTTTTAAAATGGGTTTTCTGTCTAAACTCAGTCACATTTTTAGTGTACGGTGAAATTCATTTGAATAATGGACTTTATTTTCTACGTGCTTTCAGCAGAATTGTGAGCCTGGAAAGAAAACAAGGCAGATTTGTAGGGTAGCTGCAAAGGGAAAAATATACATTTGAGTGAGTGATGGCTTGTGGTTGTTTTTATTCCCCCACCTTTTGTGGGCATTTGCCCAGGGTTTCATGGATGGGGGACAGGTGGCTCACATTCTTGAATCCACATCAGGACATAGTGACACTTCACAATAAAATTCTAGGGAAAGAAACAAAAACAAAAAACACCTGAGATTTGCAAAGTCTAAAGAGGCCTGAGAAAATGGATTCCACTTGCTTAAAATGGTAAGGACTTTGTTTACTGGATTAAGTGCGAAGTATGTTGATAACAGATGGAATGAGTAATCACATGACATATTTAAATAGTCTAAGGGTAACCTTGACGTCCTGGTCAATGTTCCTTCTCCCGATTAACGCCAGTGCTAATTAACTGGCACAAGTGTTTCTAGCCATATGGGGGATGGTGCTGAAAAGCGACTGGCAGCCTATATCCAGCCACTACCTGTATATAATTTAGTGCTTTGCTTCGTGCTTTGAGACTTCCATAATGGAACAGCCAAGCACAGAAAGAAAGCCGATGGTTGCAAGTGTAATGTTGTTTTCTTTGTTTCTTTTGTGTACCTTATTGCAAACGCGGTTGAAAAATTAGAAATTGTGTTGTTTTGCAGGAAAGTGAAGCTGTACTTGGTCCATATCTGTGTGAGGGCTCCTTGAGTGTCTGAGTGGTCTGTTAATTGATCTTTATTCTGATTTTCTAATAATGGGTGGCCAATTCAGAAATGATCATCATTGAACCAGTGCTGTGCTCTTCAGCTATCTATTTCCCTAGGACCTGAAATTTGAAGGAAGAACTAGTTTAGGCCAACAGAGAGTAATGTGATCTGGGAGTTAGGTTATAAGTCTATATCCAGCTACTGTTGTACAGGAAGTGAGCGTGCTAGGGGAAAGAGTGCTGGATTTGGAGTCTGATAATTTGGGGAAGAATCCCATTTCTGTTGCTCACCAGTCTTTTGGCTCTGGGTACTCTCAAGGGCTGGCTTGGGAAATAGAAGCTTTAGCTTCAACAGTGTCTACCAGTCTTCTCCAAGCCAACTCAAATAAGAGTAAAATTGAAGTCAAAATACAGTGACCATGTAATTTATCATCCAAATGGAGCACTTAAAAGTGAAAAGCGCAGTTCATAATAATGACTCAGGAACCACAGGCATAAAGAGGGGTTATCCTGGGCACACGGGGATGTGTGGCGTCTATAAAGAAATGAAAGCAATATACTCGCTCTACAAATACAACTTCAAGACAAGCCCCACACAGCTCCCTGTTCCAACTGGATTTCAGCCTTGGAAGCCTCTATTGTCTTCGGAAAAAGTGCTGTTGAATCTCTCTGAACCGCAGCTCTAAAATGGGGAGGGAGTCCTTTCTTCTCAGAACTGTAGAAGGGTAAAATGAGATGTGTGTAAAGCAACGGGGACTGTCGCGTAGGTGTTGCTTCTTCGTACATGTCTCCTTGTCCTGCTTCCTGCCTGCCCATCCTGTTCCCTCCCATGGGGACAATTGTACTATATCAAAAGTAGTCATGCACATTTTTAAAGAAGGGGCCATAGATTTAGATTCCCTACTTAATTAGCAAGAGGGTTTTATTAATCATTTATCCTGACCACAGGGCGCCTGGGACAGAGTAGTACTCAGCCAACATTTGTTCCATAGATGAATGGATTAAAGAGTAAAAGCATAGCACTATTCCACAGTGGAGGTTTCTCAGATGGAGAGGAATGTGGCTGCATTCTTGGCTGATAAGAATTCAGGAACCACAAGAACAGAGAATGGTCTTTCCTAAATGGAAGTTTAGGCTGAGGGGCAAAATAAGAAGACTCTTTAAAAAGGTTTGTCATAACCATGGAGGAACTGCTTTCTCCTGTCCCCACTTGGCTCCCCAGTTCCCGCTGAGTTTCTCAGATGGAGAGGAAGCGAATGTGGAGCCCAGCACAGCAGGGAGGGAGCGACACATGCAATTTCCCTTGTGCCCACTCTCGGCCTCCCACACTGGCAATTATGTAGCTCTTCTCCATCAGGCTGCTCTAACAGGCTGCCACACACCTGGTGTTCAATGGGCAGACCCAGGAATCTGAGAATGTCAGCTGTTCTGTTGGACCTGAGAGGAGTTGGGTCTCTGCACGCAATGTCTGTGAAATCTGATGGGCCGTGTCTCGCCTTGTGGCTTTGGTATCCTGTTTGCACCAAGAGGTTGTATGTAAGCAAGCTTTGTGGAGTGGGGCAGGGGCAGAAATTCTCGAGGAGGAGGAGGAGGCAGATGTGATCTGAGCAGTAGGGCAGAGTGCAGGCTCTAGGGTTATACTGCCCAGGTTCAAATCCCAGCTCTACTAATTAACAGTAGTGTGTGACCTTGGGCCGACTGATCAAATTCTTTAGGTCTCTATTGTTTCATCTGTGAAACAATGATAATAATTGTATCTGCCGTATAGGATTCTTTTGAAGGTACAATGAGATCATCTCTATAAAGCATTTACTACAGTGCATGGCACATAGTAGGCACACGATAGTTGTCAGCTGCCATTGTTCATATTAGGGCTAGCAGGATCACCACCATTGGCTCCATTATTAATGAGTTCTGAACCTGACCCTTCATTATACTAAATTCTCTCAGTGAGGTAATTGTTCCCAGTTAGCTGGCACCAGGGAACCTCCGGGGGCCGGGGGTGAGGGGGGGGGGTGGGCGGGGAAGTAGATATTGTAGGACAGGGAATTGTCACATCAAGTATATTACATGCTTCAATAGCCAGGGGCTGATTAGTACAAATCGAATTTCGCACCAACCTGCCAGAGGCAGAGTGCACATTTGGGCTCCGTGGGTTCGGTTTGATTGTTGTAAGGACATATTTACACAGGAGGTGCCATGTGAACAGTCAAAAAATACTTTCTTTATAGCAGTTAATAACAGAGCAAAATACCTGCCTACATACGTCCGTCCATATATTTAAAAAGAATGTTTAAGCCTCCTCACCAGGAAAGAAGTGAGACTACTCTCAGACTAGAAGCTGGAAGGCCAGCACCCGCCCTGAGGGGACTCCAAAAAGATCAAAAAAAGAACCAATCCCCTAGACTTTTGGAGCAGGCTTTATTCATGTCCTCTTTTCCTTCTTGCCTGTCTGGGTTGCACTGTACCTTTGCTGCTCTTCCTACTAATATTATTCCACTGTCAAGTTCCTGGCACACCAGACTAGGAAAGAATTTTTCTGTGCTTGCAGCCTGAGCTGGGCCCTGGGAAATCCTCCTGTCCAGGATTTGTAGCCGCACGATGCCATTCTTGAAGCTGAAGCCACTGTACACCCGTGCTCGGTGTTTTGGCCATTGTTAGCGCCAGCCCCGATTTGGCTCGTGAGGGGCTCCGCTTGATGTAGAAGAAAAGTGAGTTTCTCCTTTGTGCTTCCACTCGTAGGTCTCTGACGATGAAAATAGAACCGGCTTTAATCTTGCTCGGCCTGACGGAGAGATATCTCCTAGACTGCAAGTCAGCGTTTACCCACACGATTGTTTGGCAAAATCTATTTTTAAAAGTCCATAAATTCTACTGGTAGACAAAATAGGTGCTGTTCTGGGGGACGGGAGCAGGGGGCGGGAATGGGAGCGAATATATATATATATATATATACCCCACAATGTACTGTCGAGTAATGAAGTGAGAACCGTTCCCCACTTCTTTTCACCCACTCTCTATCTGGGAGCCTGGTATCCAAAGATGTCCATGCCAAGTTATGATATGGAGGGAACTGATTTGATTCTGCCCCGGGGAGGAGGGAGGGTCTGCCTGTCATTCTGGTACCGCCTCCAGCTGTTCTGGGTTGAGCCAGTTTTGCATCTCCAGCCGTTTGTGACTCACATCTGCAGGTCACATGAGGCTGGCCATCATGACATGTGCGTCACAAGCTTTGGAAACACAAACTCAGAAATCAGGTTATGCTTCTTTTGGTCCGTTGTTCCTGCTTCTATGCAATGGGAGCAGATTAGGAAGGCTTGGCGAGAATTCTATTAGTCAGGAGTCTTTAAATATAATAAAAAACAAACTTGGGGACTTGGGGACAATGAAAGGACCCAGATTGATGTAAAGATATAAAAGGCAGGCTCTGTGCCCCTCACAGCAGTGTGTCCTGAGCTTCCCGAGCTCTGCCCTTGTCCCTCCTGCTAGGGCCACCCTCCCAGCCCACTCTATCCCCACCTGTCATCTCGGACCTCATCCTTTCCTGGCTCCCATATTCTGTCCTAATGATTGCTCCTTCTGCTCATCAGAGAGCATGTGAAGGCAGCTTTATGTGCTTTACTGAGTGGTGCTTCCACCGGTCTGCAGCAGTTCTGGCCCTGTCTTTCCAGCTAGATTGTAAACTCTTTGGAGGACACACAGCATCCTATGTGTCTTTGTTCTGTATCACTGGTGCATGTGTATGCGTGTTTATTTTCTTTATTATTGATATTTTAGTAAGCAATTTATTTTCATTATCTAAAGTTACAAATAGAGATAAACAAAAATAAATTTAAAGTAATTGAAAACTCACATCTTAAAATGGCAAACATTGTTCACTTTAGGTGTATAACTCCATATATATAATACATGTATATATTATATACACACCTATACATATACATATATGTGTATATATTATATATATTTTTACATATATATTTAATCACTCCTTCTAGGTGATGGAGAAACAGAGAGGTGGAGGTAGAGAACAGTGTGTTTTATATATATGTATATATATTTATAATGTGTTTTATAATATATATATATGTTAACACCTGGATCCTCAGAACAAATTTATGGGGTATTTGAAATGATCGTCTTTGTTTGAAAGATGAAGACACTGAGGCTCGGAGCTGTGAACTGACTTACCCAAAGTCATATTGCTAACATATGATAGAGCCTGATGTACAGAGTGTTTCGTAATTTACTTTGTTTTTCTCTTGACAACATAGTAATCTATTCGTTTATTTAACAGCTATGTGTTAAATACCTGGTATATGTCATGCACAGTGTTAGGAGAATTTTGTACAGAACAGAATTAGTCTCTGCTCTCATGAAGTGGGAAGTGCGATCAGTGCTTTATGATAGGAGAAAAACAGGGGTCGGTGGGGGCACACGGCAATATCTAGCCTCATTGAAAGGGGTGCACATACTTGTTTATTTTGTTCATGACTCCATTATTTCAAATAAACCTTTTGTTTTAGAATAGTTTTAGGTTTATAGAAAAGTTATAAAAATAGCTCAGAGAATTCCCATATACCTTATCCCCTGTTTTACTGAATTTAATATCTTACATTACTGTGACACACTGTCACAACTAATGAACCAATATTGATAGATTACTATTAACTAAACTCCATGCTTTAATCAGATTTCATTAGTTTCTTCCCCCATGTCCGTTTTCTTTTCCACGATCCCACATACCATGTAGTTGTCATGTCTTCTTAGGCTTCTCTTGGCTGTGGCAGGCTCTCAGACTTTCCTTGTCTGTGATGATCTTGACAGTTTTGAGGAGTACTAGTCATGGATTATATAGAATGTGCCTCAATTGGGATTTGTCTGATGCTTGTCTCATGATTAGACTGGGGTTATGGGTTTTGGGGAGGAAGCCTACAGAGGTGATATAGGCCATCCTCAACACACATCAAAGGTACATGCGATCAACATGAGTTATGATGAAGTTAACCGTGACCACACCACTGAGGTCTGTATATCAGATTTCTCCACTGCACAGTTACTCCCCACCCCACATTTCATATTTTGCTTTTTAGAAACTAGTCATTAAGTATAGCCCACACTTAAAGGGCGAGAAGAAATGTTCTGCTTCCTTGAGTGGGGAGCGTGATTGCATTTTTGCACAGCATGGATGTTCCACAACCAATTTCCTCAACCCCCTGTTGAGGTTTTCCCATTTGTGTCAACTGGGAATCCCACATGAATATCCTTTATAAATATCCTTGAATCCCTCCAATTATTTTCTTAAGAATAAACTCCTCTAAATTTGGGTCAAAGGGTCGGCATTTTAAAAAGCCTTTGAATTTGTGTTGGTAAATTACTTCCTAGAAAGGTAATACCTATTTACACTGGTGAGTGCTAGCTTCGCCAACCATAGCAATGCTATGTGTTATTTCTTTTAATCACTGATGATTTGATAAGCAGCAAATTTAAGCATGTCGTGGGTAGACAATTAATAGAAGGATATAGAGACAGAGTTCTATTTTGATTGAAATCATAACCACTTCCTTATTCTACAATGGAACAAGCTCAAGTTGACTTAAAAGTTCAGGCAATGGCTATCTGCTCGACCATGTACTTGGTAGATGAATAGTTCCTACTCCCCAGGATATTTCAGGCTAGGTATGAAGGCAACGTTTAAAAGCTCAAATTATTCCTTCAACTTGAGTAACACCTACAATTCAACTTGTACTTGTATTTCTTCCATTAAAACACAAAATACCTCTTTAGATTGTCTACATGACTTTTCATGCTGAAAAAAATGGTGAAGATTGTTTGAAGTATTTCTGTAGTACCAAAATTTATTTAACATGAAATTAAGAGACTTACATAGATGGAGAGGTTATTGGTGCATGAAGGAAACTACATTCCACACAGAAATGGTTTATGTAAATACTGGACAGGTCGTCATTGAGGAAACCTGCCATTGTGAGTTCACAGATGCCAAATGGGAAGCGATTACGAAAGAATTACGAATTCCAGCATGTAAGGTTATGTGCGCCTAAGTTTAGATTCCCAAAGGGACCAATTTATAAATACTACGTAAGTGTATGAGCACTAAGTGGAATCTGTTGAAAACAGAGCCACACAGATTCAATCAATGAGGAAGTGAATTTCATTCAGTTGGTGCAAAAGTAATTGCGGTTTTTGCAATTATTTTTTTAACCTTTTAAATCACAATTACTTTTGCACCAACCTAATCAATAAATAACAGTAACGTGGGAGTTTCAAAAGATTGAGATTTTTGTCCTAAACCCTATACTTATTTAGGATGATCTTAATGTACTACATCTAGATTTGTTACCGGAACAAACCAGAAAAATATTCTGAGAGCATTAACAGCAAAATCCACTGGCTCTGTTCAATCTGAGCGTGGACAATTGATAAGAAATTGGGAATCATTTTGATACAATCAAAATCTAAATATTGATACTAATTCCTTTCCCAGAGGGACATTTTCAGCTGTTCTTCAGCGAATTCAATTACTTACTCTTTTTATTGCCCATTGGTTCTGTGTTTATGTCAAGGAGAATTGAGCTGTTGGTGGTGCTGTTTTAGGATATACTTAGATCAGTAGGGTAGGAGATGAAATTAGAACATCAGGAAGTTAAAAATCCATGAGATGGTTGTTGTTGTTCTTCTTCTTCTCCTTTTCCTTTTTCTTCTTTTCCCTTTGCCTTTTGGAAATACAGTTTTCTGCAACAAAAAGGCTATATCTGCTCATATAGTATGTAGTGTTCTTGGGTTGTTGATTTTAGGAGCTAACGTCTTTGCCCAGCTTACAGTAGGGAGGACAAAGAACGCTGGCCATTCTCTGAAACAATGGCACTTTTGTAGTCACCAAATCCAATTAAAATCCTTCTTGGTGGTACAGGTAAACAGGAAAAGGAAAGATCTTATAGTGATTTCTGTAATATAATTGTAGCAGTGGTCAGTGCTGTGGCTTGGGTTCATGCAGTGATTTTCTTTAGTGATGATGGCCAGTATGTATCCAGGGAAATAATACCTGGCAGGATCGATGGATATGAAGCCCACTTAGTGGTGACACTATGCCCTAGGACTGTACATGGCCCCCATAAAGCTGCAATGGTCTTGCATCAGAATTCCTGCTCCCAAAAGCAACACTAGGTGCCCTCTGACATGGAAATCTGTCACCAGAGCCATTCTCCTTTCTGAAATGAGTATGTGTAAAGTGCAATATATATCCTCTCTGAGGAGTTTATAAGTCCCTTCAGGGATGAGGTTAAAGGTGGATCGTTATTTCCATTTTAGAAGGTAATCTCCAATTTTTTGTTTATATTAGTGGCCCAAGCCATCCAATCTGATGGGTGTCACACTAGAATTTGTAAATTGTATTTTTACTTTCTCTCTTACAAAGTTGTGTGGATTAGTTAATCCATTTTACTTATAAGGCATTGAAAAAAATCTACTTTCAGTGATTTAGAGTTCTGATTTTGCCAAGGTCTCTGTTTAACAAACTTGTTATGAGACAGCCTTGCTCATGCTACATTTTAGCCTATGGTTTGGGGATTCTACTTTACATCTGGGGCTTTCACGTTCCTCTATTTCATACGGAGCTAAGCGGTGTTCTAGAGTCTGGAGAGGGATCATTTTTTTCTGGGGCTTTTAAGTAGCAAGCAACCAAGAAGGACCCGGGCAAATTAGAATTGGATCTTACAGGCTGACTCTTTGTGAGGTCTGCGTCTAGTTGGTCAGAAAGCCCATAAAACAAGACAATTCCGTGAATAAACTACAAAACAAACACAAAAGGAACAACAACAACAACAACACACACACACGGGTTAACTTATAAAATAAAAATATCTCATGAATTAATTGAATATTTTTCTCTAGGTTAATGTCATCTGTTTTCATGTTGCTGCTACCACTGGCCATCTCATTACAGTTCACATGATATTATCGTAAGCATGTAGAGTCAGTGAGGATTAGACGGTTCTTTTTTGTTTATTTGTTTTTAACATGAGAACAGGAGCTATAGAATATTCTCAAATGGAAATCTAGAATGTGCTTTGACCTGTCCTCCCTCCTTCGACAATTGCTTATTGAGGTCAATGTGAAATTTGTACTCATCTTTTTAAGACTTTAATTTCTAGAAATGTCACCTCCTTCTAGAAGTTTCCCTGGAGCTAATAGAAGTGTTGGCACTTTCTCTACTATGTTCCGTGTAGAATCTTCCATAATTCTCTGTCATTAGGCAGAATTTAGTACATTGCTGCAATTATTTATTACACGTCAGAAATGGTATTCTTTTCCTCAAGTCAAAAATGGCATTCTCTCATCTCCCTGGATAAACAGAGAGAGCAAGGCAAAAGTAGGCATTTAATACATGAATGAAGAGAGCCCCCCGCCCTCCCCCCGCCCGACACACACACAGGTTTTATTGGTTCTCGTAAAGCACTGCTTACATTTTAGAAATTTGGACCGATAAGTGGAGGCTTGAGAATTTAGAGTTCTAGGGAAAAGTTAGGGATGAAAAAGGATATATTTTCAAATGCATACAGTTATATGCAGATTATGACCACTTCTAAGTGAGGGAAGATATGAAGGGATAATTTCAATTAATGAAAGTGTTTTTTTACCCTTTGTTGTTAAGAGGTTGCTATTTTTGGAAAAAGATAAACAAATGAAAAAGATTAGACTTTGAGGGTTCTTATGTTATCCTTTCCCTTACTAGTTACGTGTCTTTGAACCTCAGTGTTCTCGTAGGTATAACTAGGGTAATAGCAACTTCTGGAGTTGTTGTGAGGGTTAAATTTTAATGTTGTATGTAAAGTTCCCAGCATTGGTGTCTGCACATACTTGGTTAATGGTCACCATTATTAGTGTTGAAGTGAGTTTCTCTAACTCCTAGGTTTGTGGCATTTATTAGTGAGCTACCTTGGATCCTGTCTTTAGTTTTCAAATGGCATAGAGGTTTGTTTTCCAGAGAGTGTTCCCATGTAGGGCAAAGATGGCAAAATCTCTGAGAGTCCCTACCATCATAATATCCTGTGACTATGACAGTCATTGGCATGTGCTTTGAATATGCAAAGAGAGTGAGGAGAAATTTAAAAAAAAAAAAAGAAGTTGCTCTTTAAACGTTCTTTCACCTAAAGGGCAATAAGGTAAGGTACACATTTCTGAGGATGCTCATTGCATTTATACATTATTTTTGCCCATCTGTCAATGAATTAGTCTTTAATTCGGGCTGAGCCATTTTGGTATTTCAAAACAAACATATTTTGAAACAGCAGAGAAGAAATATCATTACAGATTTTAATGTTTACTATTCTCTATTTTGTGAGATTTTGATATGCAAAATTCCTATTGAAATGCAGAGGACGTTGCCACCATTGATTTGAGTACTAAAAATAAGATGTAGCGGTGTTCTTCTTCCTCCCCCTCCTCCTTATTTGAGTAATTGTATGGTACAGAGCTAAATGATAAAGAAAACAGAATTCTAAAAAGCAACAACTGGCCTGGCTGGGCAATCATCACCATGGACCCCATCCAGCCTAAAATAGCCTTGATGAGCTTCTGAGCAAGAGCAGCTGTGGAGGCTTCTCCCTGACTCCAAGGGGTCACCCACCAGGGCAGCCGCAGGATGCCTGCTAACTGCCAAAGGCTGACCTTTGCTGGGTAGCAGACACACTGTCTCCTCGCAGCTCTTCTCCTATTTGGAAGTGATGTCCTAGAGGGCTGGAAGAAAGTTTCACTTCCCATACGTTGTCTCTCACCACTTCTCTGGCCTTTGTTTCTAACCCTCTTGCTGAAACTTTTTTTTCCTTTTTTCCCCTTTTTTCCCCTGTTATCGCTACCTAATGAAAGGGGTCATGCTATTACCACTCTCTGAAGTGTTATTCTCTTACTTGTTTGCCTGTTACATTCACATCCATTGTTTCATTGTTCATGGTTTTTTATACATCACATCGTCAAGGAGTCCTTCCTTGTCACCTTTAGAGTTAGTCATTTTCTCCGCCTTTCTCCCTTAGCATTATACATGTTAATCAGTCTTTGAGAGCACGTTTTTCTGACTATACTGCAAGCTCCTTGAAGGCATGTCTTATTTGTCATTGCGTCCTCCAGTGACTTAGTACATGATATAGCATAACATATGTCATGTACAAAGTGTGCAATAATTTAATGAACGAATGAATAGATACATGACCTAGAGAGTTAGAGCGTTGTTAGACCAGGAAAATATGTGCATTTTTCTTTTTAAATGCAGAAGCATCCATTGGTGCCTCTACCTTCTAAAGAGGGACTTTGCATGACTCCTCAGACTTTCTTTAACAATTCTTACTCAGGATGTGTAAAGATGCTGAAATGAAACCCAAGGTAAGAAGCAGATGCTGTATTGAGCAGAATTTTTTTTTTTTTTTCTAGTTTTCCTTTCTCTGTGTAGCTCTTCTGCTTCCGCAGTTCACTTATTTTTGTAACCTCTCTGGAGCCTTGACTGTGGATCTCATAGGACCCAGTTTGGCCACTCCAAGCCTCCCATGGGTCCCAACAGCATTAGAAAGTTTCTTTTGGACCCACCTCCAAGCCCAATTGTGCTTATGCATATTATCTGACTTAGCAAAGTTCTATTGAGATGAATGGGATATTTGTCACAGTACTTCCCTTTGGGACACTGGGAAAAGGGACTGATCCTAAATAATGAGAAGTTGTATAATCGAATGGACTGTGATGATGAGGCAGAAAATATTCCTATACAACAGCTCTGCTCTTCCTCCTGGGGAGAGAGAGAGACAGAGAGATCATTTCTGTCCCTAGTAGAGATGTATTAACTTTTTCTGATTTGCAGGGTACAAAGTGGGAGAATAATACACCTGAATTTCTGCTTGATGATTGGACCCTTGTCAGTACCTTCTCACCTTTTTGGAAGAAGTAAACCTGTTGAGGACAGGCAGATATTTGGCTTCTTTTCACAGGAAAACATGTTGAAGAGAGCCAATAGAGTTTATCTCTGAGGTAACTTTTTATTTTTCCAGTGAAAAGAATAGGGAAGTTGTGAGCTAGGCATTGGGACTCTTGGGTGTGACCCATAATTCTACCTCTGGCTCAGTGCCAAGTTTCACTTTGGGCAGAAACAGTGCAACTTTCTGACCCAATTTTCTGGTTCAGAATGGGATCAGCAGCACTTTTGAATACATCATTACACATTGCATGAGCTCCCTGTGTTGGTGGGAAGAAAGACGTGAAATAAATGGAAGATGAATTTCGCTTGTGAGACTACCAGAGAGGCAGCAAAGTAGGGTAAATTAGAAGAAGCTACATAAGTAAGGATCTTGGAGGAATTGTAATCTCATGGTATCTCCTGTCCTCTCTTCCTCTCTTTTCTATGTAAAAGAGATGTGACTGAAAGACTTGCACCCTTCTGTGGATGAAGCTTGTGGTTTGTTGCCGTGGCAACTGTCCTTCATGATGCTACTCCTGGTCTTCAATCTTCTAAGTGATTTTGCACGCAAAGTGCCTCCTTATTAGGGTGCATTATCGAGAAGTCTATGCTTTTGATGTCTAGCGCGTGCAGGAGCTGGTGCTTTACCCTGTTCTGGGAACCTGTTTCTTTCTCGTTTCTATATGATTACCCTTGACTTCTGCTGCCGCTTTCCATAGCTTATTGATCACTATCCTCCAGATCTTTGAGTCAGTAGAGTAGAACCCAGAGCCAGCCTGCCTTGTTCATATTCTGCTTCCTTGACATATCTGTGTATAAGAGGACTAATTATGGTACCTACATTATGAGGGTGTTTGGTGATGAGACATGCTATGGAAGTGACTTAACTATACCTAATGCGTAGTAGATTCTCATGATGCGCTGGCTTTTGTTATTAGCTCTTGAAATCATGTTGGTGGATCAGTTGTATCTAAAGGCTTTGTGATGATATTGGCTTATCATTTAAAATTCAATGAAATCAATTCAAATTTTTTCTGGATGTGGGCATGAACGATGCAGGAATGACAATACTTAATATTCACTAAATTAAACAGATGTATTAAAATGTTTTACATATTAAAGGGACAAGAAAACTTAATCTAGTTGCCTTCCTGTCTTGAAAAAATAGTGTTAAAGCTCTGCTTATATATAGGGTCAATGTTTAGATTCCAACCTACTTTGCAATTCTTTTTTCAAGATTCATATCTGTTATACCAGGGGGCCAGTTAGGATAGTGAAATAGTTAACAGCATGAGCTTTGGACTCAGATAGTCCCGAGTTTGAATCCTGCTTCTGCAACTTGCTAGTTGTGTTATCACAGGCAAGTCATTTAAACTCTCAATACCCATTGGTTGTCTTATCCGTAAAACAGAGATACTCATGCCTACACCATGGTTTGTCATTATGATAAAACGAAATACTGTATGTAAATCATTTTGGTGCCTGGAGTAAGGAAAGTCTATAGAAAGAGTATTCTATGCCATATTGCACACCTTTGAAGGACACCGTTTCATTGGGTTCTATGTAAATGGCACCCTTTGAATTGATAAAAATTGGCATCTACTAGCATTATCATTGTGATGATATAAGTAGGAAAAGTACCTGTGAGCCAGAAAGGCACGATCAGCTGCTCATTCTCTGCCAACTGTATAAGCAGGAAAAAAAAAAAAAAAAGCTAAAATTTGTGTGTTAGATTCTACCGGATGTTGTCTCTCTTTAATTTTACCAATTAATATCTGAGGGATTTCCTGAATGTTGTTGTATTTATCAAGGATCCAGTCTATGGCTCTTATAAAACTTCACGGGGAAGAGAGTGGGCGTAATCATATCTCGCTGGATGCTCTGGCTGTCAGGGCTTGATCCTGCCCACCCCACCTGCCTTGCACGCGGGTATTGTAGACAGCTCTTTCAGGAGGTGGTACCAGGACACAAGTAGTATTTTGCAAGAAGGATCCTTGGCTTTGCCTGTGGAGCAGAGAATGTGATCCCTAGTGAGGAGCCAAACCACAAGCATGTGAGCAGTATCTCGAGCTTGGTTTCTGCCCAAGTACATGTTGGGGATTGGAAAAGACAGGGAACCTTTGTGAAATGATGCAGCCTCACATACAGCGACAATTCCACAATGTCTGGTGGGAGAGTCCACCTTTGTTCCAAAGGAGAGAAATTGTTTCTTTTCTTTTTTCTTTTTGCCTAGAATCATCTCCATTGGAGAGGGAAATATCTTATCCCTTTCCTGGATCTGGAGTCTTAGGGAAGCCTCTGAATGTAAATGAGTCTCAGTTTCTTCATCTGTTATTTGGGACTAATAATGACTTCTCTGCCTGTGTCATAACGTTTGGCCCAGGTTCGTTGCTCCATCAATATTTGTTGTAAGTGTGATCAGTGTGATCGGCTTCACCAGCATGAGCCACACCAGTATCGTTATTAATCAACTGAGTGTCTCAGATGTCATCATTGCGGGAAGTTGAAATTGTCCTCTCGATATCTCTCTGTCACCTCACAGATCACAATCCTAATTGTTCCAGATAATGTGGGGTTTATTTAGTCTAGACCCCAGGCCAGAGGGACAAGTGGACACCATGGTTGTTCTATTAGCATCACTCCCTCCGTTGCTACCGTTGGATGGTGACCCTGCAAAACGCAGTGGAGGCTGGTCCACTGCTCTTCAGGGGCCTTCCTAGCTATGGATCTCTACACAGACCCACTGATATCCCCTGGCTTGAGCTCTACCTTGCCACTTTCTTTCATCACAACCCATGCTAAGTTAGTGCTCCCCACAGCATTATATCGAGACAGATTAGCAGGCTCTGGGAGGATTTCTAGTCTCAGCCAAATCCATCCTTCCCCATGTTACCCAGTTAGGCTCCCTTCCCTTCCTATAGGTCCTCTTTGGGAACTTCGTCGAGACTGCCCCATTCTAATAAAGAGATTTCAATAACATAGAGCATCAAATGAGACCTTCCAATTTTTCTTCCCAGCAGTCTCCTTATCTCCTATCACAATTTGTTCACCTTTCCCCAAGGGACAGTTCTGCATAGCAAGGAATACTGAGAGACATCATTATTAGACCACACAGGATACAGGACCTCTTTCCCAGAAGGAAATGGTGCTCGTGAGTCTCATCTTTACATAGCTAAAGAAAGACTTGCTTTGCTCACCCCTGGCAGATGAGTGGCTGGCAGCTGCCAGTACCCAGTGTCACATGAATGATTAAGTAATGCATGTGAAAATGCCTTCCAAACTAAAGCACTCCGTACAAAAGTAAGCCATCACAATTCTTATTAAATGGGCAGGGATGATTTATACACATGGCGTAGGCAACTCTAACACTCATGAACTTTAGGTGATAGCCAGAAAGCTGTCTGAAATAAAATGCTTTCTAGCGCCTCAGACTCTGATGGGCCAGTAGGCTATTTTCCTGAATGTTGAATCATGTTTGTTCTTTTCTCCATTTTCTGTCATCCATTTTCACATGACATACTTTCTCTTACTTAAGCTTCATAAGCCTCCCACCAGTATAGGGTGAGCAGGTGAGAATTAGACCAACCACCAACCCACATTGTGCAATGTGGAGAAGAGGAAACTGCAAACACATGCTCCTGGAAACAAAGGGGACATAATAGTATTAACAACACAGTGTGCCTGGCGCCTCTATACTATCTCACTTAATCTTCAAAACGGCCCCAAGCACTTGCTTTTTACATTTGAGTACAAAGAGATGAAGGAGGTGAGCCTTGGGGACAGTTCCAAGTCCACACAGCTCTTGAGTGGGAGAAGAGACAGATTTCATCATCAGTGCTTGTTTTCTATTCTAGTGCACCGCCTGGCTTCTGGAAAGGGAACGGCCCCCATTTAAAAAAAAATATTCACAGAGCTTTCAGACATTTTGGCACCAGAATAATTGGTAAGAAACTCCAGGCAATGCCCCCGATTCCTTCCTGTTGAGCTTCACTTTCGGTCTTTTAATTTTTATCGCACTACAGCCATCACTTGTAAGGAACAGTGTGCCCACCGGGCCAAGGCAAGTGTTCTTTCTTCTCCTTGAAGCACCTGTCTGCTAACAGCCTGAAGCAGCAGGACTTGGATTCCTAGACCCAGTGCTTTGGTGGCTTTCCCTTCTGCACAGCAAGTGGCGAAGGGCCTTTGTCAGTGGAATCTTAGAACAGGCACTTGGGTGTGTGAGCAGGAAGGGAAGGTCCAGCTTTCCTCTTTCCCATTGGAATTCTTTCTATTTAGGTTTTCCCATGCAATTCTCGGTTCCTTGACTTAACTCCAAGAAGATGTCATTCTACTAACTACCATTTTTTATTTCTCATTTTTAAGATTTTCATTTTGCCAAAATACTGTTTGTGTTTCCCATTTCTCCCGATGTAAACAGTAATTTTTGTCCATTGCCACTTACTGCCTTTCAGTTAGTTGCTTGTGTTTCTCTACTTATGTTGAATTTTTGCTATGCATTTTCTTAGCAACTATTCTTTAAAAAAAAAAAAAAAAAAAAAAGCGTAGCAGGATCAATAGTCCCAGGTTTGGCCCCCTTCTGCTACTTACTAGCCATGTAATCTTAGAAAAGCCATCACAGCTCTCTGGGCTCCAATCTGTAAAATGGGAAGAATAACCTATCACCTCCCTGGAGGCAGAAGGAGGGTGGATTAGGTCATTTCCAACTAAAGGAGATGATTAATCCCACTCAAGATGTCCTCTGATGTCCTCTGTCATCTCATGTATCTGTGTGCTTTTAGAAACCTTTCGATCTGTATTGACCTTTACCTTTGATTTTTAGTGATTTATTCCCAATCCCTTTGTATAATTATCACTTTTACTTGTACTTCTGACTCTTTCCATTTGCTGAGTAAATGAGTGGATTTCCTTCTTTTTACCTGCCGACCTACCGCCACTACTGTTACTGTGAGTACTACCTACTGAATACCTGCTACGTGCCTGACTTCGTGCTAACTATTAAACATTACCTCTGTAATTCCTTTGAACATCCCTGGCAGTGGGTATTACTATCCCCATTTTATAGACATGGTGAAATAACTTGCCTGAGGTCACAGGGTAATAATCGTTGAGCCAGAAGTTGGGCCCGGGTATCTCTGAGCGGAGACCATCGTAGCTTCTGTGGCTTCCCAGTAGCCACTGCTGCTCCAGCACCTACTGCTTGTAAGCCACTTACCGCAGAGCCCCGCTTGTTATCCTCACAGCAGTCCTGTAAACTAGGTATTGTTATTCCATTTTACTGCTGAGGATCATAAAGCTTAGTGAGGACATTAGGTAAGTTGGCCAGAGGCACACAGCCAATAAATGTTCTCAAGTCCACTATCAGATGACCTTCCTTCTCCCCTCCTTTCTGCTTTGTGAATGAATCAGTGAGTGAATGGTCACCTTCCTTTCTTCCTCTTTCCCACTATTCTTTGCTTCTTTTATCCTCCTCCTTGAAAACAAAAAAAAAAAGACTTTACTGTTCAAATTAAGATCTAAAACGTGCTGGAGGTAAAAGGGGAGAGGGACAACGGAAAAGCACAAATAAAACAGAGCCAGTCTATAATAACCTTCCACCTAGAGGTAATCACTTTCCTTTTTCTTTACTTTTTTTTTTTTTTTTTTAATTTTCTCTCCTTCCTGTCCTGCCCTTGCCTTTGCGTCCTCTCTGGCAAGAGTCACATTCCTTCTCTACCTCTTCCAGCACAAACTCCCTTTGGGGGTCCGAGTTTCCCTGCTGAGGCACTTGGCATAACGTGTGACACACACATTTGCAAAACTAATCAACTGTGGAAGGGACAGGGAGTCCCAGCACAAGCTTGGAAAGGCAGCCGCCGCCACTGCGGCTCAGTCCCCTTGCCTGGCCCCAGAGGTGGGGGCGAGGTTGCAACTCCCTGTAACTGAGCTCCAGCTGCCCCTCACCGGGACTGTGAAGCAACAGAGGCCCTAGCAACGGAAAATGCCACCGGACACTGCAGGTGGCGGCATGTGCAGGGCCGCCTCTGGGAGTCTTTCGTTCTAAGCCAAAGTTCAGCTGAAGGGCAGTCGCCAAGCCAGAAAGTCATGTGGCTCTCATGTTGGTTAGTGTGTCACTTTGAACAGCTTTTATCTGATAGTATTATGACTAACCCAGTGCTGACAGCATGGGACAGATTATAGGGACCATGTGATGATTATTTAAGGCATCAACCAGGGCACTGTGCGGCTTTTATTAACCCCTTCTTTCCAGGATCAGTTTTCTTCATGAGTTCATACCCTTGAGAGTCTGGGGAGGGAGGGGGAGGAAAAGGAAAAAAAAAAAGCCCATTGGACGTTGAAGGGTCCTGCTGGTTCCCATTTGGATGGCCTCTCAGCAACAGTTTATTTTTGTCCCCAAAGCTAGAGTGGTATGTGCTCTTTAGGCTTGGAAGAAAAAAAAAAATCAATGGTGATGGTTGTTTATATTTCAAAATCTTTCTTTTCTTACACCTTGTACTGATAAATTCTATGCCTTTGTTGTTGTTGCTACAGTTGATCTTTACGATATTAGAAAACTGTATTGAAGTCCTAGCTAGAGAAACAGTCCTTTAGCACGCACCTAAATGTCAGCAGTGAGAAGGCGCCACTCCCCTTAATATGACTAGCGTCTTGGATGGTGCAAAGCAAACATAGGAAATGTTATTATTTATTATTTATAGGATGCCCTGAGTGTACACTGAGTGGCACAGTGGTAGGCAGCTGCGCGAGGGCTGCCACGCCAAAAATCAAATTCACAGTCACTCTTGTGGTGGAGGGGGATTTTGTCCTGCTCAAAGCCCTGTGAAGCAGTGTAAGTGAGCTTTATGTTTGAGTGAAAAGGGATTTCCAACCTCATCTGGGGACTTACAAGTAAATAGAACAGAGTGTTTGGATCAAAATTCAGGTGACATCATCTAAAAGATGTCCCAGGTGCTGAAATATAAATATATTCAGTGGGGTTCCCTGTGGTGTCAAGCAACGGAGGCTGCAAACCTTTAGGAGATATTGGACCACAGCCACGTTTTGAAGATTTACTTGGCGAGTTCAGGCCCTGTTAACATTCAGCTGTAAAATGTAATAATAATAGTACCTTCCTCATAGGGTTGTTAAAAAGATTTAATGAGAAGAGGCTGAGAAAGGCTTAGCCTGGGGCACAATGAGTGCTCGATGGAAAGTGGCAGGTGTTACTCCAGTTATTATTCTTGTTATTGTTGTTGTTTGTATGCTGAGCAGCAGAAGGCACTAATCTTTGAACACAGACTTCAACTGTTGGCATTTCCAGGGGGATTTCAGTGGTGGGGCCACTACAACCTTTCCCACTGAGGGTGAAGGCATTTCTAGCCACCCTTCCCACCCTCCACCCCCACCCCTGCCATGAGTGCCAGACTTATTCCTCTCAGGAAAGTGTTTGCGGTTGCCTTTGTCACTGGCATTCAACAGTGTTCACACCATGCCACTCTAAAGGGACCAGGGCCACTTCCAGAAAAATGACAGAGTGAGTGGGAGAACTCCCAGAGGCAGCATCAGCCTCCACTTCATTGCCCAAGCAATTCAGCTCTGGCCCCAAACTCGCATAGGCTGCTTGACCATACAAAAGGCCTGGGGCTAACTGGGCCTCCGTCCTTAGATGGTGGTTTAAGGAACATCTGTTAGGATGTGAGCACATCTTTGAGGATTTCATTCCTCCACCGCGAACAACTAGTCAAAAGTTTCCCTTCTACCCCGTTCGGCACCCTTAGTCTCTCTTCGTCAATAGCCATGCTTTATAGATTGGAGGTCTACGTTCCCCCCCAGCTGACCTGACGTTTAACCCAGTTTTGGTGAGGTGCTCTTTCATTTATTTAACAACATTTATTGTGTGCCTATTTTGTGCAGGGCCTCGAGCTACAGCAGAAAAGGAGCCTAAAAGCCAAGAATAATTTTGCTGCCTCGGTTCTTTACCAGAAATTGTGGACATTCCCTCTAAAGAAATTCTTCTCAATAGCAGCTGCATAAAGACAATGAACCCTAGGAGAGTAAAATACCAAACCCTGAGAATAGGCCAGATACTTTTCCCTGATGCCTTTATTCTGATATTCAAGTGGTATTAGTTTGCAATATCAGTCATCAAAATATTGAAATGCTACTGGGTAAGTAGCTGCTGCTGGAGCCTCTGAATGCCCACTTGCCAACCCCCCAACCCCATCACCATGGCTCTGTTCTTAGCCCCCTTGGCTGCCTCCTAATCCAAGAACCAAAAGATTGATTGCTATATCAGGGGCCTTTAGGACACGTTCTGATTGACAGATGCCCATTTCCATATTGGTTGTTATGCTTATGGATGTTTTCAGTCATGGTGCAATTCTGCGCCTTGGTGTAGAAGTTGATCACTGTGAGTTGAATTTGACGGAGGGCAGTGTAGTTAGTACAGAACTGAAGACCCTGGGTTGCGTCCTGATTCCGTTCCTTCTGAGTAGTGTGGCTTTGGATGAGTTATTCTCAAGGCTTTAGGGAAAATGCTTTTCCCCTTTGTGTAGATGGGGAGAATAGAAATACTTAGACCTCAGGGGGCCGAGGGCAACTGCAAGGATAGATTAACTCAGACATCTGCAGCACCAAGAATAGTGTTGCAACATGGTAAGTATTCAGCAAGGACTATTACTAATTACTATTGTTATTAGAAAATTTTGTAAAATTCATGCTCAAATTTGATCAATTTCAAGAAAAGGTGAAACAGCTTCTTACCCTCCTCCCTAACTGCAAAGTCAAACAAAACTAAGAAGGAAACTAGGCAACTTCTCTTGATGGCTGTGAAGAATTAAACATATATGAAGTTGTTATTTTACTGGCATGATCAAATGACTGTACCTTTGACATATCTATATGTAGGACGTATGTATATATGTGTATTGTGAGAGAGATCATGTGTTTATAACTGCTTGTTATTATGTGTGGTGGCCATAGAGATGAACAGTAGAGAGCCTCTGCCGTGAACAAGCTCATTATCTGTTGGGGGAAATGTGTAGAAACCAACAGTTACAATGTGCTAGGTGCAGAGGTACAATGTGCTATATACCAGGCCCGGAGGAGAAGAACCTAACTTAGCCTCAAGGGGTCAGCAAGACCTCCTGGAAGAGCTGACATTTTAGTTGAGTCTTAAAGGATGACGAGATGTTAGACAAGGAAAGAAGGCCCAGAAGAGATTTCAGGTAGAGTTTGAGCAAAGACATGAGAAGCTGGGGTGGTAAGTCCGGCTGGAGGCGTGGGCAGCGACCGGCTCAGAGAAGGCTGCCCTGCCATGTGGAAGAGCCCCCTCTGGTCAGTGTGGAGGCATTGAAATGATGTACACTGGTGAACTGGAGCCAGAGTTGTGTTCTAGAAAAATCGCTGGGTAAGGTTGGTGAGGGCCTGGACTAAATGAGGGCATTTAGAGTGGAATGGAAAGGAAGGAACAGATATAAGTATGATGAGGAATTAAAGGGGATGACTCCATGTTTTTGGCTTGCGGGGATCTTGTAGCTGCTTTGCAACTGATGCGAAAAACACAGAGAAGCCAGCTGGGGCTGGGGGAGGAAGTTAAGGTCCATTTTGGATACTCTGACTTTCCCTGGACCTGCGGGAGTTTGGTAGTTGGCCACCAGGTGACCTAGAGAGGGTGCAGTCTGGGCTGGAGACACAGGTTTGGGAACCATTGTTGTTCTGATGGCAGTTACAAGCTTGAGAGGCAATGCCGTCATCCATGGAAGAGTGAGCAGCGCAAGCAGAATGGACTGGGAACAGAATTCCAGGGAACAGCAACACTAAAGAGATGGAACACGGAGACACAGTGTTTAGATAGGCAGGAAAATTGGAGAATACTGTATGATGGACATCAAATTCAAGAGCATCCAATATACAGTCATGCGCAATGAACACTCTTCTCTTACCACACTTCTCTGGTAATACTTTAGGTTCAAAGTTTTATAGGAACTGCCTAGACTGGAGGATTTTAGTTTGTTTGTTTGTTTTTTGGTATTTTTCTTAAGTATCACGTTTCATGACAGGTAACTATTAAGCCCTAAACTGATTTTTCTTTTTTCTTTTTGGCCTATAGACTAAAACCAAAGCATAAAGTGGGGCATAAAAATGACCCTCCTATATCCTCTCAGGCCTCACCTCTTTGAGTGAAAACTAGACTCATAAAACCTTTTATCTGAGTCCTGGACTGAGTTTAGGTCAATTCTTCTTTTTAACTGAATCCATTCCATTTTCTCTCATCATCCTCAGAATATGTTCCCTTCACTGCTTTTCACATCCTTTTATGAAATGTTTGTCCTAAATCTCTTTTATTTTGAGTGGCACTTGTAAACTAGACTCTAGCACAGAGCAGATGTATTCATTTAATAGTTTGCTTTGATGGCTCCTTTAAGAGGCTTTATAATCTTTATATTTTACCATTAGGTTGGGGATTTTATGCTCTTTTAACAGGTATATTACCTTCATCAGATGTTTTCATTTTAAGCTGTTGACTTATAAACACATGGCCTTCGGGGATTGGTGTGCAGAAAATTTATTCACTTACAGATTTATTCTCCTATTCATTTTTGTATTTAGTGCAGGTATCTGCAGAGAACCTTAGATTGATTGATAATGACAGTTCATTGGTAAAAATAACTCTTTCGATGACCAAAATAATTGTTTCCTCCAGTTGACAATGGGTTGGTGAAAGATCACTCATATTCAGAGGAATCTTAGAAAAGTTAATTAAAAACAAAGTGCTTTCAAGCCCATAGTTAGTTCTCCAGTTTGCATTTTTGAAAAAATTGTGATTTCACATCTCCTCTGAGGACACTTGAAGATTTGTCTTTTAAACTGTTTAATTGTTCAAGTAGTTCATACTTTTCAAAATGTAATGTATTTTCGCTTGAAACTGATGTGTTCTGATCTTACGACCATGAACCTGTCACATTTCTGTAACAGAGAGAAACGGGAAAAAAAGTCCTCCTTCTGTTTGGTGTTTGAAGGAAGATGGAGCAGGAGAGTCTTACATGCAAACAGTGTGTATAACCAAAGGGCTATGACAGGTGGCCATGTCCCTTGCACCATTGATTATGTGGATGAGGGGATTCAATGAGTAACTACTTCGGGAAGTTGGTCCTGCCTGGGCGTGGTGCTGCACCGACCTTTGTGTATGCAAAAGCTAAACTGTCCCAGAGCCTTGTTTTCCTGTCTGGGAAAACAAACGGAATAAAAGATTCTTCTTTTACTTTTTGCTTGAGAAACTTGGACATCTAACTGATGTCCAAAACAGCACTGACAATCCCTGAAAATGGTGGACTGGGCAATCTCAAAGGAGGGATTGGGCAAAAACATTGTCTACACAGAGAAGGAGGCTAAGAAATTGAAGATGGCCCCTTTAATGTCCAACCTGTTTTGCAGTATTAGAAAATGAAGTTGGTGGTGAAATCAATCTCCTGTGATTGATTACCTTCATGGAAAAAATCACTGTAAGTGATTCAACATAGTTTGGTATTTCTTCTACCTGTGCCCAGGAG